>NC_133509.1:58631250-58935000 GCF_049354715.1 Callithrix jacchus
AGTAACAGTCCCCCAGGATCTTGATCCGCATGCATTCATGCTCCTGGGAGTGTGTATGTGGGTGTGTAGAGGAACCTGGTTAGAGGCCAGAAGGGTAGGAGGGAGTTGGGAAAAGTGGGGAGTGTGGTATTCCTGAAGAACTTCCAAGGTGGGGTAGTGTCTAGGTCAGATCTAGGGACTCCTTTAGCTTGACATGGGGCTATCTTCCATGCAGATCTCTTTCTCAGAAGGGTTTCCTCAAGAGTCGGATGTCTGTGGCTCTTTCCACTTTTGGCATGTGAAGGGGGTACCCAGAGTTGAGTATATGGTACTGGTCTCAGGATTGAGGGGTTTGGGAAACTCAAGAATTGGTTGCTTGGAGGGATCCCTGGGGTCTAAGCAGGTTGCTAGGCTGAGGTTGCATAGGGCAGACATTTCTCTTGGAAGGGCCTCCTTAGGTTAGAATATCAGAACATCTCTATAGATTTGGTGGTAGTGTCCAGAGACACATCTGTTGGGGCTCTGAGCATGTTTGAGGCTTTGTAGTTGAGACGTCTGAGAAGATATTGAGAGATCTCTGTGGGTTTGAGGTGTGTGGTGAGCTGCTTCATGTTGGGAATGTTTGAGAGGGTTTCCTCCTTCTGTTGGAATATCTGGGGGTCTGCATGGGCTGAAGTGGGTCTGGGATCTTATGAAGTGGGAGTTTTCCTTGGAATGGGCTAGCCAGGATGGGATGGTTGAGGGTCCCTGGGTGGAGAAGGAAGCCCCCTCTGACCTTGGCGATCTGGTCGAACTTGCCAAAGAGCTCATTGAGCATGAGCACCAGCTCCTTAGGGGAACACTCGCTGGCCAGCCGTGTGAAGCCCACGATGTCAGCATACAGCACGCTACATAGGGCAGACTGTGTCAGTGGGGCCAGGGTCTCAGCCCACAGGCCCCTTCCCCCAGTCATCCTTCCTCATACCTGACTCCCTGGTGCCTCTTGACATACAGGCTGTGGAAATTGTTGGTGCTTTCTGGCCGTGATCCCTGTCCTGCCTGCAGCCGTGCCATGATCTCTGCCTTCATCTCTCGGGCCAGGTAGGCAGGGAGGATGGACAAAAGAAGGTGTTCCTGGAAGAGGCCACTATGAGCACCAACTCTTATGGACCCTAAAGCCATGAGCCCCTGTCCCCAAAATCACTCAGGAGCCCACACTGCCCTACCCACCCCAGGTGCTCTCCAGGATGCTCCCCCAAGTCCTCCTGCTGCACACAGAAGGGCCCCAACACTCCATCCTACACTGATCACCTTCAGTGACTGTTCTCCGCTTAATATAATGCTCTAAAGTGCTTTTTATAAGCTGTTGTTTGTTTGAGCCTCACAACCTTTTAAGGTGGGCAATACCCACGTTTTATACAACAGAGAAAACAGGTCAAGAAAACTGCCCAGAGTCACTCAACTTGTGAAGAAGCCCCGTTATGTAATCTAAGCAACTCCTCTCTTGGAACACTGGTCTGGCCTTCCTAGGCCCGGCTGACCTGGTGCTTCTTCTCCGTGTCCAGCCTCCGTCGCGAGTACAGGGAGCTGAGTGCCTCCCGGAACGTGGCCCGCAAGGCGCGCTCCATCAGCGCCTTATGGTACACTCCCAGCACGTTCCCGCATAGAAACAGCACGGCGTTTGCTGCCAACTGTGGGTGAGGGCCAGCCTCAGAGGATGCGGGCCCCGGGTGGTTGTCCTAGGTAGCTGGAGTCGGTCTCAAAGACTGGCTGGGGAAGACTGGACTCTACAGTGAGGGACCTAAGTATTGCTGGACAAGTGGTGCCACACTGTGGAATCCCGAGGGGCGTTTCCCTTCCCAGATACTCCCTGCTCCAGACTCTCGCTGCTGCACCAACATGACCTCTTAGGTCTGGAAACATTTGCAGGTACATTTCCTCTGCCTGGAATACCACTCCACTGTCGCTACTCACTCCTGTCGCACAAAACTTTTTTTTTTTTTCACGTTCTCTGTGAAGGTTTCATTAACCACATCTGTCGCCACCTGCCTGATCCCCCGGGCAAACCACGACACGACTCCCTTCCCTGAGGCTTGGAACCCTCTTCTGGTAACAGCAGGCACTGTACCGCACTGGTGTACCAGTTCCATGAAAGCACGGTTGGATCTGTGTATCCTTCGCCCAGCGTTGAACCCTGCCTTGGAGTCACAGCTCAACCATCCCCCGAAAGGAGCCTACCAGCAAGTGGCAGAGCCGTCCTGAGCTTAGCCTGTGCTACTTGAGTGCTCACCTGCGGCAGCAGTGCGGGCCGTGAGTCCGGCTGTGGCCCGAGATACAGCCCGAGGACCAGCAGATGGGAGAGTGAGGAGGCGAGGCCCGCGACGGCGGCGTCTCGCATGCCCAAGGGCAGCATGGCATACACCGTGAAGATGACGAAGACAAAGTAGGACACCTGGGGGAGGGGCGCGGGAAGTTGAAGGTCCTAGTGGCGCCATTCAAGGCCCGGCGTGGGATCGAGGCCCGGGCTGTCCCCGCTGCCCCGCCTGCCGCCCCTCTCACCTGGTCCCAGGCGCTCACCACGCCCCCGGTGAACAGGAAGGCGTGGCCTAGCGCTAGCAGCGCGGCCCACACCACGCCCGACAGGGGTCGCGTCCAGCGCTGCAGTCGCTGCTCGCGGGAAGCGAGGCCCAGCAGCAGCGAGAAGCCGCCCAGCGCGCACATCACAGTGGTCAGGAAGCTCGGGTCTGAGGCCAGCTCCTGTGGGCAAGGGGTGTGCGAGGCAAGATTATGACAGGGAGAAGGAAAGAACCTGGTAAAGGAAGAACCGGCAGCTCGGCCCTCAGCCCATTTCTGAAAGGTGTCTCGAGCCCAAGTACGAAAAGGAGGCAAGGCACCTCCACTTGCCATTCATTTTAGGTTGAACCATTTGAAATTGCTTGTGTCCTACTGTTTTTATCTAGACTCAGCAATCTCGAATGGATTTTGTTCGTTGGTTTTTTGTTTTGTTTTGTTTTTTGAGGCATCTCTCTCTGTCGCCCAGGCTGGAGTTTCGTGGCGCGATCTCGGCTTACGGCAACCTCTGCCTCCCGGGTTCACGCGATTCTTGTGCCTCAGCCTCCCAAGTAGCTGGGATTACCGGTTCCCGTCACCACGCCCGGCTAATTATTATTGTTATTTTGTATTTTTAGTAGAGGCAGGGTCTCGCCAAATTGCCCGGGATGGTCTCGAACTCCTGTGCTCAAGCGATCTCCCGCCTCGGCCTCCCAAAGGGCTGGGATTACAGGCGTGAGCCATCGCGCCCAGCCTCTTGCGATTCAACCTATTATCTCGCTGAGCCTGGGACAGCTACCCAGAAGAACTGGCTCCTATCCCCTATTTGTGAATCCATGACCTTTCAGACCCTCGGTTTTTGTTTTGTTGTTGTTGTTGTTTTAAAATCAAACGGGAACCAAGGCGTTGTGAAGCAAGTGAAAGATAGATCCTAGCTCACAAGGAGGCACTTCGGAATGAATGTCTCCAAATCTGGCCAATTTGCTCAGGAGATTCCCGGCGCCCGGGCCGGTGACTGGGAGCTTGGAGGGCGGTGGAGGCAGTGCTCCAGCAGCACAGGGCGGGCGTCCGGCACCTCCCTGGCTGCCAGGGCTGCGATCTCGCCACCTGCCTCAACTCTTCGAAGAAGCCTCACCGCCGTCCCCAACTTCTGTTCCCACCTCTTCCCGGATTTCGGCGTGGACCAGCAAGGATTGGCCGCGCCCGGTGATTTTCCCACCTTGCCTCCAAGGAGTGAAAAGAAAACCCGGGCCAGGCTGTTTCTAGAATTGGATTGAAGACCCCCTTCCTCCCCAAACAAACTGGAATGGTTTATTTCGGGACTTAGTGAGGGCCGGGTTGGAGGGTGCCTTTTGGGAGTCTATGGGTACAAGTGCCCCACATCCCCTAAGAGGGAGAGAAAGCCAGGAAATGAATTCCCCAGGGGCCTCCTAGAATTTCCCCTTTGGAAAACTGGAAAATCCGGCGATGGATTTATTGTGGAACCTGTAGACCACAGATGCCCCTAAAGTCTGTCGGAACCGGGACAGAAACGGGAAGCATCCAGGACTCAGCTTTCTCCCCACGCAGACTCAGAAGGGTAGAGTGACTTGCCCAGGGTCACTGCAGTTCCTTGCCAGGCTCAACGGTCCTTTCTTTCTCGGCTCCCAGCAGCGAAATCATATCGAAAAGAAGACCCCACCAACCCCAACCCCGAAAATGCCCCCCAGGCAGCGACCCTCCCGCAGCGGAGGCCCGGCTCACCCTGCCGCTGGCCCAGGCCACGGCGAGCAGTGCCGCGAGCGCGCAGAGCACGATCCCCAGCAGCAGCAGCAGCAGCGGGTACTGCTGGCTCAGGCTGTAGTAGGTCTCGTAGAAGAGGTCTTCGCTGGGGGGCGGCCGGAGGCTGAAGAGGCGGGCCATGATCTCTCCCGCCCCGAGCCCCGGGGCTGGCAAGGGCCGGGCTCCGGGTTACCTCCTTTGGCCCGGCGGGCCCCACCTGCGTCTTTTTCACCCTCTCCAAGCCGCTTTCACCCCGCGCCCCCAACCTCGCGGCAACTCCGTCTCCTTTTTCAGGCCCTCCCGGCGGCCTCCCAGCCCGCTCCCAGCTGGCGACTAGGGGATCCTTCAGTCCTTTCCTCCTCCTCCCTCATACCCGGAGTGTGGAGGTGCCCTAGCAAAACCTCATCGCCAGGGGGGCAGGACTTGGGGTTGGTGCGAGGGAGCCCCTGGTTCCCCTGTCCCCCGAACTCACTGCCCGCGGCGCTGGCGCAGCGGAGTGGGCTGGGCCAGGGGAGAGAGCCAGGGGTCTGGTGGCGGAGTCACGCTCGCCGCTGTGCTCTGGCTCGGAGTCCCGGGCGACAGGAGCTTTCCTCCCGGCGCCGCGGGCCCCCTCCCACTTCCCCGACAGGACAGCCCGTCCCCTTCCTGTGCAGAAGCCGGACTCCCCTGGTATCCTCCCCCACTTGGAGGAGGGGAGGATCCCCGCTTCAGCCCCTTCAGGGAAGGGCAATGTGGACCCTGAGAGAGATGCGAAGGGATGGGCTGGGGTGGACCGAATGGGTTGTGTCCGAATGGGGGTGAACGTTTGGTACTAGGGAGTCTGAGGGGGGCTGAAGACTGGTGAGAATGTAGGGAAGAATGTGGGTCACGATGGGGATCTAGGTCAGAGTCGGGGGCGCTAATTCCCCACCCCTCTCCAACTGGCTGGCAACCACTGCCACCAGGTTTGAACTGTTCGTGCTCCGTGGGAGGGGATGCTCGGGTGTGTAGCTTTAGGAGCCATAGCTTTCCACTCCTCAACAGCAGCTGGGAATCAAAAGGGAAGCAATGTCTAGGAAGCAACCTGAGTGTGTGTTGGAGACAGGTAGGGGGCATCATGACCTCCAAGAGCCTGGGGGCACTGTGCAGGGCCTGGTCTGTTATCTTTCACATGGACATATCCCTCCCTGTGGAGGCACAACTGAGTCTTGAAAGCTCAGAAGACAAGGGACCACAGCTTCTATCCCCAGAGTTTAGGGTTAGGGTGGGGCTGCCATCCTAGGCTTTAGAGGAAGGAAGCACCACCCTGAGATTAGAGTGGTCTGGGGAACCAGGCCTCTGGGATTCATTCCTTCCTGTTGTAGATGGCTGGGCCCTGACCTTGTGTACCAGGCTGTTGCCCATTCCCAGCCCCCAGCATCCCCACTTCCTGCCTTAGCAGAGCTGTGGTACCTCCCTCTCCCTCACTGGCAGCCCCCACCCCCATCCCAGTCCCTCCCTGCCCCTGGCTGAGCTCAGACTTTGGCTAGCATTCCATCATGTTTATTGGCTCCTGGGGGAGAGATCACAAAGTCAGTTTGTGGGCAGGCCAGACTGCCCTAAAAGGAAGTCAGGGGCCTCACTGGGTGGCGCTCTTCCTTAACTCTTAACTCTTGGAGGCAGGCTCAGAAGGTGCTTTATTTCCCACTATGATTATACCCACTCTGTGGCTCACTCTAGGCTTCAGGTTCTTTAGGGCCTTCTTGCAAACCTACTAGTGGGGGGTGCTGCCAGCCTCTGCCCATGCCCAAAGGTGCCAGACCCTGGGTGGGCAAGGCAGTTGTCTGTGAAGCATGAGTGGTGAGAAACAAACCTCTGGAACACCAAACTGAGGAAGGAAGTGGCTTTTTGTTTGGCCTGGAGCTGCGGCGGGCTACAGCCTCATTCACCGAGCTCCTCAGAAGCAGCTTCTCTCCCCTTTTAGAGGCTTAAAATACTAAAGGGGGAAACTGAGGTGAAACTATGTCATTGTCCATTTGCTGGACATCCGACCTTACAATCCTTTGACTTCATTGATTTGCTAATTCATATGCAGTGTGAGCGGGAACAGGCAGAGGAGAGGGCTTACAGAGACTGGACAAAGGCAGTAAACTATTTGTTGGCAGCGGTGTTTCCAGGAGGGAGCCGGCCGTGCAGTTGTGGGGGCTGACCCAGTGCCAGGCTCCAGCTGGTAGGGATGACATTCATTTGCAACTCTTTCAAGGCTTACAGAGAGCAGAGACACTGGGAACTGAAAAGGTTCTTCGCAGTTCTTTGGTATTTCGTTTTATTTTAGAGATGGGGTTTCCCCATGTTGGCCAGGCTGGTCTCGAACTCCTGACCTCAGGTGATTCACCCACCTAGGCCTCCCAAAGTGCTGGGATTACAGGCATGAGCCACTGTGACCAGCCTATTTTATGTTTTTCACCCTCCTTCCCATCCAGTGGGGAGGAGGAGGTGGCGGCTGGGAAGTGGGAGGAGGGGAGGGGGGGTCTCCCCTCTCATCCGTAGCATAGTCAAGTAGTTATTGTTTTCAATTTGCACCCCAGAGCAGTTGTGTAAGGTAATAGATGGTGTCTCTTTAAGAGAAAAAGTAATGGTGGCAGGAGGGTTTAGCTGTCAGTAAGGCAAAGTTGAGGGTGGGTGGGGAGTATGAGGTTTCCACTTGTCAGTGGCTTGTGTCAAGGTGTGCCCTGTGCCCTCCCCTTCAGAGTTCCTCTCCAGAATTGGGTTAGCAGAAGCTGTAGAGAGTGGCAATGGACATTTGAGACCCTGATCTTTTTGCTGGGAGGTTCTCTGGACTGCTGAAACAACAATGGAACGTAGGGACAACACACAGAGCTGGTGTTGTGCAAAGTTAGAAAACTCAGGGACAAATCCAAGCTTTATTGTGAGACCTCAGAGTGCTCCTTTCTCAGGGGCTGTCAGTTTTCCCATTTATGAAATGAGAAGGTTGAGTTAGATCGTCTTCTCTCCTCCCCTCCACAAGTTACCCTGAATCTAGTTATAGGTCTGGAGGAAGAGTCTGGTGGAATAATTGAACAGGGAAAAAAAGGGGTAGAGAGTGGGTATCTGTTACTGGATTTGGTTCCAGGTTCCTGGAGGACCAGTTCATGCCATGTCTCTTAGCCCCCTGCAAACAGCACAGAGCATTCAGTTCTGTCCCAGAGTCTGGTGTTCCCTCTGCACTCCTCTCAGCTCCAAGTTTTCCCTGGCAAGGGGAAAGGATTTATAGGAGTTCTAGTGCATCCCCTAATCCTGCCAATGTCTCACCTGATTCCTTTGGGGTCTAGGACCTGGTGTTCCAGTTGAGGTGGGGCTGGGTGTCTGGTTTCTGAAAGTTGAGGTCTCTGGAGTCTGGGGAGGTTGAGCCATTGAATCTGAAGATGTCCCTGCTGTCCTGGCTTGTGGAACCTGCTCCTCTTGTGCCCTGCTCTTCTTGGTAAGACTTGGGTATTTTTCAGGAACACAGCTGGAAGAATCCTCTAGATTCAGTTTATTTAGCAGGTCAGAATCCATGAAATCATCATAACAGTGCTGCCTTCCTGTGTTTCTCCCAAAGCCATCCATTTCTGTCTTTCCTTGGCCTGACCTATTGCTGCTCCTGAGCTCAGACAGGAAATTCTTTACCTGCAGGGATGGAGGAGTTTGCTGGGTATAACTTGGATGAGCCAGAGCAAACCCAAGGGAGTAGTCTCTTGGTCCATAATCTGTTGGCTGGGAACTCGGGGGTGGGCTGGGGAGGGTGGGGACAAAGTTCAAGGCATAAAAAGCGGTGATCGGTGGTAAGCCATCATTGGATGGCTAGGTAGTCATGTTGTGCTATCCCTGACCAGCTCCTGGAGAGGGATGATGTTGGGAGCTCACTGTGGAGACAGCAGCATTCATATTGTTCTTCACCAGCTCGAAGCCTTCATCGGTTTTTGGTAGGCATTCTAGAGGGACAGTAGATTGGGTTGCAGGTGAGCAAATCTTTTCCTGAGAAGAGCCCCCTGCTGACAGACCCAAGCTTATCACAGATCCAGCTAACTGGGCAGCTCACCCTGGAAGGAGGGTCTGTCCTTGGGCTCATTGCTACAGCAGAGCTGCATTAAATCCTTCAGTCCTTCCAAGCCAGGAGTCTCAGGCCCAGCTTGGGACAGTTCATTTAGTGAGGGCTGGGCCTCCCTCTTGCACACTGCTCCATACACCAGTGATGCTTCGGTCGGCACTGGGGTAGGGAAGGTGGGTGAGAAGAGAAGGCATTTGGGGTAAAAGGGAATATCTGTCCATCATGGAAAGAGGCAGGGAGTGTAATGTGGGGGCACCATGAGGGAGGAGGGCAGTCTAAGTAGATGAGCAGGAAGGGGAAGACTTGGGGCTTTCAGAAGGGCACCTGGGGTTAAGGATCCCAGAATCTGCCTAGAGTCTTACACTCAGCTTCTCTTCCAGCAAGCACTGCCCACATTAGGATCCCGAAGCTGCAGGAGACACAAAGCTGAGGACAGGTCCAATCACTGGCAAGACTCCTTTCCTATACGTCATCCCCTAGGAGGGCCAAGAGAGGTGTAGGAATCCCCGCTGTGTGTTTGGGGTGGGATCCTTACCTGTAGACATCACTGGCTGGGGAGGCCTTCTGGTTTACATTAACAAACAGTTCTGGGGCCAAGTAGCCCAGGGTGCCCCCTGGCTCCCTAGACCCTGTCCCTGACGGTGAGCTTCCCTGAAATGTGGACAGGCCAAAATCTGCCAGCTGCAAATGAAGGGAAGAAGGGGGAAGCGGGGAAGACAAAGCAGGCAGCCTCCAGAATACTCCCTACCCCCAGATGGTGCAGATTCAGCTTTGTAAAAAGAGTGTGAAGGTCAAGGGAAGGGGTTCCCTTGGGTGGTAGATCTAGGTGCCCTGTGGTAGGGCTGGGTCCAAGTCTGAGTCTCCAGGGCCTGGTGGGACAGCTGGTGGAAATGACTCGTGTGGGTCAGGGCCTCTATCACCTGGTAGGGCAGGAGCTAAAACTCCCGGCTGGGCTTTGTCCCCTGACAACTCTGAGTCCAGAGGGAGAGGCTGTGCCTATTCAACAGACAGGGCTCTGCAGGTCTAGTGTCTGGTGGCCCTGGCTGGAGCAGCTCTGGGGTGGGGCCTTGTCCTGAGGCTGAGAGGGGTGTAGACCGGCTAACCTTGACGTGCAGCTCCGGGTCCAGCAGGATGTTGGATGGCTTGAGGTCCTGGTGCAGGAGCGCCGGGTTCTGCTCATGCAGGTAACACATCCCGAGCACCACTTCTTTCAGCAGGCGGCAGAGGAGTGGCCAGGGCCGAGGGCACTGGGGCTTCAGCAGCCCCGACAGGGAGCCGTTCTCCATGAATTCAGTCACCAGTGCCGGCCTGAAATCGTCGTCCCACCCCACCTCCTCGATGACCCCTTTTAGGCACAGCACGAATTCGTTATTCAGACTTGCCATGGCCTTGACCTCCCTGGATATCGCCTTCCTACACTCCAGTAGAGAGCTGGAGTCGCACCGGGGTCCTGGGAGAATCCCTCCCTTCCCCATTCAGGTCGCAGAGCACAGCGGCTCCACCTTTTTGCCCAGACCTTGGCCGGACACTCACGAGTTCACGATCTTGACAGCCACATCGCAGCCCCACTTCCTATGATGCGCCCGGAACACGTTGCCGAACCCGCCTGAGCCGACGAGCTTGTGGTTCTCCAATTACTTGTCTAACACCAAGGAGGCGGAAGCACCGTTCAACCTGAGAGAGGGGTGTCGCCCACTAGCCGGCAGTGCAGTGTCCGCGCTGCTCCCCCCGCCCCCGTGACTCGGCGCCCACTGCAATCCTCGGCCTCCCTCGCCCGCCCCCACCGTCCCTAGACGCAAAGGCGTTCTCTGAGCGAGTCGCGGGTAGCTCTGGGGGTGAGTGTCGGAGACTCAGATCCACACGCCACTCCCTACTCACCATAACTTGACGTGAGACATCAGGCTGGAAGGTACGAGGGGGCCGCTGGAAATAGCGAGCTGCAGGAGATGGAGTGACTTCCGGGGCTGCGGTCTTTGGTAGAGAGGGGAACGGGTCTGCATGCACAGGCGTCAGTCTCTAGACCAAGATGATGATTCCACTTTCCGGGTTGCTACCGCTATTCCGAGTTGACTGAACAACTTCCCTTTCAGGCGACTCTACAGTCCCGCCCCTGGGGTGGGACGGGGGCAGAACGAAAGCTAGTGCTTTCCTCTCTGACTAGTGTTTCTTGGGCGCCTGCTGCGTGCCGCGGCCAGGTTGGTTGTAGCTGGGCATTGAGGATGTTAGGGAAGGAGTCCTCACCTTCCGGGAACCCACAATCGACCCTCTCCTACAGCCAACGCCTTCCCTTTTCCCACGGGATTTCCTGCTCCACCACCTGCCAGGCCGTGAGTGGGGATGGTGCTTAAGAGGGTTTTATGGTTCTGGGGCTCAGCTCTCTCACAGCTGCCCTAAGATTATAGCCAACACGTATATAAAAGTTACTACACACCAGGTACATATATTAGCTTATTTAATTCTCACATGAACCCTAAGAGGATAGGTACTGCTTTTATTACTATTTTTATGGACGAGGAAACTGAGACACTGAGAGTTTAAGTATCATGCCTAAGCCCATGTGGAAATAATGGCTCTGAACCATCAAGTTTTCCTATTTTCACATAGACTTCAGGGCTGTACCACTCAGCTGGTCATGCAGGTGGTTGGGGAAGGTGTGAAGCATCCAACGATGTAATGAAGGACCCCTATCTGTATTCCTGCCCAGTCCCTATCGCTGCTCTGATAGGGACTTATATGCCCTATGAACAGGAGCCCCTGGAGCTGACAAGCCCTAAAACAACTCCCAGGGCATTGTGGTAAGGCTAGATATATCAGCCCAGCCAGAAGGTTGCTGACATTGCGGTGTACATTGCAGTGGAAACACCTCAGAGCTTTCCTGCCCTCTCTCTTGCATGACAGCTCTTGCATGCAAATACCCTAATTAATGTTCCTGACAAGCACGTGCTCGGACACAGGTCTTTGATAACCCGGGAGCATGCAGCGTCTTAAAGATTTAGGGCAGAAAAAAGGTGTCCATATTTTACCTTTCTAAGGTCTGACCATGACTGGGGGTTGTGGGAACAAGCTAGGGTCAGCCCTAGGCACTCAGTTCTTCACAGGGAGACTCAATCCTGTGGGTTGTGTGTTGGCTCTCACTAAAAGGTGCTCACCTTGGTACTTGCTTTCCATTTTGTCCAGTGGTCCATGGGCTGGTTGAAGCAGAAGTGACTAGCAGTTTTTTCTAGAACAGCTCCTGGAGAGCCATGTCATGGCTTCTGGTAGGGTCAGCTCATGCTATTTTGGAGCCATTTAGGGAATTGTTCAACCATAGTCTCTTTAAAAGCCAATAAATGACAGGTACCCAATAAATATTTATTGAATTGAATGAATAAATGAACAATCAAAAATACTGAGCCTTCCTTAAGACACTGATCATCCTAGATGAAACTCCATACTCATTAGGAGGAAAGAGGAGATTGGGTTCCTGTAGGGATTGAGGGCTCTCACCTGAACAGTTCATGAACTCCATCTGAAGTAGGCTTTAGTATAGAGATATGGCGGTATCACACAGAATCCAAGAAGGCAAGAAGTGTAGCAGATCCTCAGAAAAGCCTAGTCAGAAGCTGAGAGCCATCAGAAGGGGCAGCCACTCCCTTTGTGATTCTCTTTAGAGAGAATAACCTGGGCTCAATATCTCCACTTGAAGGGAGCAGGCATAAGGAGTTCGAAAGTTGTCATAACTGGGTTTTTTCAGATTGGGACGAGACCCTGAGAATCAGGGATAAACCACTGTGAAACACAGGGTTGGGTGTGGTATCAGGGCCTATACTACTTTTTGACTCAAAATAAACAGCCCCTTTAAAAGAAGGAAGAGCAGGGAGAAAAACCTTAGATTAAGTGCCTAACAGGACCCTCAGCCTCCAGCAAGGCGGTGTGGGGGTGGGCTCATTTCTGGATTTTGGAGCTCTGGTCTTTTCTGAGGACTGCTGTCTCTGACCACAGATGTCCCAGGCTTTTGAAGTCTACTTGGGTATTTTTTAAAAAAATTTAATCAGTATTTTGTTTTCACGACAGCGTCTCGCTCTGTTGCCCAGGCTGGAATGCAGTCATGTGATATTGGCTCACTGCAACCTCTGCCTCCCAGGTTCAAGTGATTCTTCTGCTCCAGCCTCCCAAGTAGCTGTGACCACAGGCATGCACCACCTTGCCCGGCTAATTTTTGTATTTTTAGTAGAGACAGTGTTTCACCATGTTGGCCAGGATGGTCTTCAACCCCTGACCTCGTGATCCACCCACCTCAGCCTCCCAAAGTGCTGGGATTACAGGTGTGAGCCACCGCACCTGGCCTTACTTGAGTATTTCTTATTCCTTCAGTTCCCTGCTCCTGATTCTCTGATTACCTTCAGTTCATCTCTGGTTCCCTATCCCTGATTGTTGTAGAGGTAGGGGATTGTGGGGGATCTATGTGGTCTCTCTTTGTATATTCTAGTCTTAATCCTCATCTGTTGTTTAAGAGATTCTTAATTCTCATCTGTTGTTTAATTGTAGACCAAATAGTATTAATTGAGGAGATAATTTTCATTGTATTTAGTGTTTAATTTTTTTTTACAATGGGCATGTATTAATTTTATAAAAAGTTATACAGAAAATAAATTCATGACGCATGCAAAGATTTAGTTATAAGGATATTCACTGGCATGTATTGCTTATAATAGTGAAATAAACAGAACTCTAAATATTCAACAATAAAAAGTGATTGAATACATATGCAAGAGATGACTATGAAGCCATTAAAATTATGCTGCAGGTCTATACTTATTAATATGAAGGTGCTTATCATATATTAAGTGGGGGAAAAAAGCAAATTATAAAACTATATAATCACCTTTTTGTTTATTTTGAAAATAATCTTCCAGTTGTAGAACAGATTTGATATTCTTCAAAACCTCCTATGGCAGAACACCTAAATGCTACAGAAAGTGCAACATACATATATATTTAAATTCATTAGTGACCTCCCAAGAAGATAAAGGTAATTCCCCCAAGGGTATACCTCTGAAACCAGCAAAACAAAAAAGTAAACAGTAAGTAAACAGAGAGGTTAATTAGAAACCTAGAGCTTTGGGATTTGTGTATAGGTATGGGAGTTGAGGGAGAACTCAAGAATAAGCCCTGGGACCCAGGAAGATGGGAGAGATGAATCTGAAACACTCCTATTCCCTATAAAGCTGGGACCCCGAAAGTGGCTACATTCTTAGTGGAAAGGGAAAAGTCCACTGCTCATAAAGGGAACCTACAAGGAAATCCACCTAGGATGCAGCACTAGATATTAAAATTAATTAAAATGTTAGTTTCCATGTGAGACTTACTCTCACATTGACCTGTGGTTGGAATTTTTACTTTCCCTTAGATCAAGTAAACCATAAACTGAAAAATTTAAGTGGCTCCAGATTATTAATGCTCCCCAGAGTCCACCAGTAGCAAATCAAATCCTCCTTGGAGGAAAGCATCCTCAATCCAGGCTTCTGCATTAAATTCTGCCAAATATAAACTCACTAAAAATTACTAAATACATAAGGCTTCAAACTATCATGAAGGAGAAAATCAGCAGAAAAAATAATCAACGAGTTTAAACTTTTAAGGACTTCAGAGTTTGGAATAATCAGATAATGAATCTAAAGAAGCTATTGTAAAATGTTTAAAGAAATTAAAAAAATTGAGTAGAAAAATAAAAGAACAAGGGATAAGAGATCATAAACAATGTCCAGATATATTTACAAAAAATGGGACATCAAGAAACAAAAAATGTATGTAACCATTAAAATGGAACTGTAATTTTGGTTAAACAGAAGATACAGCGGATGAAAGAATTAGTGTACTGAAAGATGGAACTGAAGAAATTCTCCAGAATGCAACAGAGACAAGCAAATAGAAAAGTTAAGAGACAAAGAAGGAGGAGGTCTAACATGTCAAATTGGAATCCCATTAGAAGAGAAGTGAAAAAAAAAATGGGGCAAGGCAATATTTAAAGAGAAAATGGCTGACAATTTCCAAGAACTGATGAAAGACAAGGATCCATCTGGGCACAGTGGCTCACACCTGTATTCCCAGTGCTCTGGGAGGCCAAGGTGGGAGGATCACTTGAGGACAGGAGTTCAAGACCAGTTTGAACAACATAGAGACTCTGACTCTATAACATAAAAATTAAGATAAAAGATTGCTAGGTGTGGTAATCTTAGCTACTTGGGAAGCTGAGCCGGGAGGATTGCTTGAGCCCAGGAGTTGGAGGTTATGGTAAGTTATAATTGCACCATTGCATTCCAGCCTGGGCTACAGAGCAAGACCCTGTTCCTAAATAAATAAATAAAAAGACAAGGTAGGGTGCAGTGGCTCACGCCTGTAATCCCAGCATTTTGGGAGGCTGAGGTGGGTGGATCATGAGGTCAGGAGTTCGAGACCAGCCTGACCAACATGGTGAAACCCTGTCTTTACTGAAAATACAAAAATTAGTGGGGCATGGTGGTGCATGCCTGTAATCCCTGCTACTCAGGAGGCTGGCAAGAGAATTGATTGAACTGGAGAGGCAGAGGTTGCAGTGAGCTGAGATTGCACCACTGCACTCCAGCCTGGGTGACAGAGTGAGACTCCATCTCAAAAAGAAAAAAAAGAAAGAAAAAAGACAAATATACACAAATATAGGAAGCACAATTTGTGGCAAGAAGGATAACTATTAAGAAATTCACTCTAGTTACACCTAAGTGAAACTGCAGAACAGTAAACACAAACAATATCAAAGGTTAAAAAGGAAGCATAGATCATCTACAAAGAAGCAGTAACTAAACTGGACGTACGCTTCTCAATAGCCAAGTAAAAAACAGAAGACATTGAAACAATTCAAGGTGCTCACAGACAGGAAAACTCTTCCTGAAAAAAATAATTTTGGTGGGTATAAAATTTCATGTTTACAGATAGGTTAAAAAAAAAGACATTTTCAAATAAATGAAAACTGAGTTTACCAACAAACTGGTTCCTAAAGAAGTTTCTAATGGATGTGCACAAGAAAGATTTAAAAAAAATTATCCCAGAAGAAATGTGTGCGATGCAGGAAGAAATAGCCATTTCCAGTAAAGTTAACCATGAAACTAATTAGCATCAGTTTCATATCAGACCCTTAGAAATGAGAGAGGGTGGTTCACTAATATACATATATATATTTTGAGATGGAGTTTCGCTCTTGTTACCCAGAGTGGAGCAGCAATCTCTGCTCACTGCAACCTCCACCTCTAGGGTTCAAGCCATTCTCTGGCCTCAGCCTCCTGGGTAGCTGAGATGACAGACACCTGCTACCACTCCAGCTAATTCTTTAACATATTTTTAGTAGAGACAGGGTTTCACCCTGTTGGCCAGGCTGGTCTTGAACTCCTGACCTCAGGTGATCTGTCTGCCTCAGCCTCCCAAACTGCTGGGACTAATTTTTTAAAAAAGATCTGCTACCAGTAATTCCACTTCTGAGTATATCCTAAAAGAATTGAGACTGGGTGCTGTGGCTCATTCCTGTAATCCCGGCACTTTGAGAGGCCGAGGCTGGCGGATCACTTGAGGTTAGGAGTTTGAGACTAGCCTGGCCAACATCATGAAGCCCCGTTTCTACTAAAAATACAAAAATTAGCTAGGTGTGGAAGCACGTGTTTGTAATCCCAGCTACTCAGGAGGTGGTGGTGTGTGTTTGTAATCTCAGCCACTCAAGCGGCTGAGGCAGGAGAATTGCTTTTATTCAGGAGGCAGAGGTTGCTGTGAGCCAAGATCGCACCACTGCACTCCAGCCTGGGGGACAGAGCAAGATTCTGTCTCAAAAAAAAAAAAAATTGGAAGCATGATTTCAAATAGATAAATGTTCATAGCAGCATTATTCATACTAGCCAAAAGGTGAAAATAACCTAAATGTCCATCAATAAATGAATGGACCAGTCCAATACAAAATGTTGTATATGCACACCATACAAGATAATTCAGCCTTAAAAATATGATTTGACCTTAGTAAAATTCAGACATATGCTATAACATGGATGAATCTTGAAGATATTTGGTAAGTAAAATGAGCCAGTCACAAAAGGACACATATTGTATTATTTCACTTATATGAGGTACCTAGAATAGTCAAATTCATAGAGACAAAAGTGGAATGGTGGTTTTGTAAGGGCTGAGGGAAGGGAATGGAGAGTTACTGTTTAATGGATACTGAGTTTTAGTTTGGGAAGATGAAAGGTTCTAGAGATGTAGTAATGATTATACAATGAAGTGAATGTACCTGATGCCACAAACTGTACACTTAAATTGTCAAAATAATAAGTTTTGTGCTATTTTGTGTATTTTACCACCAAAAAGATCTGCCAAAAATATGATTCTATGTATTAGAAAGGGATAAGTGAAAATTTGTATTAATAAACATTTAGCTGTTTGGTTTAAACATCAAATTTCACTGTGAAGAAAGAATGTATATTTACATACATATGCTTAGAAAAATATATGAATGGACAAATAGAAAAATGTTTAAAGGAGTTATTCCTGGCTGATGGGCTTACAGGTAATTTTTATTTTCTTATATTTTATATTCATATCTTTTTCTTAATGTATATGCTGCTGAGGTGAGTACTTACACTCTTATTTTTATTTTTATCTGTATTTTCTAATTTTCCTAAAATGAGTTCATGAAATGAGTGTAGTGATTCTACAGTTCAGCTTCCTCTTTGTCTCCAGGACGCATCCAAAGATGCACGTGCTTCCCTCTCTCACCTGCCACTACCATCTGTTATTTGCGGCAACATCTGTTATTTGCTGCTCCCTCCTGATTTCTTGCAACTGTAAGTAGCTTGTAGCTTGTTGGTCACTTTGGTATTTAATGGATGTTATTAGGTCTCAGAGTTTTGATATGATGAGTAAGATTTCGACAGACATAACAGGATAGAGGTGATTACAGTCAGAAAGAATGTTATGAGCCAACGGTAAAGTCTATACCTTTACGCCTGCCAGACTGACTGAGTGGTCCTTCCCGCCTCGCCCCCTGCCGGCAACAATGATAAAAAATGGTCTTTTCCACACTTGATGGTTCACAAAGCACTTTCACAGTAAATCCTCACAATCAAGGGAGGTTGGACTTATTGTCTAAGGTTTACAGAATAAAAAGGTCTCTCTTTTTTTTTTTTTGTCTGGTGGTGAATAGCAAACAGAGTGATAAGAAACCTCTTTTTACTGTGGCAGTGCAGATTCCCGCCGGCCCCCCTCCCTCCACCTGCGGCTGACTCAGGGATGCTCCAACTCATGGGAGAACCCTTATCCCAGCTACTGAAAACAAACCCTCCTCACATGGGGAAAGGTGCAACCATGTGCAAAAGAACTGTCACTTTTGGGGACTCAGCTATACTCAACTCAGGAAAGTCACAAAACAATCCTGGGTTTGAGAGAGAAGAGTTATGGGGAGAACTTTCCATTTTGACAGGGACTCCATCCACTGTGTCACTCGCCTCTCCCTATCCTTGGGGTACTTTCTTTTGGGGAGCCTCCTCCAGGGCCCAAGTAGTGCTTTTCTCCTTTAGGATTCCAAGCAGGTACGAAGCCCCCTTTTACTTGTTTTTCCTTAGGAGAGCTGAGGGGCTGATGCTTTCACAAAGAACCACGCTGCCTTCAGCTCTCCTATCCTGCCTGTGCCCACTGTCCCAGCAAAACAGAATCCCTGTGCTTCATCTACTTCCTCACAGAGCACATTTTGGATCTGTGTCCCAGAGCATCTCTTTGGCAGAACTTAAGATACCTCTCTGTGCCGTCAAGGAAAGGGAGGCTGGACAGAGTAACTATTTTGATTCTAAATTACCATGGTGGGACCAAAAAGGTTTTGAACAGCTCTAAGTGATAAGTGTCCACACACATATAACCATAATGCATCTTCTGTCAATGTGGAGTCCTTCTCCCTTTCTTACTGTCTAGTTAATGTCAAAGATCTAATTTCTGTCCTCTCCCAGCCCCTCTCACCCCAATGTAGCAGGCCACTGCTTCAGATTGCTTCCGCAGCTGGATGTCCTGCTGTTTCTTTACAGGGAGTTAAGTATAGCCTAATGATCAAGGGTATAAGCTCTGAAGTCAGGCTACCTGGGGATGATTTCTGCTCTGTGGATTACTGGCTATTTGACCTTTAACAAGTTACTCAACCTCTCTAAGTTTTGGTTAATTATAGCACCTATTGGATTGGGTTGTTTTGAGGATGAAATGAAATGAGGATGAAAGAACATGGCAAGGCTCAGCAAGATAATAGGTTGGACCGAAGGAGGCTAGGTGCAGTGGCTCACACCTCTAATCCCAGCATTTTGGGAGGCTGAGGGAGGCGGATCACAAGGTCAGGAGTACAAGACCAGCCTGGGCAACATAATAAAACTCCGTCTCTATTAAAAATACAAAAAAAAAAAAGAAGAAGAAGGAAAAGAAAAAAGAAAAAATTAGCAGGTGTGGTGGAGGGCTCCTACTGTGGTCCCAGCTACTTGAAGGCTGAGGCAGAAGAATCGCTTGAACCTGGGAGGCAGAGGTTGCAGTGAACCAAGATCGCATCACTGCACTCCAGCCTGGACAACATAACGAGACTCTGTCTGAAAAAAAAAAAAAAAAAAGGAGAAGAAAGAAAGAAAGAACGAACAAACTAACAGCATAATTCCAGGCACGTATTATATGCTCAATAAGTGATAGGTATTATCACAATAAGCATTGCTGTGTTTCCAATCTGAGGAACATATCTAGTTCACAATTTGTTTGTAGAGCAGAGAAAATGGATTTAACTAATTTTCAGTGAAACAGCTCTCTCTTCTCCTGATAAATTTCCAGCCCCACACCTTTGTCCTAGGGCCTTTTTAAGGACTTTTAAGAACTCACCCCTCAGGTCTCTTGCTTCTTTCCCAGAGAACTGTCCTGTGGGAGTGACTGAGAAAGGCAATGTGTCCCTCCCTGCCTGTGGTCTTGAGGAGAGAGGGCTTTAACTGAGGGTCTCTGGTTTCTCTGCTGAGAAGTACTAGATATCTGTTGTCTGGTGTGAAAGTGCTCAACAAGGCTAACAGGGTTATGTTATTGACCCAATAATGGGCTTTGGGCCTGAGGCAGCCATTTGGGGTGCATTGGGCCGCGTGTTGTCAGGCTTCCTCTGATTTAAGCTGCAGCTGTGGTGAGCTTAACCTTAACCCTTAACCGTGCCAGCATCCCATCTATGAGGCCTTGCCTCTGCCTTTCTCCCTCAGCTGAGAGAAGTGCAGGAGAGGACAGGAGCATCAGTGCTCTGAGCGAGACCCTCAAGCAATGGAGGGCACAGGTCAGTGCCCAGCCTCCTGTCCTTTCTGAGGTGTGTTCTCCAGTATTCCTCAGAGGGTCTGCTCTGAGCTCCACCTCAACAGCTAGCTCAACATGCACCTTTGGGTTGGCATTTTCTTCTTCCCTGACTCACGTTTTCTGGCTCCTCCCTTCTAATCCCTGGGATCACCCTCTCAGGAAGTCTCAAGTCCAGGTCTCAGGGGCACTGTTTTCAGGGAACACAACTCAAGACACACCCTTTGGCCTGTTTCCTCTTCATTGTTTCTCCCCTGAATGATTGTGTAACTAGGATCCCGATCTGAAAGGAAAGAGGAAAGGAAGGGAAAGGAGGGGAACCGAAAGGAATCTAACCTCCTCAGAGATGGGGCCTGATGTATATACGCTGGAGCCTAGGATGTGCTAGGGACTCTCTCCCACCTATCACCTCATTCTAAGTTTAGCAACAAATCTGTGAGATGGAGTATCATTAGCCCCATTTAATGGATGTGAAACGGAAAAGGCCATGAAAGTAACCAGCCAAAGGTCACACGTTGACTTTGTGGCAGAGGAGGGTTTTAAACCCTGATCTATGCTCTTTTTAGCTATCTTCCTTTTTGGGCGAAGTCCCTTCGCAGAATCTGAAAGAAGAAAAGCTTTGAATCAATAAGACAATTTTAGTTGTTTTTTTTTATTAAATATGTTAACAGCTTTACTGAAGTGCAATTGACATCAATAAACTATACATATTAAAGGTATACAATTTGGTAAAATTTGACACATGCATATACCTGTGAGATCATCACCACAATTAAAATAGTGAACATATTAATCTCCGGTTTCAGGCTGTTTTTGCGTTACTATAAAGGAATACCTGAGACTGGGTAATTTTTTTTTTTCTGAGAAGGAGTTTTGCTCTTTTTGTCCAGGCTGGAGTGCAATGCGTGATCTCAGCTCACCACAACCTCCGCCTACTGGGTTCAAGCAATTCTCCTACCTCAGCCTCCCGAGTAGCTGGGATTACAGACATGTGCTACCATGCCCAGCTAATTTTGTATTGTTTTTGGTACAGACAGGGTTTCTCCATATTGATCAGGCTGGTCTCAAACTCCCAACCTCAGGTGATCTGCCCGCCTCAGCCTCCCAAAGTGCTGGATTACAGGCGTGAGCCACCGTGCCTGGCAGAGACTGGGTAATTTATAAAGAAAAGAGGTTTAATTGGCTTATGGTCTGCAAGCTGTACAAGCATGGCACCCCCATCTGCTCAGCATCTGGTGAGGGCCTTAGAAAGCTTACAATCGGCTGGGCACGGTGGCTCACGCCTATAATCCCAGCACTTTGGGAGGCTGAGGCAGGTGGATCACGAGGTTAAGAGATCGAGACCATCCTGGTCAACAAGGTGAAACTCTGTCTCTACTAAAAATACAAAACTTAGCTGGGCATGGTGGTGCGTGCCTGTAGTCCCAGCTACTTGGGAGGCTGAGGCAGGAGAATTGCTTGAACCCAGAAGGCGGAGGTTGCGGTGAGCCGAGATCGTGCCATTGCACTCCAGTCTGGGTAACAACAACGAAACACCATCTCAAAAAAAAGAGAAAGCTTACAATCATGGCAGAAGGCAAAGGGACAGCAGGCAAATCACATGGCCAGAGTAGGAGCAAGAAAGAAGGAGAGAAGTCCCGGAGCAGATCTCACCTCAAAAGAACTCATCACCAAGGGGATGGTGCTAAGTTACTTATGAGGGATCCACTCCCATGATCCAGTCACCTTCCTCAAGGCCCCATCTCCAACACTGGGAATCACATTTCAACATGAAATTTGGAAGGGAAAAACATCCAAATCATGTCACTCCCAAAAGCTTCCTCATGCTCCTTTCAATCCATCCCTTCTGCCTTTCTGTGCCACTTATTCCCTCTTTCTTGGGAACCACCAATCTGCCTGTTGTTGCTTTTGACCGATTTACATTTTCTATTTTATATAAATAGAATCACATAACATGTATTCTTTTTTGTTTTGACCTCTTTCACTCAACAGGATTATTCTGAGACCCATCCATGTTACTGTGTGTATCAATCGTTCATCCCTTATTGATGAGTAGTGTTCCATTGTACAGATATGTCACAATTTCTTCATCCATTTACCTGATCATGATCAAAATATTTTGACAACAAATAAAGCCCCTGTGAATATTCATGCAAAAGTCTATGGCATATGCTTTCAATCTTGGGTAAATATCTTGGAGGGGAACAGCTTAATCAAAATGTAAGCTTATGTATTAGTCTGTTCCCACGCTGCTAATAGAGACATACCTGAGACTGGATGATTTATAAAGGACAGAGGTTTAATTGACTCACAGTTCTACATGGCTGGGGAGGCCTCACAATCATGGTGGAAAGGCAAGGAATGTCTTACATGGTGGCACTGCAACCTTTGCCGTCCCAGTTTATAAAAAGAAATCCCCCTTTATAAAATCATCAGTTCTCGAGAGACTTATTCACTATCAGGAGAACAGCATGAGAAAGACTTGTCCTCATGATTCAATTACCTCCTACTGGGTTTCTCCCATGACACATGGGAATTGTCTCTCTCTCTCTGTCTCTCTGTCTCTCTCTCTCTCTCTCTTTCTTTCTCTCTCTCTCTGTTGATACTTGCAATGTTGCAAAGAAGTCCAAGCCTCATGGAGCAGTCACGTGTACATGGTATAGCCAGTTGCCCTGGCTAAAGTCTCAGTCAACAGCATCACCTGCTAGACATGGTGATTCTAGCTCCCAGCCTTTGAGTTCTCCACCAGACATTGCTGAACAGATAGAAGCCTTGCTCACTGCACCGTCTGTATTTTTTACTCACAGAAACTGTGAGAGATAATGATCATTGTGGTTTAAAGCTATAAAGTTTTGAAAGTGATTTGTTATGAAGTAATAGATAACTTGGAATGTTTGTGTGTAAAATTTTTCACCTGAGACACTTGAAAGCTATTAGCTTCAATCCTGGAGAAACAAAGACACATTGCAATTTTTGAATTTATTGTGAAATGGGTCTTTTATGAGTCTTGTCAATCTTATTCTTAGGTTTAATATTTTCTCCCCTAAGGCCAGACACAGTGGCTCATGCCTGTAATCCCAGCACATTGGGAGGCTGAGGCCAGAGGATTACTTGAGGCCAGGAGTTCAAGACCAGCCTGAGCAGCACAGGAAGACTGTCTCAACAAAATATAAGGCACATCCGTAATCTTAGTTACTCGAAAGGCTGAGGCAGGAGGATCACTTGAGCCCAGGAGTTCAAGGTTACAGTGAGCTATAATTGTGTCACTGCACTCCAATCCAGGCTTTATTTCTAAAAATTTATATATCTATTACTTCATGGGAAAAAATTTTCAAAATTAAAATTAGCTTTCAGCCATAAAAAGAAATAAAGTACTGATACATAAAACAATACGGATGAACCTTGGAAACATTATGCTAAGTCAAAGAAACGGGACACAAAAGGCCACATATCGTATAATTCTACTTATATGAAATGTCAAGAACAGGCAAATCCATAGACACAGAAAGTAGATTCATGGTTTTCAGGCATTGGAGCAAAGGGAGAATGAGAAGTGACTACTAACTAATAAGCATAAGATTTCCTTTTGGGCTGAGGAAAATGCCTTAGAATTAGATATGGTGATGACTGTGCAACTTATGTGAATATACGAAAACATACTGAACTGTAGACTTAAAGAGTCAATTTCATGCTATATGAATGGTATCTCAGTAAAAATTAAAATTATTAAGAAGTTTTATCAACTAGGAGTAAGAGATCAACAAATCTGTCTATATAGTCTATTGAAGATACATACATGAAGATTTTTTTTTTTTTGAGACAGTCTCACTCTGTCTACCAGGCTGGAGTGCAATGGTGCAATCTCAGCTCACTGCAACCTCCACCTCCGAGGCTCAAGCAATTCTCGTGCCTCAACCTCCTGAGTAGCTGAAATTTCAGGCATGTGCCATGAAATTTCATGAAACCTAGAGACAAGGTTTCACCCTATTGGTCAGGCTGGTCTTTAACTCCTGGCCTCAAGTTGATCTGCCTGCCTTGGTGTCTCAAAATACTAAAGATCAATTTTGATAAGGTCATTGACAAATTTGTGAAAGTTCAGACTCAAAATAGAATTTGTAATGTTATTTTTCTTCCCTGTGACCAACCAATATAAGACACATATTTCCTTTTTTAAAAACAAAAAGTAGGCCGGGCTTGGTGGCTCATGCCTATAATCCCAGCACTTTGGGAAGCTGAGGCGAGCAGATCACTTGAGGTCAGGGGTTTGAAACCAGCCTGGCCAATGGTGAAACCCTGTCTGTACTAAAAATACAAAAATTAGCCAGGCATGGTTGCAGATGCCTGTAATCCCAGCTACTTGTGAGGCTGAGGCAGGAGAATCACTTTGAACCTGGGAGGCAGAGGTTGCAATGAGCCGAGATCATGCCACTGCACTCCAGCCGGGGCAACAGAGCAAGACTCCATCTCAAAACAAACCCCAAAAGTATATTACTATCACTGAAATTATTAACCCATTGCTTTTTTCCTTTTTTTTTTCTTCTTTGAGGATATCTTTTTTTTTTAAATTGTACTTTAGGTTCTGGGGTACATCGTGCAGATCATGCAGGATTGTTGCACAGGTACACACATGGCAATGCGGTTTGCTGCCTCCACCCCCCCGTCACCTATATCTGTCATTTTTCCCTATGTTATTCCTTCCCCACCTTCCCACCCGCCACTGTCCCTCCCCCAGCCCCGCCAACAGACCCTAGTGTGTGATGCTCCCCTCCCTGTGTTCATGTGTTCTCATTGTTCAACACCCGCCTATGAGTGAGAACGTGCAGTGTTTGGTTTTCTGTTCTTGTGTCAGTTTGCTGAGAATGATGGTTTCCAGATTCATCCATGTCCCTACAAAGAACATGAACTCATTGTGTTTTTATGGCTGCATATTATTCCATGGTGTATATGTGCCACATTTTCCTTGTCCAGTCTATCATCAATGGGCATTTGGGTTGGTTCCAGGTCCTTGCTATTGTAAACTGTGCCACGGTGAACATATGTGTGCACGTGTCTTTATAATAGAACTATTTCTAATCCTTTGGGTATACACCCAGTAATGGGATTGCTGGGTCAAATGGAATTTCTATTTCTAGGTCCTTGAGGAACCACCACTCTGTCTTCCACAATGGTTGAACTAATTTACACTCCCACCAACAGTGTAAAAGTGTTTCTATTTCTCCACATCCTCTCCAGCATCTGTTGTTTCCAGATTTTCTAATGATCACCATTCTAACTGGCGTGAGATGGTATCTCAATGTGGTTTTGATTTGCATTTCTCTAATGACCAGTGATGATGAGCATTTTTTAATGTTTGTTGCCCTCATATGTCTTCTTTTGAAGTGTCTGTTCATATCCTTTGCCCACTTTTGAATGGGTTTGTTTGTTTTTTTTCTTAGTCTGTTGTAGTTCTTTGTAGATTCTGGATATTAGCCCTTTGTCAGATGGGTAGATTGCAAAAATTTTCTCCCATTCTGTTGGTTGCTGGTCACTCTAATGATTGTTTCTTTTGCTGTACAGAAGCTCTGGAGTTTAATTAGATCCCATTTGTCTATTTTGGCTTTTGTTGCCAATGCTTTTGGTGTTTCAGTCATAAAGTCCTTGCCTATGCCTATGTCCTGAATGGTGTTGCCTAGGTTTTCTTCTAGGGTTTTTATGATGTTACGTCTTATATTTAAGTCTTTAATCCATCTGGAGTTAATTTTAGTGGAAGGTGTCAGGAAGGGGTCCAGTTTCAGCTTTCTGCACATGGCTAGCCAGTTTTCTCAACACCATTTATTAAACAGGGAATCCTTTCTCCATTGCTTGTTTTTGTCAGGTTTGTCAAAGATCAGATGATTGTAAGATGTGTGGCATTGCCTCCAAGGCCTCCGTTCTGTTCCGTTGGTCTATATTTTGGTACCAGTACCGTGCTGTTTTGATTACCGTAGCCTTCTGGTATAGTTTGAAGTCAGGTAGCACGATGCCTCCAGCTTTGTTCTTTTTGCTTAGGATTGTCTTGGCTATGTGGGCTCTCTTTTGGTTCCATATGAAGTTTAAGGTGGTTTTTTCCGGTTCTGTGAATAGGGTCATTGGCAGCTTGATGGGGATAGCATTGAATCTATAAATTACTTTGGGCACTATGGCCATTTTCACAATATTGATTCTTTTTAACCATTAGCATGAAATGTTTTTCCATCTATCTGTTTGTGTCCTCTCTTATTTCCTTGAGCAGTAGTTTGTAGTTCTCCTTGAAGAGGTCCTTTACATCCTTTGTTAGTTGTATTCCTAGGTGTTTTATTCTCTTTGTAGCAATTGCAAATGGGAGTTCACTCTTGATTTGGCTCTTCTGCACATTGATTTTGCTTCCTGAGACTTTGCTGAAGTTGCTTATCAGTTTAAAGAGATTTTGGGCTGAGACGATGGGCTCTTCTAAATATACAATCATGTCAGCCGCAAATAGAGACAATTTGACTTCCCCCTTTCCTAATTGAATACTCTTTTTTTCTTTTTCTTGCCTGATTGCTCTGGTTAGAACTTCCAATATCATGTTGAATAGGAGTGGTGAGAGAGGGCATCCTTGTCCAGTGCCAGATTTCAAAGGGAATGCTTCCAGTTTTTACCCATTCAGTATGATATTGGCTGTGGGTTTGTCATAAATAGCTTTTATTATTTTAAGGTATGTTCCATTACTACCTAGTTTATTGAGAGTTCTTAGCATAAAGGGCTGTTGAATTTTGTTGAAGGCCTTCTCTGCATATATTGGGATAATCATGTGGTTTTTGTCTTTGGTTCTGTTTATGTGGTGGATTATGTATATAGATTTGCGTATGTTGAACCAGCCTTGCATCCCCAGGATGAAGCCTACTTGATTGTGATGGATAAGCCTTTTGAAGTGCTGTTGCATTCGGTTTGTCAGTATTTTATTGAATATTTTTGCATCTATGTTCATTGTAGATATTGGCCTGAAGTTTTCCTTTTTTGTTGAGTCTCTGCCGGGTTTTGGTATCAGGACGATGTTGGTCCCATAAAATGATTTGGGAAGGGCTCCCTCTTTTTGGATTGTTTGGAATAGTTTCAGAAAGAGTGGTATGAGCTCCTCTTGGTATGTCTGGTAGAATTTGGCTGTGAACCCATCTGGACCTGGACTTTTTTTGGTTGTTCAGCTATTAATTGCTGCCTCAACTTCAGCCCTGGTTATTGGTCTATTCAATGTTTCACCTTCCTGGTTTAGGCTTGAGAAGGTGCAAGTGTCTAGGAATTTATCCATTTCTTCCAGGTTTACTGGTTTATGTGCCTAGAGTTGTTTGTAGTAATCTCTGATGATAGTTTGTATTTCTGTGGAATCGGTGGTGGTATACTCTTTATCGTATCGTTTTTTATTGCATCTATTTTATTCTTCTTTCTTTTCTTTTTTATAAATCTGGCTAGGGGTCTGTCTATTTTGTTGATCTTTTCAAAAAACCAGCTCCTGGATTTATTGATTTTTTTTGAAGGGTTTTTTGTGTCTCTATAGCCTTCAGTTCTGCTCTGATCTTAGTTATTTCTTGTCTTCTGCTAGCTTTTGAGTTTTTTTAATCTTGCTCCTCTAGCTCTTTCCATTTTGATGATAGGGTGTCAATTTTAGAGCTTTCCTTGCTTCTCATGTGGGCATTTATTGCTATAAATTTCCCTCTAGACACTGCTTTAAATGTGTCCCAGAGATTCTGGTATGTTGTGTCTTCATTCTCGCTGGTTTCAAAGAACATCTTTATTTCTGCTTTCATTTCATTGTTTATCCAGTTGACATTCAGGAGCCTGTTGTTCAGTTTCCATGTAGTTGTGTGGTTCTGAGTTAGTTTCTTAATCCTGAGTTCTAATTTGATTGCACTGTGGTCTGAGAGACAGGTTGTTATGATTTCTGTTCTTTTGCATTTGCTGAGGAGTGATTTACTTCCAATGATGTGGTCAATTTTAGAGTAGGTGTGATGTGCTGCTGAGAAGAATGTATATTCTGTGGATTTGGAGTGGAGAGTTCTGTATGTCTGTTAGGTCTGCTTGGTCCAGATCTGAGTTCGAATCCTGGATATCCTTGTTAATTTTCTGCCTCGTTGATCTGTCTAATATTGACAGTGGAGTGTTACAGTCTCCCACTATTATTTTGTGGGAGTCTAAGTCTCTTTGTAGGTCATTAAGAACTTGCTTTATGTATCTGGGTGCTTCTGTATTGGGTGCATATATATTTAGGATCGTTAGCTCTTCATGTTTCATTAATCCTTTTACCTTGATGTAATGCCCTTCTTTGTCTCTTTTGATCTTTGTTGGTTTAAAGTCCATTTTATCAGAGACTAGGATTGTAACTCCTGCTTTGTTTTGGTCTCCATTTGCTTGGTAAATCTTTCTCCATCCCTTTATTTTGAGCCTATGTGTGTCCTCCAATGGGTCTTGACTTTTTATCCAATTCGCCACTCTGTGTCTTTGGATTGGGGCATTTAGCCCATTTACATTTAAGGTTGATATTGTTATGTGTGAATTTGATCCTGCCATTTTGATGCTAGTTGGTTGTTTTGCCCCTTAGTTAACACAGTTTCTTCATTGTCTCCATGGTCTTTACCATTTGGTATGTTTTTGGAATGGCTGGTACTGGTCGTTACTTTCCATGTTTAGTGCTTCTTTCAGGAGCTCTTGTAAGGCAGGTCTGGTGGTGACGAAATCTCTGAGCAATTGCTTGTCTGTATAGGATTTTATTTCTTCTTCACTATGAAGCTTAGTCTAGATATAAAATTCTAGGTTGAAAGTTATTTTCTTTAAGGATGTTGAATATTGGCCCCCACTCTCTTCTGGGTTGTAGGGTTTCTGCCAAGAGATCTGCTGTGAGTCTGATGAGCTTCCCTTTGTGAGTAACCTGACCTTTCTCTCTGGCTGCCCTTAGCAATTTTTCCTGCATTTCAACCCTGGTGTATCTGACGATTATGTGCCTTGCGGTTGCCCTACTTGAGGAATATCTTTGTGGTGTTCTCTATATTTCCTAGACTTGAAAGTTGGCCTGCCTTGCTAGGTTGGGGAAATTCTCCTGGATAATATCCTGAAGAGTGTTTTCCAGCCTGGATTCATTCTCACTGTCACATTCAGGTACACCTATCAAATGTAGATGAGGTCTTTTCACATAATCCCATATTTCTTGGAGGCTTTGTTCATTTCTTTTCACTCTTTTTTCTCTAATCTTGCCTTCTCATTTTATTTTATTGAGTTGATCTTCAATCTCTGATATCCTTTCTTCTGCTTGGTAGATTTGGCTATTAAAACTTGTGTATGCTTCGCAAAGTTCTCATGCTGTGTTTTTCAGCTTCATCTAGTCATTTATATTCTTCTCTAAGCTGTTTATTCTAGTTAGCATTTTGTCTAACCTTCTTTCAAGGCTTTTATTTTCTTTGCATTGGGTTAGCACATGTTCTTTTAGCTCAGAGAAGTTTGTTATTACCCACCTTCTGAAGCCTGTTTATGTCAATTCATCAGACTCTTCTCCATCCAGCTTTGCTCCCTTGCTGGTGAGGAGTTGTGGTCCCTTGGAGGAGGACTGGTTTTTGGTATTTTCATTCTTTTTGTGCTGGTTTCTTCCCATCTTTGTGGATTTATCTTTTTGGTCTTTGTAGTTGGTGACTTTCAGCTGGGGTCTCTGAGTGGACATCCTTTTTGTTGATGTTGAAGCTATTGCTTTCTGTTTTTTAGTTTTCCTTCCAACAGTCAGGCCCCTCTGCTGCAGGACTGCTTGAGGTCCACTCCAGACCATGCTTGCCCGGGGATCACCCACAGGGGCTGCAGAACAGTAACAGCTGCTGCCAGTTTTTTCGTCTGTTATCTTTGTCCCAGAAGGGTACCTGCGAGTCAGCCTGAGCTCTCCTTTATGAGGTGTCTCTTTGGATATATGGGGGTTGGGGAGCTGCTTGGGGAGACAGTCTGTCCCTTATAGGAGCTCAAGTGCTGTGCTGGGAGCTCTGTTACTCTGTTTAGAGCTGCCGGGTCAGGTACGTTTAAGTCTGTTGCAGCAGAACTCATAACCACCTCTTTTCCCAGGTGCTCTGTCCTGGGAAAGTAGGGCTTTATTTATAAGTTCCTGATGTGCTGCTGCCTTTTTTCAGAGATGTCCTGCCCAGCAAGGAGGTAGTTTAGTCACAGTCTGCCAGCAGAGGAGTGGCTGAGCTGCTGTGGGCTCTGCCCAGCTGCTGTGTGAACTTCCTTGTAGTTTTGTTTACAGAGGTGTAGTTAGAACTACCTCAGTAATGGTGGACTGCCTCGGTAATGGTGGACTGCCTTGGTAATGGTGGATTGCCTTGATAGTGGCAGACTGCCTCAGTAGTGGTCGACTGCCTTGGTAATGGTGGGCACCCTTCCCCCCACCAAGCTGGACCATCCAGGTTCAGCTGAGCTTGCTGTGAAACTCTCAATCCAGAATGTTTCAGATTGCTGGTCTTTGTGGGGGTGGGACCCACCAAGCCAGATCACCTGGCTCCCTGTTTCAGCCCCCTCTTTTTTCGTTGAATGGGTGGCTCAGTGTCCCAGGCGTTCCAGGTGCCACTTGAAATGGCTGCCCAGATGTGTGTGAGTTTTTGTGTGGTAACCCGTAAGGCCAGCTGAAACAGCTATGCTGGAAACTCGTGGTGCTTTTCAGCCTGGGAATATCCTGGTCTGTGGGCAGGAAAACTCATTTGGAAATGCGGGATCACTCACCCTGTGTTGTTCTCACTGGGAACTGCACTCCAGAGCTGTTCCTATTTGGTCATCTTGGATCTCTCTCCTGCTTTTCCCTTTCTTTATTGTGTGTGTGTATATGTGTATATACACACACATGGAGTAAAGAAACTTTGTGTATATACATATACTATGTGTACCTATATACTCTCTATATATACAAACTGTATATACTACATATCATATACTGTATGACTGTATATATACACACTGTATATATACTTTATATATATGTATATCTATGTATACATATATACAGATGTACAGATATATACACATGTATATATACATATATGTATACACATACTATATATGGTATATCTGTGTATATACTATATAGTATAGTATAGTATATGGTATATCTGTGTATATGACCTCAAAAGATCCACCTGTCTTGGCTTCCAAAAGTGCTGGGATTAAAGGGGTGAGCCACCGTGCCTGTCTTTTAAAAAAATTATTTTCAGTAGAGACAAGGCTGTGTCTCTGTGTTGCCCAGGCTGGCCTCTTCTCTTCAGTCACATTCTCTATGGTGCCACAGACAGTCTCAGCAGGATAATATTCCAATTGCTCAGAGTAGTGACCTGTTTTGGAGCACACCCTCGGATTGGCTTTTCTGCTTCCCAGTTTCACTTTTTCCATTGTTCCCCTTCTGTTCCTTGTGATTGCTTTCCACTATAAACTACCTGCATCCTGTTCTTGTCTCAGGCTCTACTTATTGGAGGAACCAAGCCTAACACAGATTCCTGTGTAAAATGTGATGTAATGAATTAGCACTTGACAAGGACCCAGGAGGCCTGGGTTCCAGATCAACTCTGTTACTAACCTGATTTGTAAAAGTCACTTTATCTACTGAAAAGGTGGGCATTTTCATCATCATTTTCAGGTGGCACTATGGGAGAAGATCTTCAACCATTTGTTAACTGAGGGGAAAAAAGCAAGAAAAATGCTTGTGACACACATAAAAAGAGTATGTGTGCACACATATTAATAAATGCATACAAAATGGTGGACCATCACGGTTTACTACATATTTTTGTATAGCTTGAATTGTTTACAATCAGAATGTATATTAATTAGCTTTGTTTAGACCACTGGGAAAAAAAGAAGACTGCATCTTGTGTAATTAAAAAAAGAAAGAACGTCCACCTCCAAGGAAGTGGAATGATGCTTGTTAAAGTGCTGAGCAGAAGGCATAGCGGGCCACCAATCAAGGTAAGAAAGCCGAGCTATGCTCTCGTAAGCTCGCTAGGAGGCAGCGGAGCCGAGACCGAGGCCAGGCGGCGCAAGAAACCGCGAACCGAGGACGGGCGGCTGGGTCTTTTTGGTCGCCAGGGGGCAGAAGTATAGGGCAACCTAAATCTGCAACTAACCCGCGGTTGCCCAGGTTCCAACGCCAGGGCGAACATTTCAGAAGTCATAAGTTCCATCTCTCTGCCGCAGCCGAGACAGATTGGAGGATTTTCAGAGTCAAGATGATGCCCCCCCCGCCCCCCGCTCCAGAGAAGCTTGGCACTCTAAGCAGTCTCAACCACTCTCCCCTCTGCTCTTCCCTTCCCTACCCCCCAACACCCATGGAGGGGAAATTGAGTCACTGGGAGGAGAGGCCAGAGTCATGAGGGGAATGAGGGCCGACGCCAGCCCCCAGGGCCTTCCAGATGCTAGGAGAAGGAGGGTTCTCCAGGAAAACAAAGGGGGGTGAGGGAGGAGGCAGCTGGCTGGGCAGGAGCTGAGCCAGACACATGGAGAAACGCTGCCCAGGATCAAAGGAAATATGACATTTGAAAAGAATGTGCGCGTCTGCATGTGCTGTGCCGGCGGGGAGGGGGGCCGGGGAGGGGCAGCGTCTGGGGAACAGGGGCTGGGCCTTGGGGTCTCTACCCTTGCCTTTCTCGCCTCTGCTTCCCACCTCCCCTGCCCTGTTCGGTGTAGGCAGGTTGATGGGTCGAGGTGTTCCTCGTCCATCCTTCCAGTGTGTTTCTCCTTCCTTTATTTCCGAGATGAAGCTGGAAGGGAAATGTAACCTGAGGAGACACACCAAAGAGGGGGGAAAAAAAGAAGAAAGAAAAAATCAAACTAGGCCGCCTCTCCGCTTAGCCTCGGAACATTCTTCTGTCCCCGCCGGCCTGGCCTCTTCTACCCGCCCCTCCGGTGTTGCGGCCCTGGGCTTGGAGCCGGGGCAGCTCCGCACGTCACTGGGGTCCCCCGAGGCTGGGGGGGTCCCCTGGGCGGGCCCGAGGGAGGACCGAAGGGAGGGGGGGAGCCGCCAGGGCGGCCCGTCGGGCCAGCCCTCCCTTTTTTCCCCTGTCCCGCAGAGCCTGTTTCTCATTAGAGTAACGGGCGCGGTCCCGCCCGGCTTCTGAGTGTTTGTAAACGTCTGACCCTGGGCCGTCGCTTAACCCTTCAGGTGCTGGGATGGGGCGGCGTTGGGGGGTGCAGCCCTGAACTTGAGGGATTTAGAGATTGGAGACGCTGCGGCCTCTTAGAGAGGTTTGAAGCTGTGTGGGAGGAAATGATAACCACCCCCCAATCCCTCCCACCCTCCAGCCTTGCCAGTATCTCCCACAGAGTCGCAAATCTCCCCTCTAATTCCCTCTCACACAACGAGGCCTCTCCAAGCCTGACTTTCCCGAAAACTCCCGTCCGGGTCTTTCTTCCTCCTCCAACCCAGGTGACAGGTGTCCAGCCTGGGGGAGGTGGGGAAAGGCGGGGGAGTGGGGGAACAGGGTCTCGAGGTTCCAGGCCCCTAATAAACCTGGCCAGGAGTTTTAGAAGAGCCGGAGTGGGATGCTATTGGGTCAGAGATTCATTCCAGACTACAGTTCTAGGGAGGAGAAAGCCAACTTCCCGTGGAGGCTAATTAATGGCCCCTCTGGGTGGCTGGGACAAGGGCAGCGGCAAAGCCTGGCCTGGATCTGCGCCCATCAAGGGCTGTGGGCCTAGGGACAGTTCTCAAAGCCTCTTTGGCTCAGACTGCTCCCAGAGGGCATCCAGGCTGGCTAAGCGTTCTTCACTTTACGGGTCCGGGAGGAATGGCTGATGGAGGCGCTGATTCGGCAGGGCAAAGACTTCCAGAAGGCCCAGGCAGAGCAGTTCCAGGCACGGGACCTGGAAGAATAGCCTTTTCCTCTTCCGAGCAGCCCGCCCGGTGCCACTCTGCACCCAAGGACCCTCCTGGCTTCAGGCTTGGAGGGAAAGGGGAGAAGTGGTTCCGTCTTGCTGGGTACTGTCTACACAGTCTTCAGAACTTAAAAAAAGGGTATTCCATGGGCGCTATACCCTGAGGGCCCAGGATGTGGCCCCTTTAAGGCTCTCGGACCCAGAACCAAGAACTGAGACTAAGGGAGGTGGGGGCTGGGCTCCCTGCGGAAAATGATTGTCACAAAGGCGGACCAATAGGCAACATTAGTATCACTCTTGAAGGACCTTTTTCCAATTCAGTTTTTTTTTTTTTTTTTGAGGGGGAGGGACTGAAGAGAGGACAGAGGGAGGGAGGGAGGGTGGGGGAGGACGAGGGGCGCGTGGTTTTCCCATCTCATCCCTGGAGGAGGGGCTGGAGCATCCCCGGCATCCAATCAGGGACAGGCTAGAGGCCCCGCTTTGAAGCAGTTTGGGGGAAAAAAGTTTGGAAAAGTTTCTATAATAACTAGGGGGCGTCTGGAGGGAGGCGGCTGCGACGGAGGAGGGGGCTTCTCACAGAAAGGGAGGGAGGGAGCCACCCTGGTGAAGATACAGCAGCCTCCTGACCTCCCCCCTCCCACCCAGGCCGGGACCTGGGGGCTCCTGCCGGATCCATGGGGGCGGCCAGCTGCGAGGATGAGGAGCTGGAGTTTAAGCTGGTGTTCGGGGAGGAAAAGGAGGCCCCCCCGCTGGGCGCGGGGGGGTTGGGGGAAGGTTAGTGCGGGGCTGGGAAGGGGTCTTGGGGTCAGTGAGAGGAGGGCCGGGGATCCTGGTCTGGGGGATTTAAGACAGCGAGCCTAGGGTGGGGGTTGAGGGAGTCAGAGGTCGAAGGGAGTCGCGGGTGCTCGCTGGCCTGCGGAAGTGAGGCTGGGGGCCGGGGCACCACTTTCTCCTTTTTAGGTCGTGACTGGGATGGGGGTGGGGGTGCCGTTGGCTGCGCGCCGCCTCCGGGCTGGGCCGCCTGTCACTGAACTGGGGGGCAGGCGGGAACGGCGGCCCCGAAAGCACCGGGCGCCGCCAGGGGAAGGGGAGGTTCGGCTTGGAGCTGGCCCCTCTCGGACCAAGCACTGGCGAGGCCGACTGGACGCCCGGGGCTGGGGGCGCTGTCAGGCCTCGCTGGGGCGCCCCTCCCCCTCCCTAGTCTGGCCGCAATGAGAGGCAGATGGCGGGGACTGAGTCGGGGGCGGCGGCTGCTGCTCGCACGAATCCGTGCTGCCCGCCGTCCCCCTTCCATCGGCTGGGCCGGGCACGCATCATCACCCCCTCGGCTGTACCTCCGCCCCCAGATGGCGGGGAGCGAGGGAGGAGCCGCTTCCCCTAGTCACCACAGCCCTGACGCCCCCCTCCCCTCCGGCCACGGTTGCGATGGCAACTGGGGCTCCTGCCAGCGCCGTTTGGGGGTTTGGGAACCGCTGCTAATTGGGTTCATGTGTGAGTCGCCCCCAGTCCAGCACAGTGCCTCAAGAAACACGCCTCCAGGCCCAGGCCCAGCTCCAGCTCCTCTGGACCCACCTCCCTCACCTTAAGACCCGCTGGATCGGGTACCCTCGGTCCCAGGATCCAAGAGTCAGTGGGCAAAGGCCTGGCATGCCTGCCTCAATCTCTTCCATCTTCCCAGGTCCAACTCTGCTTTTGCCTTTGTGGCTCAGAAGGTCTCCTTGCTGAGGGGCAGGGACATAGCAGGACTTGCAGCCTGGCCACTCAAGGAGCCTAGCCATCTCACCTGCTTCTCTCTCTCTCCCCCTCTCCCTCTGCTCCCCTTCCCATTTTGACAGAACTGGACTCAGAGGATGCCCCACCATGCTGCCGTCTGGCCTTGGGAGAGCCCCCTCCCTATGGCGCTGCACCTATCGGTATTCCCCGTCCTCCACCCCCTCGGCCTGGCATGCATTCGCCACCGCCGCGCCCAGCCCCCTCACCTGGCACCTGGGAGAGCCAGCCCGCCCGGTCGGTGAGGCTGGGAGGACCAGGAGGGGGTGCTGGGAGTGCTGGGGGTGGCCGTGTTCTCGAGTGCCCCAGCATCCGCATCACCTCCATCTCTCCCACGCCCGAGCCGCCCGCAGCGCTGGAGGACAACCCTGATGCCTGGGGGGACGGCTCTCCTAGAGATTACCCCCAACCAGAAGGCTTTGGGGGCTACCGAGAGGCAGGGGGCCAGGGTGGGGGGGCCTTCTTCAGCCCGAGCCCTGGCAGCAGCAGCCTGTCCTCGTGGAGCTTCTTCTCCGATGCCTCTGATGAGGCAGCCCTGTATGCGGCCTGTGACGAAGTGGAGTCTGAGCTAAATGAGGCGGCCTCCCGCTTTGGCTTGGGCTCCCCACTGCCCTCGCCCCGGGCCTCCCCTCGGCCATGGACCCCCGAAGATCCCTGGAGTCTGTATGGTCCAAGTCCCGGAGGCCGAGGGCCAGAGGATAGCTGGCTACTCCTCAGTGCTCCTGGGCCCACCCCAGCCTCTCCCCGGCCTGCCTCTCCATGTGGCAAGCGGCGCTATTCCAGCTCGGGAACCCCATCGTCGGCCTCCCCAGCTCTATCCCGCCGTGGCAGCCTGGGGGAAGAGGGATCTGAGCCACCTCCACCACCCCCATTGCCTCTGGCCCGGGACCCTGGCTCTCCTGGTCCCTTTGACTATGTGGGGGCCCCACCAGCTGAGAGCATCCCTCAGAAGACACGGCGAACTTCCAGCGAGCAGGCGGTGGCTCTGCCTCGGTCTGAGGAGCCTGCCCCATGCAATGGGAAGCTGCCCTTGGGAGCAGAGGAGTCTGTGGCTCTTCCAGGAGGTCCCCGGAAGGAGGTGGCTGGCATGGACTACCTGGCAGTGCCCTCCCCACTCGCGTGGTCCAAGGCCCGGATTGGGGGACACAGCCCTATCTTCAGGTGAGGGTTGCGCCTGGCACCACCCCTCTCTCCAGCATTCCACTAGGGGAGCAGGAGGGTCAAAGGATGGATTTGAAGATACTAGTTTCATGCCCTCTGAATTTCAAAAGAGAATCTGCCACCAGCTCAGTAGCTGCCAACTACCTGCTTTTAAAGAGAATTAGAAAAAGAGCACACCCTTTGGATGATTTACAAAAGGGCAACAGTTCCCTGTGGGCAAATTAGAAAAAGTTCCTCCACCCACTGAACCCCAGGTATTGTAGGAGGATCAACTAGGTTAAGGAGTTCCTGCAGCCTATAGAGTGCTCCCAAGCCCGGGCTCTGTGTGGCATATGGCTGAGTGTGGAACTTGGGCTGGATTTCAGCCTTCTACTCTGGCTCTTTCAATAGGTGCCAGCCCTAAACAGATTTCCACTCTGTTGCAGGAAATTTCCCTTCTCCAATCCTTAATTTCTAGAGCCTGACCTAGTGGCTTAAAAGTATAGTTGCTAACTTGAATAAAATAGCATATTTTTGCAAGTCAAATAATTCATATTAAAACTTGCAGTTCTTCTATCCCTTCCATCCTCAGAGAATCCTGCCCATTTCAATAATCCTAAATCTTGAGATGTTAGCCTGAGCTGGCTCCATACAGAACTGTTTCTAGGGGAAAGGACCTTTAACACTGGTACCCCTGAGCTTCCCATAGGGCAAAGTTTCTCAACCTCAGCACTATTAATTCAGTACTACTGATATTTTGAGCAGGATAATTCTTTGTTGTGGGGGGCTGCAGTGGGCACTGCAGGATGGTTCAGCAGCATCCCTGGCCTCTACCTGTTAGATGCTAGTCGTACCCACTCCCCTAGTTGTGATAACCAAAAATGTCTTCAGACATTGCCAAATATCTGGACAATTACCTGGGGGACAACTACCAGTTGAGATCCTGGTATCAGGGAGCACAATACAGGATAAGTTGTCCCATCTGAAACCCTTAGCTCCCTGGAACTCCATCTATCAAGCCCCAACCACTGGAAAGGGAGCTGGCTTGGGAGCAGAATGTGCTCAGCCATAGGTCTGTCAGTGGCTGCTGGCTTCAGTTTGTTTATTTGTTTGCTTATGAGACAGCATCTTGCTCTGTCACCCAGACTGGAGTGCAGTGGTGTGATCTCACTCAGCCTCAACCTCCTGGGCTCAAGCTATCTTCCCGCCTCAGCCCCCTGAGTAGCTGGAACTACAGGAGCACCAACACGCCCAGCTAATTTTTGTAGAGATGGGGTTTCACCATGTTGCCCGGGCTGGTCTCAAACTCCTGGGCTCAAGTGATACTCACTCCTCCCCCCACCCCCACCTTAGCCTCCTAAAGTGCTGGGATTACAGGTGTGAGCCACCATGCCTCAATTTTTTTACTAGTTAAACAAAGGGTTCATATCCGAGGTCTTTTGTGGTCTGAAGTGGCACTTCTTTATTCTTTCCATCCAGGTCTAGGGATTAGGGCTTGAGAATCCTCTGTATCCACGTGAAGTCTTCTCACCCCAACCCCTGTGCTCAGAGCTGGGAAGAAGAGAGTTTTAGGCCTGTTGTCATCTTCCACACCTCAAGGGGCTGTGTCCCCTTTGCTTCTGGACTTTTGGATTTCTTCAGTTCTTTATATTTTTTTTAGTTAAAAAAAATTTTTTCCCCTTATTTTCACACATGTTGATGTACTTCTTTATTTCCTCTGTGCTTTCCTTTCTCACAGACCCATACCTGCTCCTCCCTCTCAGATTCAGCGTGGTCCTGACTGGGGCAGAGGCTGCACCTGATCAATACTCTTCTTTCTCTTCCAGGACCTCTGCCCTGCCCCCTCTGGACTGGCCTCTGCCCAGCCAATATGAGCAGCTGGAGCTGAGGATCGAGGTGCAGCCTAGAGCCCACCACCGGGCCCACTATGAGACAGAAGGCAGCCGTGGAGCTGTCAAAGCTGCCCCTGGTGGTCACCCTGTAGTCAAGGTAAGGACAGAGGGCAGGCCTGCTATCCTTTCTCCTCTCCCAGATGGGTTCCAGCTATGCAGACCCATGGCACTGCCCTTTCCCACACTCCCTCTCAGCTCTGACCCTGCAGGCAGCCTGGGGGAGGGGCTGGAGTTGGGGGAGGAGGGGTGCAAGGACCCGGATATGCTTTCTACTCCTCTGTCCTTCCACCCCCACTCAGCTCATCCCATGGGACACCATCCTCATGTCTACTCTGGAAAATAGTGGCCTGCCAGATATGGGGGAGGGTTTAGGCTGAGGCCAAAAGTCACTGGGAGTTAAGTTTTCTCTATATTGAGTTGGGCCAGTCTCTTTGGAGGCTCTTCTGCCTTTGCCCAGCCCACTTTGGGCTTTCTTCCAAGAAAAACACTGTGAATTCCAGGCCATGTTTTCTCCACAACGGGTGCCCAGTTCCCCCAGGGATTCCCTTGCAGGATATCCTTTATCTTTCACCATTCCCATCCCATGGAGGACTGAAAATCCAGGGATGAATAAAGGATGAGATGGTGGGGATTTCAATGAAGTGGCCCCTCTCTCCCTCTACCAGCTCCTAGGCTATAGTGAGAAGCCACTGACCCTACAGATGTTCATCGGCACTGCAGATGAAAGGAACCTGCGGCCTCATGCCTTCTATCAGGTGCACCGTATCACAGGCAAGATGGTGGCCACGGCCAGCTATGAAGCCGTAGTCAGTGGCACCAAGGTGCTGGAGATGACTTTGCTGCCTGAGAACAACATGGCGGCCAAGTAAGTCCCCATGCAACTTCCCCTCAGTCTGCAGGCTTTAGACTAGCTCTCTCCATTGGGCCTATGCTAGCCCATTTCTTCCTTCTCCCAGAAGAGCTAGACATCATTCCTAGGAGCTGGCTTCAGGCCTACCCACCAACTGGAAGAGGACTTTTGGGGATGGGGGGGTGCCCTGGAGAGGCCATCTCTGGGTTAGAAAATACCTCCTAGGCATACATCAAAAGTCATTCAGGGCTTTGGATGCAGAGGGGCAGCTTCCCTCTTTAGGGATGTATCATCATTCTGGCTTCAGCTAGGAGGGCTTGCCATCCATCCTTTGCCTTCAGCATTGACTGTGCGGGAATCCTGAAGCTTCGGAATTCAGACATTGAGCTTCGGAAGGGTGAGACGGACATCGGGCGCAAAAATACACGTGTGCGGCTGGTGTTCCGGGTACATGTGCCCCAGGGCGGCGGGAAGGTCATCTCAGTACAGGCAGCATCGGTGCCCATCGAGTGCTGTGAGCAAAGAGGCCCTGGGCCATCTCTCTGTCTCTTGCAACTCTTTTGTCTGTGTGTCTCTGCCCATTCCCCCTGCAGCATCCTGTGCCCTGTCTGCCCTGGGTAGCTCTATAGAGGACTCAGCCTTTATTTCTATTCTAGTTTGCCCCTGCCACAGACTGTCTCTGGGGTGGCCCAGAGTGACCCCGGACCCTATCTGTTCCTGGGGTGCCCGGTGCCCTTGTTTGGGAAACTCCCTGGTTTACCCTGTTTAACCCTCTCTCTATTCTGGGAGTGGCCCCTTACATGGTCTGTGTGACCCCATGGATACTACTGGTTTGTGTGTCTACTGCTGAGGAGAGGAGGGCTCCCTCCCTCAGAGCCTTGTGGCAGTTATTCCAAAAAGAGTGGGGACAGAGGAGGCTGCCCCTCCATGCCCAGCCCAGCCAGTCCTCTTCCTTGCACTGCTCTGCAGCCCAGCGCTCAGCCCAGGAGCTGCCCCAGGTGGAGGCCTACAGCCCCAGTGCCTGCTCTGTGAGAGGAGGCGAGGAACTAGTACTGACTGGCTCCAACTTCCTGCCAGACTCCAAGGTGGTGTTCATTGAGAGGGGTCCTGGTGAGTACCCACTGGGGAGGAGAGGGCAGGCAGATAAGCCTGAGACCAGCATGTGAAATATCTCTGGCACTGTCACTAAACTAGCCAGTGGAGCCTCGGATTTTTAATTTGTAAAATGGGACACAGACTACCCTTCCTATTATACTGTCTGCTTTCCATGTGGGATGAGTATGACAGCAATCTAAAATGTTGAGGATGCTGAACAAATGTAAGCAATACACATTCTGTTTATTAAAGAGGAGTCTGCTTTGAGATAATTTACCCCCATGTAGCTGGGGCATATGAGGAGAAGGCAAGAGGTGATTTACACCCTCACAGCTCCCCACTGGGTGGCTCCTTGAGTTATGGGCGGTGATTAAAAGAGCCTGCTAGGTGCCCCAAGATGGAGCTGCAGGCATGGAGGAAGGGAAGACAGGGTTCCAGCTGTGTGCACTAACCTGAGGCCTTTGCCCTCCTCAAACACTGCTCACCAACAGCCTCAGTCACTATATCCTTTATTATAATTATTATTATTTGTAGCAGGGTCTCACTTTGTGACCCAGTGGAATGCAGTGATGCAATCACAGCTCACTGCAGCCTCCACCTCCTGGGATCAAGCAATCCTCCCACCTCAACCTCCTGAGTAGCTGGGACCACAGGCACAGGCAACCACACTTGGCAGATTTTTTAAATTATTTTTTGTAGAGTTAGGGTCTCCTCATGTTGCCCAGGCTGGTCTCAAACTCCTGGGCTCAAATGATCCTTCTACCTTGGCCTCCCAAGGTGGGAGTGGTGGGTGCTGGGATTACAGGCATGAGCCACTGCATCCAGCCCCTATATCCAAATGCAGCATCCTAAGACCATGTCACAGCTTCTCCAGAGGTTCTGGGTCATGAGAGTTGGGGGTCTCATTGCCTTCTGTCAAGCTAGGACCCTTTTCTACCTTCGGTCTTCCTTCTCAGCATTATCATGGGAGACAATGTTTGGAGTTGGGTGGAAATATTCAATAGTTGCTTCCGTTACTAACTCGCTCTGGTTCCTGGGCTGGCCCTGCCATTTCCCTTGGTCTCAGTTTGCTTCCCTGTACCTTGAGGACAGTTTTAAACCCTACTTCTTCCACTCAAAGTTAACATGCAGTGAGCTCCTGTGTGTCAGACCATCTAGCGCTTCTTGATTTGGCCTTGGCTGTAGCAGGAGGGGAAATAGCAAAGAACTAGGGCAGGGGCAAGGGCGCTGGAGCTGGGCTGCAGCTCTCCGTTCCCTCCGCACAGATGGGAAGCTGCAATGGGAGGAGGAGGCCACGGTGAACCGACTGCAGAGCAATGAGGTACCAGTGTCACTAGGATACCTCTCGGGGGTAGGGTGGAAGAAGGCACAGGGGATTCTCAGCTGGGTCCTCTTGCTCATGGGAGTGGACTCTTCTGGAGTAGGTAGACTGGCCATTCTATAAGCAGGTGCATCTCTAGGAAATGAACTTTGCATCTTAGCAAACGGAGAAAGCTAGGAGCTGGAGTCTGGGCCCCTGGAAAGGCTGGGCTAAACCTAGGTCCCCAAGGGCTCCCTACCTCATTTTTACTCTTCCTTAGGTGACGCTGACCCTGACTGTCCCCGAGTACAGCAACAAAAGGGTGTCCCGGCCAGTCCAGGTCTACTTTTATGTCTCCAATGGGCGGAGGAAACGCAGTCCTACCCAGAGTTTCAAGTTTCTGCCTGGTGCGCTCTGGGACAGCCCATGGTGGGAGGTATAGGATATGAGGAGCTGAAGCAGGGGCAGAGGCAAGCAGTGCCCACTGTGAGGGGCCAAGGGGTGAATGGAACCTGGGAGGAGCAGGCGGCGGGAAGGTGTGCAGTGAGAAGACTGCCAGACCTCTCACCAGTGTGTCCTCCCACTTCCTGTCTTCCCAGTGATCTGCAAGGAGGAGCCCCTACCGGACTCATCTCTTCGGGGCTTCCCTCCAGCATCGGCACCCCCCTTTGGCACTGACATGGACTTCTCACCACCCAAGCCCCCTTACCCCTCCTATCCCCATGAAGACCCCGCTTATGAAACTCCTTACCTATCAGAAGGCTTCAGCTATGGCACGCCCCCTCTGTACCCCCAGACGGGGCCCCCACCATCCTACAGACCGGGCCTGCGGATGTTCCCTGAGACTAGGGGTACCACAGGTTGTGCCCACCCACCATCAGTCTCCTTCCTTCCCCGCCCCTTCCCTAGTGACCCGTATGGAGGGCGGGGCTCCTCTTTTCCCCTGGGGCTGCCATTCTCTCCTCCAGCCCCCTTTCGGCCTCCTCTCCCTGCATCCCCACCACTTGAAGGCCCCTTTCCTTCCCAGAGTGATGTGCATCCCCTACCTGCTGAGGGATACAATAAGGTAGGGCCAGGCTATGGCCCTGGGGAGGGGGCTCCGGAGCAGGAGAAATCCAGGGGTGGCTACAGCAGCGGCTTCCGAGACAGTGTCCCTATCCAGGGTATCACGCTGGAGGAAGGTGGGTGTGGGACTGGGGGCTGTGAGTGTGAGTGTGTGCAAGAGATTGCTCTGCATGTTTGCTGAGGGATGGAGCTGGGCTTTCAGAGATCAGGCATCCCTGGTCTCTCAGGGCCAGCTGGAGTGTCCCAGGAGGCATGTTCTTGATGCCTGTGGCCACCTGAATCCAGTTAACTGAATTCCGAAGGGTGCATGGGGTAACTGTCTTAGTTTTTCTCCTGCCTCTGCCTCTGCTCTCTGCCCTCTGCTCCAAATCAGAAAATCTCAGAGCTAGAAGCACTTTCAAGATCATTCCATCCAGCTCTCTCAATTTGCAAGTTCAGGCACTGAGTTCCAGAGAGGGATGGTAGCTTGCTGAGGTCCCAGTCAAGCACACTTCCTACTGGCTCAGCGTTCCCCTAAACACGGTGCCTCTGGTCAGGGTTGGTGAGGAGGAGCTTTCCTGTTTTGCCTCCTTCCTCCCATTGGCTACACCCATCTCCGGCCCTGCTGATACCAATTCCCCTGACATTTTGGGCAAAGCCAGCAGGAAAGGGATAGGACGGGCACCTGGTAGCCCAGATGGAGGGAGTTGGGGAAGATTTGATTCGGAGCAGGTGTCGAGACACATTGGGGAAACTGAGGCCCAGTAGAAGAGAAGCCAGTAAAGGAGGAACCTAGAGGCCTCCTAGATTAAGGCCTGCCTGGAATGGATTGGGGGTCTTTAAAAAAGGAGGGGACCCACCTCTAGCCCAGTCTCTCAAGTGCCCCTCCTTTACAGTGAGTGAGATCATTGGCCGAGACCTGAGTGGCTTCCCTGCACCTCCTGGAGAAGAGCCTCCCGCCTGAACCACCTGAACTGTCATCACCTGGCAACCCCAGCCCCGGCCTCAGCCCTGCCCCCTTCCCTCCTTCCTGGAGTGTGGCTACAGAAGCTTGGGGCCAACGCTGGCTCCTCTTTCGCCAGCTTCTGCCTGTTTCGCTGTCCTCCCTCCCCTCCCCCAGCTGTGGTGAGGCCCCCAGACCTGGTGCTGCCTTGGAGGGCTGGGGGAAGGAGCGTGGAGGAGGGGAGGAGAGTGGAGACTGAGGCTAGGTGCCAGAATGGACTGGAGCTAAGGCGTGTCTAGAGTGTGGGCAAACTGGTGCTGGGAAGCTGGGGACAGCTTGATGGTAATAAACTGCTCACTGATAAGTGCTTCAGGCTCCAGAGCTCTTTGGAGACAGGGGTAGAGGCAGCTTACTCCAGCCCTGGCCCAAAGACACCCAGAAGTTGGAAAGAGATGGAGTGTGGCTGGGAACATTGCACCCCAAAGAGTTTCTCAGTGGAGTGGGGAAGGCATGAGGGGGCTCAGAAGCTCCTTAACTGGGGCCAGGGTTGGGGGCTAGGACTTGAGTAGGCCTCTCCACTTGCCTCTCTGGGGGTCCAGATTCCTTAGGAGCTTTGGGATGGGGGCCAGAAGACTGCATTTTTTCAAGCTGCTTAGTCTTGCCACCACACAGATGATTCTGATTCATAGCAAGATGAGGACACACTGATGTAGCTGATCTCTCTTATTTACAAAGGAGGATTCTAAGGTTCAGAGAGGGAGCAGGACTTGCCTGATAGGACTTGCCTATCTTGTCACATAGATAATCAGCAGCATGTTGAATGCTGTGCTCCTGGGCTCCTGTTCCCCACCCCCCATTCAGACACCCTGACTCAGGAGGCCCAGGCCTCTAAGGCTTCTCTCCCTGGAGTGAGGGTTGAGGCAAGGGAGAGCTGGCACAAGCCTGTTCACACTCTGGATCCTCCACTCCTGGGGATTATGAAGACATTCTGGAAAGATTTGTGCTTCAGAGGTAGACTGCAGAAAATAGTCTACCCAGCAGCTCTGAATGCCACCTGTCCTGGGGCTCAGGGCACTGCATGAGTTCCTGGCCTATCCTGCAAATACACCCATGCTGGCCTTCTAAATAGCGGGTACATCCATCACCACTGATGGGCCTGGGCTGGAAACCTGGTTTGTCCTCTGTCTTGATGACCGATGAGAGGCCAAGTCCCCATTGGGCTGGGGAAAGTCAGACTTTGTCTGTCTTGTTCACCTGGAGCCTGGCACACAGTAGGTACTGAGTATAAATAGCTTGAATTGGCTAGGCTTGGCTTCAGGGGGACATGCCTAAAAGACACTCAGGGAATTTGCACTTGGGAAACTTGCCTCACCTTGAGGCTGGTGGGGCCTCTCTATGCCCAGTGAGTCCAGACAGTCCTGGCAAGTACTCAGGAGAGCAGGGATGGGTGTGACAGTGGCTGGCTCTGGATTGGAGGACAACAGAACCAGAGTGACTCCTCGCCTGTTGCTGCTTTGCAGTGAATTTCCTTTACCTTCCTGGAACACAAACAGTCATCAAGTGATCAACTCACTGGGCTTTGGCTGCTTTTCAAAGATCCCCTTCAGCCCCCATGCCAGAGTCATTGGCCCGTAATCACCATGTCAGAAGAGACCCTAGGCACTTGTGTCCTATTCAGTACCACCTCTAAGATCTCTGACAGGGTGAGTCAGCCTCTGTGTAAACAAAAAGCTGTTAGGACTTGTTGCCTCTCAAGGTGGACTGTTCTGTTTTCTGCCAGGACATCGCCATTCATGCATTGTCAGACATTTATTGAGCAGCTACAAAGTGCCAGCCAATGGGTCCTGGAGGAATTCATAGCCTCATGGGGCAAAAGTAAAGAAACATCTCATTACAATTCAACAATTCAAACTCAGTATTTTTTGTACAGAGAGTATGTTAGACCTTGAGGAGTCAGTGAAGAATGTGTGTGTGTGTGTGTGTGTGTGTGTGTGTGTGAGAGAGAGAGAGAGAGAGAGAAACAGAGGGAGATGGGGTCTTGCTCTAGTGTCCAGGCTGGAGTGTAGTGGCAGGATCATAGCTCACTGCAGCCTCAAATTGCTGGGCTCAAACTATCCTCCTGTATCAACCTCCCAAAGTGCTGGGATTATAGGCATGAACCACGGTGCCTGCCTTTAGTGAACAACTTTTTTCTTCCCCTGTGTGCTCCTTTGCCCACCACCCTACTCCCAGGTAGTGGATTCCCCACCAAGCCACACCACCCCATGCCACTCCTCTCCACAGTGAACAATTTAAATATGATATGCAGATGGAGCAGAAGAGAGGCATTCTGTCCAGCTCTGGGGGTTAGAGGGAACTTCAGCGGATGACTTCTAAACAGACCTGAAGAATGACTACACAAAAAGGTGCCAGGAGGCTGGCCCTCATCAGGATTCCAATGAGAAGAGGGGGTAGGCCTGAACAGTGTGGGCCCAGAGGGCCCCTCTAACCAAGTTAAGAGTAGAGGAAGAGCAGGCCAGGCAGAATGACCAGGAGAGGCAAAGTCCTGGAGAGAGCATCCAGTAAGGAAGGCTGACCGATCTCTAGGGCCTGGTATGCCTGGAGAACGCAGAAAGGTTCGGCTTCGAGGGTGGGAAGGCAGATGAAGTTCTGGAAGTGGCAGGGCTCTAAGAAGGCAGAGGGAAGCAGAGGCTGAATTCTGAAGGGCCTTATGGCCTTCCAGGCATTTAGAGTTTTCCAGGTATGATGGGCACTCTCCCATTAGACTGTAGGCTTTCAGCTATAGACCACAAAGTTCTTCCTCACATTGAGCTCACATTCCTTGTGCCTGCTCTGCAAGGGGCTGGTTATGCCCTCTGGGCCCACACTGTTCAGGCCTACCCCCTCTTCTCATTGGAATCCTGATGGGGGCCAGCATCCTGGCACCTTTTTGTGTAGTCATTCTGAGACTCTAGGGCCACTGTCTCCTCCCAGACTCCCTACAGACATCTAGCTTCCTGAGGCTGCAGTTAGGAAAGAGAAGAGGCTGAGTCTCCAGGTGGTGGTAGAAAAGACCTCTTGGCCCAGGTCTGAGGATTACTTGTGTTTGAATCACTATGAGGTTTTGTTTTGTTGTTAATACGGATTCCTAGGCAACACTTAACCTACTAGGGAGCAAGGGCTGGACCAGGTATCTGCATATTAGAGTGCCTCGGGTGATTCTTCAGCACAGGAAAGTTCAAGTACTAGAGTTGCTGCCAATTGTCATTCTTTCCTATTCCAGACTCCAAAATAGCCCACTGCATGCCCTCTAAATCTTGTCAAGGCTGTCCTGGGTAGAGAGTCATCTGGTGAAGAGGAGGAGATGGGACACAGAGTCCTCCCATTGCAGTTCACCCTTCCCCTTACCTGGCTCTGACCTGCTAGCTAGAGAATCTGAGGATGGTTTCAGGCACAGCCTGGAGCCCCGGTACAGGAGCATCTGCCCTTGGAACTTCCTGAGTCTTCTTCTTTGGCTGGAACTGTGCGCCTCCACGATGCTTGGGGAGTGACATGTGCAGCTTTCCATTGGGGTTTGGACTCTGCTTGGATTGAATTCTGTGATGCCTTGGAACCCACTGCTGGACTTTCTAAATTGTCATGGAGAGGAATTCCTGGAAATATACAGAGAGTGCACAGGAGGTTGGCTGCTTTTTTGGGTCCCTGTTTTAATGGCCTCAGTATCTTGATGGTTCTCATAGCCAATTCCCCACAAAGTGCTGCAGGGCCCCTGCTCTGTGCCAAGCCCTTTGCTAGGCTCCAGGGACATGCATTTCACTATGGCCTTGACCTGGAGGAGCTGACAATCCCATCACTAATGAGAGAGACCTTCCTGCCTAGAGATTTAGGTGAATAGAGCAATGGTCCCAGGGGCTTTGGGATGTCAGAGAAAGGGCACTGAATCTGTCCTCTCTTGCTGCTTGTGTATCTCTTGTAGTAAGAGTAGGCAATTACGTTTTGAGATAACCTGTGAGTCCATCCCTTATGGTGGGAACATGACATTCTCTGAAAGGAACAGATGTTCCCAGTGTCTGTTCTACTGGAATAAAGAGTGTCTGGGGTCCGGAAATGTGGATTTGTTACTGAGGCTTTGTGTAGAGTTACAGGAAGCATCTCTCTGTACTTCTCACTCTTGGACCTGAACCCTGAGGGCACTAGTTAGGCCAGGCTGTGCCCAAGCAGCTCCTACCATGGTGAGGCAGAATCCTGGCAGGGCTGGGAGCCAAGGGCCAAGGGGCAAGGAGGCAGCTCCATTGCTGGGTGGCGCTCCACTTCCATGCTCCCCTGAGCAATTCCTTTCAGTTCTTCCTGGATGTCTTACTTTCCTAGGGCTGCTGAACCAAAGCACCACAAACTGGGTGGCTTAAAACAACAGAAATGTATTGTCTCACAGTTCAAACGGGTTGGCCGACTGCAATGGAGTTGTTGGCAGGGTTGGTATCTTCTGCAGGCCCTGAGGGAGAATCCATTCCGCGCCTGTCTCTTAGCTTCTGAAAGTTGTTGGCTTTCACGCTCCTTGGCTTGTCGAAGCATCACTCCAGTCTCGGCCTCTGTTGTCACAGTGGCTGCTCCCTATGGCTCCTCTGTGATTCTGTGTCTAAATCCACCTCCTTTCTCTTATAAAATACACTGATCATTGGATTTAGGGCCTGCCCTAATCCACCATGACCTCATCTTAACTTGAATACATCTAGAAAGATCCTGTTTTTATTTATTTATTTGTTTATTTATTTTTATTGAGACGGAGTTTTGCTCTTGTTACCCAGGCTGGAGTGCAATGGCGCAACCTCGGCTCACCACAAGCTCCGCCTCCTGGGTTCAGGCCATTCTCCCGCCTCAGCCTCCCGAGTAGCTGGGATTACAGGCACGCGCCACCATGCCCAGCTAACTTTTTGTATTTTCAGTAGAGACGGGGTTTCACCATGTTGACCAGGATGGTCTCGATCTCTTGACCTCATGATCCACCCACCTCGGCCTTCCAAAGTGCTGGGATTACAGGCGTGAGCCACCGTGCCCGGCCTAGATCCTGTTTTTAAATAGTGTCACATTTACAGGTACTGGAGTTTAGGACTTGAACATATCTCTTTTGGGGACCCAATTCCCATACACTGGGGTTCCTACAAAGTTTTGTCAATCACTATGATCTCAGTTTTGCTATGGAAGGTTAAGTAAAAGTGCCTGTGTTTGGATCTAAGTGGTGAAGAGGAGAACATTGTCTTCTGATGCCGGCTTGGTGGATGCAGCCACAATTCATGGGATTCCCAGGGGAAAGGTGACTTTTGAAAGAGGGAAGAGTAGGAATTTCAGGCCCAAATCCTCAAGCGATTTTTCCTGTCTTGCTGCCCTTAGACAATCTGGTATTATTTTATTTTGGATGCTGGCCGATTGTAGGTTTACTTACAACTACATTTCCAAACTGGAAAGAGTTAATAAGATGAAAAAGGTGTAAGTCATTACATGAGGATGGCATTCTCCGTGACTGTTATATATTAAAAGCTCTGAGGAGTCCTCTGAGAAATCCCTTTAACTGTTTAATCCAGTGTTTCCCAAACTTACTCAATCATGATGCTCTTTTCTATTGGACAGTACTGTATTCATTAATTACTTGCATGTAACACATTAGTCCAAAATGTAGTAGCTTAAAACAACAATGAAAAGTTATTTCTCAAGGTTTCCGGGGCTCAGAAACTTGCAAGTAGCTTGGCTGAGCAGTTTTGGCTTGGTGTCTTTTATGAGGCTACAGTCCTTGGAAGCATTACTGAAACTGAGGATCCATGTTCTAGATGGCTCAGTCACAGGGCTGGCAAGTGGATGCTGGCTCTTGGTGGGAGGCCTCAGTTCTTCACCCTCTGGGCTCTCCACAGGGCTGCTTGTGCATCTCATGACATGGCAGTTGGGGCTTACCCCATTGTAAGCTATCCAAGAAGCCACAATGGAAACTTTATAACCTTCCTTTGGAAGGAACTGTCACTTCCACCATACCCTATTCATCACACAGACCAGCCCTAATTTAGTGTGGGGACACCAGAAGGTGAGGGTTATATGGGGCTATCTTGGAGGCTGAGTGCTACATTCATTCATTCATTCAACAAATATTAACTAGTACCTATGAGTGCCAGGCACTGTTCTAGACACTGAGGATACAACAATGAACACAACAGACACACCCTTGTCTCCATGGAGCTCACATTCTAGTGATATGTCATTCAATGCTTAAGACAATTTGGGAAATGCTGCATCACAGATATTTAGAAGAGTAAGTGAGAATTATGAATACAGAATGATAAATGTGGCCAGGTGCCACATTTATCTCTATATAGATTTATAATTCATATATGTCTAAATGATGTATATGTGTGTACACACAGATATAGAAATAAATATAGATATGGTACACATAGATATGGTACACACACACACACACACACACACACATATATGTTGGTATATATACATATATTTGCTAGCGTTGTCTGTAAAGAAAGCCTAAAAAAAGTATAATCCCATTAGCAACAAGTGTACTTAGCATCCAGATCTTGATTTCTAAATAACATTTTCCAATAAAGGAACCAGGGTTCCTTGGAAAAATGGTTAATTCTTGAGCTGGGACTGGGAACACATAAGATGATCCTGGAACAACTTGTAATGCCAGAAAATAAAGAAGTGCTTAAAAAAAAAAAAAAAGTCGGGGGAGGGAAGGGGCATATCAAAGGGACACAGGAGCCAACTCAAAAGAGCTCCCAATGGCCAAATCTGGAACAGTTTGAGCAGTATAATAGATAATGATATTGGATTATAACTCCAAGAGTAAAATAAACCTTTGTGAATCCATATTGATGTAAAAGTATTGAATAAATAACTAAATGAGAGAGAAGGAACAAATCTTACCTGCAGAAGAATTCTAATTACAAATGTATAAGGAAAAGGAAAATAGAAAATCACTATTAGATCATCACAATAATAATTGCTACAGACAAGATCCATTGAAGAATGCTAAAATCAGTAGATAAAACTTTAGAAAAAAACAGGACATTTGCAAAACTTTCAAGTATCTGCCCTTAAATATATGAACACCTGAGTGGTTTTCACACACTATCACAAGTTCTTTGTTGTCCCTTTCTCCAGGAGGTGCAGCTTAATTCCTCTTGCCTTGAGTGTGAGCTTGGGGACCTGCTTCTTACAGACTATGGAAAGAGAAAAACAGTAACTTTACAGTAGAGAAACCTCACAAACACCACCTAAACCGAACGGTCAAGATGAAGATCACCAGCAATAAATCATGCTGACATCATGTGCCCCCATATGCTGCAATGGGAAGACACATTACCTCTGTGCTACTTGGGCCAAAATCGACAACCTTAGTCTATTCATGAGAAAACACCAGACAATCCCAGATTGGGGACATTCTACAAAATACCTAATCATGAGTCTTAAAAAGTGTCGAAATTTAAATTAAAAAAAATTTTTTTTTTTTTTCTTAAACAGGGTCTCACTCTGTTGCCCAGGCTGGAGTGCAGTGGCATGATCATAGCTCACTGCAGCTTAGCCTCTGGGCTCTAGCGATCCTCCCATCTCAGCCTCCAAGTAGCTGGGACTACAGGTGTGCGCCACCACGCCCAGATAATTTTTGTATATTTTGTAGAGACACGGTTTTGCAATGTTCCCCAGGAACCCCTAAGCTCAAGTGATTGACCCACCTCAGCTTCAAAGTGCTGGAATTACAGGTGTGAGCCACTGCGGCCCACCCACTTTACATGTTTTAATTCTAAATTTGCTGCAGTCCTAAACGAAAGCTCATAGCAATTGATTAAGAATAGCAGCAGCAGCAGAAGAAGAAATCACGTAAAGGAGGCTGGGCGTGATGGCTCCTGCCTGTAATCCCAGCACTTCGGGAGGCTGAGGCCAGAGGATCATTTGAGGTCAGGAGTTTGGCACCAGCCTGGCCAACACAGTGAAACTCCATTTCTACTAAAAATACAAAAATTAACAGGGCATGGTGATGGGTGCCTTTAATCCCAGCTACTCAGGGGGCTGAGGCAGGAGAATTGCTTGAATCCAGGAGGTGGAGGTTACAGTGAGTGCCACTGCACTCCAGCCTGGGTGACAGAGACTCTGCCTCAAAAAAACCAAAACAAGAAAAAACAGAACAACAAAAAAAGGAAACACGTTAAGGAGTATTATCTGCTCCAGGAGGCTTGACAAGCCCTATACGTATATAGCTCATCTCATTTAATCACCTCCCAACAGTCCTGAAAAGTCAGTCCCATTATTATCCCCATTGTACAGATCAGGAAACTGAGGTACAGAGGGTTTAAGTAATGTCTAGAGTTCCACAGCTTGCCAGAGACAGAGCTGGAATTTGAAGGTCTATTTCCTAACTCCAGGTCTGGAGATCTTTTCCACAGCACTGCAGCTAACACCTTAGCACATGGGTGAAATCAGATGGAAAGTAAACATCCAGGGCAGTCTTCAAATGAGGCAGCCAGACAGGACAGAGATCGAACTTCAGACTTTTAACCAAAGGTTCTGGGATTCATGCTCCCAGTTGGACACTGTTTACTTCTTAAGTAGTAAAATGAATGGGGTTGGATTGGTCCAAATAGTGCCTAAGATTCCTTCCAATTCTAACACTCCAGTAGTTTATGTTTCAAAAGAACAACCTGCAGAGGAGCCTGCAGAAGGGAACACTCCCACTCATGGTGGCCCGACAGAGTATAGGACATGCAGTCCAACCCCCATCCGCCTCCGAAAAAGGTAGAGTTGGGGTGGGAAATATCAGCTGAGTGTGCGTAGAATGAGGGTATTTTTTTTAACTCCCACGGACTCCCTTTCCCTATTGCATTCTTTAGGTTCTTTAAAGATGCTGCTCAGGCTTGGAGAGAAGACTTCTTCATCCTGATGGCAAAGGGCGTCTGTCTTGGTACCTTGCCAATCCCTAGTCCCTAACATGAAAGGTTTTTCCAAGACAGAGTAGGTAAATTTCATTTTTTTTTTTTTTTTTTGAGACAGAATCTTGCTCTGTTGTCCAAGCTGGAGTGCAATGGCACAATCTCGGCTCACTGCAACCTCTGCCTCCTGGGTTCAAGCGATTCTCCTGCCTCAGCCTCCTCCCTAGTAGCTGGGATTATAGGAGCACACCACCATGCCTAGCCAATTTTTTTTTTTTGTATTTTCAGCAGAGATGGGGTTTCACCATGTTGGCCAAGCTGATCTTAGGTGATCTGCCCACCTTAGCCTCCCAAAGTGCTGGACTTACAGGGGTGAGCCACTGCACCTGGCCTCAATTTTATCTTGTGTTATTTTTGTATTATTTTCTCCATCCTCAAAATTTGGACACTTCCTAACTTAGTACTCATTGGCTACTGCTCATAGTCCTGCCTGTTTTTGGGGTTTCCCAATTTGGGGTGGATCTGGCTACACTTCATTTTCTGCCTCCATCAAGACTCCCTATTGTTTCTTTGAGGTTGTGTAAGGTCAAGGCAAGCTTCTTTTGTTCTCCCAAGATGTAGCAAAATGTCACAATTCTTTTTGGCTCCATTTTCATTAGCTACTCCATTTTGTTATTCTATTTGCACTATTTCATCATTGAACAAACTTTCTTTTTATACAGATTTGTCGTGGTTAATTTTATGTGTCAATTTGGCTGAGGTAAGTGATGCCCAGATAGCTGGTAAAATATTATTCCTGGATATGTCTGTAAGAGTGTTTCTGAAAGAGATAGCATTTGAATTGGCAGAATAAATGAAGATCTTCCTTCACCAATGTGGGTCCATATCACCCAATACGTTGAGGGCCCAAATAGAACAAAAAAGTGGAGGAAGAGCAAATTCTCTCTCTTTGAGGCACGTTGTCCATCTCCTCCTACCCTCGGACATCAGAGCTCCAGGTTCTTGAGGGAAGGGCACACATAGATTAGTGTTTTCTGGACAACGAGTTCACTCACTTCTCCTTGTCTGACCCATGAATGTGTCTGTATCTTCTGAGGTTCATTTTGTTCAGATCGTACAGACACCACCCTTCCCCAGGCTACTGAAATGACTTTCAAATTTGGACTGAATTGCACTACTGCAGTCAGCAGATTGTGGGACTTCTTGGCCTCCATAATCACATGAGCCAATTCCCATAATCTCTCTCACTCTCTCCTCTCTCTTCTATTTCTCCTATTGGTTCTGTTTCTTTGGAGAACCCTGACTAACACAGGATGATAGAAACCGCAGGAGAAAATGTTAATACCTGTTGAGATTAGAAAGGCACATACAGTCAAGCCCTATTCTCAAGGCTGCTTCAGCTGTGATAGGAGCTTGTCATATAGCTCCATTTATTTGTTCACAAAGGATTTACTATGTGTTAATTATCAGGCAATGGTAGGCACTCAGGATACCGAGATAAACAAGATATGACTCCTGTCCTCTAGGACTTCACACCTGAGAGATCACTAACTGGTGACTTGAGGTGTTGGTTTGATTGGCAAGGTGCCTTAATAATTTCTGTCTGTTATCTATGACTTGTAACAAACCAAGCTTAGTGGCTTAAAACTACAATGATTGACTTTTCCTCACAGTTCTGTGGCTTAGCCTGGTGATTCTCCAGCTGGTCTCACCTGGGCACACTCATGTGGTTGCATTCAGTTGGCAGTTCAGCTAGTTGGTCCTAGACAGCCTCACTCCCATGTGTGAAGCCTCAGCGGGGGTGACTGGAACAGCTGAGATGACTTTGTTTCTCTCTGTCCATGTGACATCTTTCTGCTGGTATCTCAACTTTCTTCCTTCCGGCTATCCTGGGCCTCTTTACACAAGGGCAGAGCATTCCAAGAGGGTCAAAGCCAAAGTTGCAAAACTTTTTGAGGTCTCAACCCAGTGTTGCAAATGCTACTCCCACTGCATCTTATAGGCCAAAGCAAGTCACAAGGCCAGGCTAGAATGGGAAGGAGGAGGAACAGAATTCATCTCTGATGGGGGAGCAACAAGGTCATATTGTAAAGGGTGGGCAGATAGAGATGGGAGGATTTTGTGGCCATATGTTGCAGTCTACTACAGCTGCTACAGCAAAACAAAATTATGTTTATCATAAACATCAAGTTTACTATGTTTTTTCCTCAACAATGGGGAGATCTGGCAACAGCCACTGGAACTGAGTAACTGCTGTGCCATTTAGACTGGATGTTCCTTCTCTAGTCCATCGTAGTCTCTACCACTTCTTTAAAGAGTTGGGGTCTTGCTCTGTTGTCCAGGCTGGAGTGCACTGGCATGATCATGGCTCACTGAAATCTCATCCTTCTGGACTTAAACAATCCTCCCGCCTCTGCCTTCAGAGTAGCTGGGATTACAGGCACACACTACTACCCCAGCTAATTTTATTTTATTTTTTTGGTAGACATGGGATTTTGCTTTGTTGCCCAGGCTGGTCTTGAATTCCTGGCCTCAAGTGATCCTCTTGCCTAGGCCTCCCTGCTACCACTTTTTAAAGGTGAGGAAATTGGGATCCTAGGGCTAGAATGTAGTAGTTTCTGGGCTACTGGTATCAGAGTCTATGTTTTGTTTTTTTTTTTTGAGACGGAGTTTCGCTCTTGTTACCCAGGCTGAAGTGCAATGGCGCAATCCCGGCTCACCGCAACCTCCGCCTCCTGTGTTCAAGCAATTCTCCTGCCTCAGCCTCCCGAGTAGCTGGGACTACAGACGCGCGCCACCATGCCCAGCTAATTTTTGTGTTTTTAGTAGAGACAGGGTTTCACCTTGTTGACCAGGATGGTCTCGATCTCTTGACCTTGTGATCCACCCGCCTTGGCCTCCCAAAGTGCTGGGATTATAGGTGTGAGCCACCGTGCCCGGCCCCAGAGTCTATGTTTTTAACCACTGTATTCAACGGCCATCACCAAATGGGTTCTATGGATGATGACCTAGGAAACCACTGCTGGGGAGTTACTGAAAAAGCTTGAGTAAGCTCATGCCACAGAGAAAGTGATGCTCTTCAATTAACTAGGGGTCTGGATTCAGGGCTGAATAGGGGATCTGGTGTCTGCTAGATCAGTTTGAAAGTTATTTCAGTAGCCTGGGCCAGGGAGGTGTCTGTAGCATCTGAACCATATGCAACTCAGAAGATACAGACACATTCTTGTGTCAGCCAAGGAGAAATGAGTGAACTGGTTGTGTAGAAAACACTAATCTAAGTGTGCTACTTCCCTCTGAGAAACTTTGTTGGCTCCCTCCTGCCTATACCTGCAAGTCCCAGTGGTAACACACAGTTCCATTAAAAAAAAAAAAAAAGGTTGTAATGTAAACTATGGACTTTGGTTGTTAATGCTGTGTCAATGTTGGGTCATCTATTCTAACAAAAGTATCACATTGGTGCAGGATGTTGATAGTGGGGGAGGCTGTGCACATGTGGGTGCTGATGGGAAGTCTCCTTTCCACTCAGCTTTGCCATCGACTTAAAACCACTTTAGAAATAAATTCTATATACACCAAAAGTGGAGGAGGAGGATGGTTTCTGAGGTGAGTTTAGGAAACTCAGGTAAATAAAGTTGATTTTTTAAAAAACTGCAGGACTTACAGCATTACTTTTCCTTCAGAACGCTGAATATAGTCACAAAACATAATTATGCAATTGTTTTTTCCACTTAAGGCATAAGCTCTGTGAGAGCAGGGCATGTGCTCATTGATGTATCACCAGCACCCAGAATGGCTTGGCACGTGGTGGGCACTTCTCAATACAAGGAAGAAGGAAGAAACAATCAATTCGCAGGGCTTGATGATTGACTGGCTGAGAGAGATGGGGGGCAGTTAGCTTCAGAGTGGCTTTGGTTAGTCATACCCTTCCTGGAGACCCCCCCCAAAACTCCCACTTCCTGTCATTCTCTGCTTGACTACTAATAGCCTGAGACCCCTCAGCCTCCATGGGACCAGCTTTTGCCTTCACCCTGCCATCAGTGGCTTCTAGGCATGTGACCTTCATCCGCTGTGCTCACTGACCAGCCTTCAGACTTCCAGCCTCCTGCATCTACTCCCCCAAAAAGTCCCTTTCACAGCAGCTACTCCCCCAAAAGTCCTTTTCACACTGCTTGGAAGCCCAGCCCAACACACTGAGTTCTGAAACACTGTTGCTCCTTTTTTTTTTTTCATGAATCACCCAAAATGCAGCAGTGCCTCATGGTAGTAAATATGGGTAAGTGTGGGAACTCCCAGGGTCCTCTGGCGTCCTTGGGCAGCCAAGGAGTAGATCCCCCTGAACCTGCCCCCAGGCTTGTTTTAAGAAGGGCTGGAAATACGCCAGCACTGAGGCAAGGCAGAAATCACCGTATCTGGTGTGATGTCGGGACAGACTCTCTTTGCCAGCTCAAGCCAAGATAAACAGTAATTCTAAAGTCCCAGGGATAATGTTTGTTTCAGAAACAAGTCCCAGAGAGAGGTGGGAATAGCCTTTTCATGTAAAGTTAGAACATTCCTGCTAACAGAGAACAATTTCCCCTCTAAGTATTGATATAGTTGTGTAACAACAGGTGTACCTTCTTTCTGTTAAAATTAAAAAATTATAAAGATAATATCTGCTTATTTTTAAAATTCTGAAAAGAATGTAAAGGACTCTGAAGCAGGAAGTGGAAGCCTCCTCTTGTACTCCCTACTCACTCTCATCTTAAAGGCATGCCATATATCTTGTTTTGCAGCCTGTGCCCTTGTGTTCCTCACCGCCCCCCTCCTTTAGGAATTGCTCTGCCCTCTACTTCATTATTTTTATTGGCCACATAATTTACCATGGTACGGGTATTTATCATAATTTACCATGGTACGGGTGCACCATAATGCTGAATAACGATCTAAGCGTGCACAGCCTTCAGTGCAATCATTCTGTTTCTAGGAATCTGTCCTACAGAAACACCTGCACCAGCGTGAAACACTGTAGGTACATGAATGTTCACGATAGGATTGTTTGCTAATAGTGAAATACTAGAGACAATCTGTTCACTTGTAATAATTAAAGAGAGATGAGGAGCCAACCGCTAAGGCATGTATGAGAAACTCTGACTTTAAGAACTCTGTCAAAGAGACAAAAGACCACTATAAAATACTGAACATGAGTTTTCTACTCAGACAAGTTTCCCTTTTGGGGGGCAGACAGGGTGGTATAAGGTTTCCTGTCCTCTAACCTGGACTCCTGGGATCGAAAACTATCGGAAGGCCACTCCCGACAGCAGCAGTAGTAGTTGCTGTCCTCCTACTCTTCTTTCTTTCTCTCCCTCTTTGTTTTTTTAATAGATACAAGGTCTCACTGTGTTGCCCAGGTATCACCTTGGCCTCCCAGAGTGCTGGATTACAGGCGTGAGTCACTGTGTCTGGCCTTTTTTTTTTTCGTTTTAATTAAAGACAAAAGTTAACATGGTATTCTGATTTTGCTTTTAATTTTTGGTATAAATAATAGAGAAATCAAACCAAGTTACACATTTTAAAAACTGATAAGTACCAAAAATACCCTAAAATCCAGAAAAATAACGTGGTATTTAAAAAAAATTAATAAACTGCCCAATACACAGTTTCTGTGACCTCTACCTGTGTGTGGCCATCCCAGGTGAGGTGGCACAGTGGACAATGGGAATATATCTGAGAGGCTTTTCAGCACATCATGACAGACAATAAGTATGCATATGGAAGTTAAGGCAAATCACGTGAACACATCCCACCGAACCCACAATGAATGTGTCTCTAACCTACTTTCCCCACAGCTAAGTCCCAAAAAAGCCTGTGGCTGCTCCAATGTCACTTGACAACAGGTGATGTGTGATGGAGTGGAAGTTGTAAGAGAAAGACAATAGTCTTGAACAACCATGGTTAAAATATCTTTTGCAAATACTATAAAAACACAGGACCATGTGAACACACTGCTGGGTCCCCTCCCAGGGCCTTGGCAGGGGCCTCTGACTTGAAGCTTTAGCTTCCTTAGCAGACACTGTGCCTGAGGGTATGGGTGCTGCTGCATGAACGGGGGTGTTCCCGCCAGCTCTCCTTCCTTGCACTTGGCTTCAAGTTTATCTTTACATGTCTTGGAGATAGTCCCATATTAGGACAAACAGAAGTGCCTAATTCTACTCCCACTTCTTTTGCATGATAGTATTCCATTGTATGAACATCCACATTTCGATCATTTCCAATCTGCCATAATGAATAATGCTGCAAAGAATATCCTTGCTCAGATGGATATTTAGCAGTTGTGAGAATGTATCTATAAAATAGAGTCTCAAAAGTGTGATTTCTGGGTCACAGAGTTGGTCTAGTTGAAATTTTGATAGATATTGTTAGTTGCTGTCCTTGGAGACTATGAAAATATGCCAGCCGGGTGTGAGAGTGGGCAAGGCTGTGTGTTAGCAAACGTTGCTGATCCTTGCAGCATTTTTTTTAAACCTCTGTAAGTAAAAAAAATGGTACCTTGCTGTAGTTTTTATCTGCATTTCTCTTATTAAGAGTGAAGTGGAGCATGGTTTCATATTTTAAGAATCATACAGTTCCCTTTTTGTGGACCGTTTTTATCCTCCGTCCATTTGTCTATGGGTTAATCTTTTTCTTCTTTATTTGTAAGAGTTGTTTAAATACTAAGGAAATTAGCCCTTGATCTGTGATATAATTGGCAAATATGGCAAATATATTCTACTAGCTTTTCATGTGTCTGTTGACTCTTTTTCTGATGTTTGTGTTTCCATGGGAAATTATTCTGTATTTATGTAACTAAAAGTATTAAACAGTTTTAAAATGACTTCTAGTGCGGGTATCATTCTTAGGAAGGCCTGCCTCTCCCAAATGTAATAATATCAAAGTTCTTCCATGGTTTGTTGTAGTACTTTTATGATTTCATTTTTATTATATAAGTGTTTGATCTTTCAGAAATTTGTTTTTCTGTGTGATGTTAGGTATGAATATTTTATTTTATTTTCCCTCAGAAGGTTACCTTATTGTTCCAAGATCTTTTATTGAAAAATATATTTTGGCTGGGCGTGGTGGCTCACACCTCTAATCCCAGTACTTTGGGATGCTGAGATGGGCAGATCACCTGAGGTCAGGAGTTTGAGACCAGCCTGACCAACATGGAGAAACCCCATTTCTACTAAAAATATAAAATTACCCAGGTGTAGTGGCACATGTCTGTAATCCCAGCTACTCAGGAGGTTGAGGCAGGAGAATTGCTTGAACCCGGGAGGTGGAGGTTGAGGTGAGCTGAGATAGCACACTACTGCACTCCAGCCTGGGCAACAAGAGAAAAACTGTGTCTGAAACAAAAAAAAAAAAAAAAAAAAAAAGAAAAATGCATTTTATCTCCACTGATTAAAAAACTATCTTGATTAGAGGAGAAGACCTCCTGGCAAAAACAAACAAACAAACAAAAACAATCTTGAGCATACTATATACTGAAATATAGTATATAGTTGGTCTTATTTTCTAGCTTTTTAGTCTGTTGCATTGAACAGTTTATTTACGCACCAGTTGCTCACATACCTTTAATATGTTTTGATTTGGGGGCCTCTAGCCTCCAGAACTGGGCGAGAAAAATTTTCTCTTATTTTAAGCCACTCACTTTGTGGTAATTTATGATAGTAACCCAAGAAACTGGTACAATGGCAGAGCTGGGATTTGAACCCAAGTCTTGACTCTAAGTCCTGTGTTCTGAATGGGAGCACAGGAATATTCATTTCTGTTCCTAAGAGAGAGTGTTTATGAGGGAAAGAGAAGGGGAAATTAGTATAATTCAGTTGCCTTAGGTCTCCCCAGCCTGTGGGTATTAAGAGATGGAGTATGCTGAATATTCTCTGTGTATTCTTCATTCTTTTCCATCCTGCCCTGTGTCCAGGAGGCTGACCTCAAGGGACAGTTTAGCCTCCCATGGCCTTGCCATTTGGCTTCTGGTTGGGTTTGCCCAGTGCTGGGCATTTGCAAGCCACAGGAAGGTGGCTCCCTCCATGCTGGGCCACAGCTTGCTGGTGGCTGTGGTCTTTACCCAGGCCTATGGCTTCTGTCTTGTGGTCTATGGCTCCAGCTCTTGCCCAGTGGTTGGCTGCAGTAACCACTTCTGCCTTTTCCCTTTCAGGCCTACTGGTGGTAATAGCTTCTTGCTGCTACCTAGCCCTCAAGTACTGCACCAGTCTCTTACTGGTTTTCCTTAACCCCACTCAAATCCCCATAAAAGATCCATTTTTAAAACTTCCTTCAGTCATCACTTTTATGGGTACCATGTTTCCTACTGAGATCCTGGCCACTCTGGGGACCATATTGCATGACACACAGAGAGCAACTCAGGTTTCCTTGACTCTAGCCCTCAGTGCTCATTTGGAGCCACCTTAAGTCCTGACCATTCCCTGTGCTTCTAGGAAGGCACGTCTGCTTTGCAGCCCTCAAGGAATGCAAGTTGCTCAGGGACTATGGCAAAGTCAGGGAGAAGCCTGTCTTCTCTCTGGGTTACTCCTACACAGAGGTCCCAAGCAGGACTGCCTGGGTTCAAGGGCTCCCTGCCCCATCTACAGGAACTTGGATAGGTGTGGATCTGGGCCAGGTATTTGAGTGACAGAACTGCCTCTCTCTCTGAAGCCTTGGAGGGATAAAGATCTATTACTCTGCCAAGCTTACAGGGCAGGCTCCTCCTTTAATCAAGATGAGCTTTCTTCTTAGAGATTCTCATTCCTCATGCAAACAGACTCCTGACAGGGTGTGCTTCCCTGTTGCCAGACATGCCTAGACATATCTAATTCTACTTACACTTGAGCTGGGATCCTTTTATACAGGGTTAGGAAAGTAAATGTGGGCCAGGTTGCAGAAGGCCTCCAACACATCAAACCAGTTTTAACCTAATATTGTAGGCAAGAAATCACTGAATGCATTCTAGATAGGGAGAGACTTGGATCAAGAACTGCTAAGAGCATAGCTTGGTTGCCATCTCAGTGCCCATATTCTTGCTCTCCCTCTAGCTGAAATATCCCCTCAGCAGAGAGGCCCCATGAAGGTATTCTCCATTATGGTACATTATCTATTTCCAGCAGAGTATTTCTCCTTCTCTGAAATCTCACACTCTTTTCTTCTTTTTTCTTCCCTATTCCATGGGGCAGGGAGATCTCCATCTTAGTCAAGGCTATAGTCTCAGGGCATGGCTTATAGTAGACACTCAGTGAATACATGTTAAATTTGTTGAATGAATGAATGAATTTGATCCTATGAATGAATTCAGATGAGGAAGCCCAGAGAGGTCAAGGGACTTAGTGACCTGCTTGAGTCTGCTTTAACTCATTACTGGCATAACTGGGATTGAAACCAGGCTACCTAACCAAATCTGCTACCCCCAGGAGAGGCAGGAGCTCGGGCATGGGTTAGTAAGAACAGTGAGGAGAGGATTTCTGGGAAGGTTTGGTGACATGTTGGCCAGAACTGAGATGGGGAAGAAAAGACAAGCTCTTGGAAGTTGAAATTAACATGCATCAGGTATCTACTTTGTGCCAGGTACTGTGCCTGTGTGGTCTGATTTATACCCTCTGCTGTATAAATCCCAATTTATTATTATCCCAATTTTCATGAGCTAAGGAAATAGGGGCACAAGAGTTTAAATAAATTGCCTGCTTTTACCCATTTATTTATTTTCAATTTTATTTTTGTTAGTCTTTATTGCATAATCATAAACTTAACTGCAATCCAGCTAGGCATGGAAGGGAACAAGGAAAACATAAAGGGAACTGCAGCGAGAGCACAGATTTTAGGATACTGCGAGCAAATGGGGTGGAGAGTGCTCTCCTGAGCTACAGAAAGAATGGTCTGGTGGTTAAGATAAAACACAAGTCAAACTTATTAGAGTTGTCCACAATCAGCAATGGTGATCTTGTTGCTGGTCTTGTCATTCCTGGACCCAAAGAGCTCCATGGCCTCTACAGTATTCATGCCTTCTTTCACCTTGCCAAAGACCACATGCTTGCCATCCAACCACTCCATCTTGGCAGCGCAGATAAAAAACTGGGAACCATTCATGTTGGGTTCAGCATTTGCCATGGACAAGATGCCGAGACCTGTACGCTTTAGGATGATGTTCTCATCATCAAATTTCTCCCCGTAGATGGACTTGTCACCAGTGCTATTACGGCGTGTGAAGTCACCACCCTGACATATAAACCCTGGAATAATTCTGTGAAAGCAGGAACCCTTATAACCAAATCCTTTCTCTCCAGTGCTCAGAGTACGAAAGTTTTCTGCTGTCTTTGGAAACTTGTCTGCAAACAGCTAGAAGGAGATTCAGCCCAAGAACACAGTAGGGTTGACCATGGCTGATACTACAAGGCTCCAGGCGGTGGCAGCGTCTGCAAAGCCCGCTTTTCTCCATTTACAAAGAATTGACTCCTAAGCTTGACCTCTTCCGACCCTCAACATGGCCTCTTTGAACATAGGATTAAACCCAGGAGTTCTCCATGAAGATGGTCACCATGCTTGGGGTTCATGGTCAAATATAAGAGACAACAAGAGCTAAGTATTCATTCAGGGAAGGACTGGGGAACAGGAGTATGTGGCTCTCACCTTGCTTTGTAAGAGAAACTGAAGCACAATAAGGGAGGAGCCTCTTTTGATAAGAGCAGTTTGAGGTGGAAAGAGGGCCAGAGACGGATATTCACCCCAAGGGCCTTTGGCTTCAAGGTACCGTAGAGGGGCAGGACAGGGGGGCCAGGGAGGGTGGAGCAAAAGGCTTTGGAGACACAAGTAACACAGATCACTTTTTCCTTTTCTGGATTCCAATCTAGGGAGAAGAATCAGGGGTGTGGGATGCAGTGGGGTGTCGTAGGCTGAGTCCAGTCCAGACCAGGAGTAGAGGGAGTCCCTCCCTGCCCCCAGCTGGGCCCCTTCCTTGCAGTGGGGTGCTCCTGGTCCCTTGCCTGCACACAAACATACGATGGCCCGGCAGTCCAGATGTTCCAGGGCAGGCCTAACTTAAAGTGTTATGCCTTTTGTCCCCATAGGTATATTTGTGTCTATCAGACTGTGGCTCTTCCTTTAGTTTGGAAAATAAGGACACTGAGGCTGAGACATAGGCCCTGCCCTCCACCCGGCCAGGTTCTGTTCAGGCCTAGAGCTGTATAAGGTGTTCTTTGTGCTTGGGATGTGAGCAGAGCCTCGGTGTTGAAGGTGGCCCCCCAGCCCAGGGCTAGTCCCAGACCACTGATACTATTTGGCTGGCTGGTCAGGGGTTGGTTGCAGGAGACCTCCCAGGTTACATTACTGCCCGGACCCTCTCTCTCCTTCCCCTCACAGCATAACTCAAACGTGCTAAAAAGGGCTTTCATAAACAACTCAAGTCTGAAGACTCTGGCAGCTCTCCCGCCCCTCCAGCCCTGGGGGGCTTCAGGAGGGTCTGGGCTGCCCGCCAGCCCCAGGCTGTCCCTAGACTTCAGTGGGGGGTGGGGAATCAGTGCTGTTACCCTTTCCTTCCTGCTAGGTCTCCAGCCCAGAGTTTCCTTAGGCCCCGGCCTCCCCAGGCTCCCCACCCTACTCTACCTTAACCCTTTCCTCCCAGGGAAGGAGTGGCCGAGGCGTTCTCTAGGGACGCCTGGGAGAGGCGGTTGTGGGTGAGGGAGAAGGTGGGGGCGAAGGGGAGAAATTCCTGTTCCAAATCTCAAAAAACGGTCCCGGAAACCAACCCTCCCCTCCTTCCTCTTCCCCGTCCTCCCACTAGAGAGAGGGGAATATGGAAGGAAACTAACTTTGACCCCTGGATTCTGGCTCTGGGCCCAAAACTTGGGTGGAAGCAGAGGCCTCCGGGACCCTCCCCTCCCCCTCCTCCCCGCCCCGGCTTCCCCTCCCTCCTCTCCGAGCCCTTTAAGCTCTCCAGCAGACTGAGAAAGCGTCGATCCAGGAGGGGCTGGCAGAGTACTGGAGGGGGAAGGCCGGGGGCGGAGGGAAGGGCGGCCGGAGCCCGACCGGTCCCACCCCTAGCTACAATCCCGGCAGGAAGAGCTCGTTGCGGGAGCCGCCGCCGAGGGGGACGAAGCTTGGGAGGGCGGGCGCCCGAGCCTCGCCGGGTAAGTCCGGCCGCGCGGAGGAAGAGGCCTTGCGGGGGGCGCGCCGCGAGAGGAGGGGGCGTGGCTTAGGCGCCGCGGGCTGGAGGCTGGGGGCTGGGGCGCGAGCCGCGCCGAGACCCCAGTGACACTGTAGTCTTCTTCGTTCCAGAAGCGGGCGGGGCAGCCATGCTCCTGTCCGGGGGCGATCCCCCGGCGCAGGAATGGTTCATGGTGCAGACAAAATCGAAGCCTCGGGTGCAGCGGCAGCGGCTGCAAGTGCAGCGCATCTTCAGGGTCAAGCTGAGTGCCTTCCAGAGCCGCCCGGACACCCCCTACTTCTGGCTACAGCTCGAGGGGCCCCGAGAGAACATGGGCAAAGCCAAGGTAAACAGCTCCTCCCCACCCCCACCTATCTCTTCCAGCCAGATGCCTCTCTCCCCTTCCCCTGGGGAGATGGTGGCCTGTAGAGGCACCACCGCCCTCCCCCCGCCTGGATTTAGCAGTGTGGCAGGCAGGTACTGGGCCATCCTCCTGCCTCACCAGATCAGCCTGCGCTCCTTCCTTGCCCGCTCTTTCCCTCTGGTTCCTTCCTTTCCTGCCCCACCCCTTCCCTACGTGTCACCTCTGTCCCTCAAGTGCACTGAGAGCGCCTCCTCGTTGTGTGTCCCCCCCCATGAGCCTTCCCTGGCCAGGGCCCCAGCATCCGCAGCCCCACTTTTCCATCTGGGGAACAACTCAAAGTGCTGCATTGCTGTGGCCTCTGCAACACACCTCTTTGTTCTCCACCAAGACTCTGGAAGGCCCAGGTCCTTCTGTCCTCTTTTAAATCTCCTTAAATCCTGGGCTGCCCCTTAGAGCCTCTGAGTGCTAGGACTGGAGGGCCCCTTAAAGACGCTTCTAGAATGATACTGGCATTTTACAGATGAGGTACTGGTGGTCAGAGAGGGTGAGGGGCCTGCCTGAGGGCTCAGAGTCAGGTAGGTGAGGTGGTGGGGGTTGGACCAGAACCCAGGGATCTGGGCTCCCTGCCTCACACTCTTGATGCCATCCAGCTTCTTGTAGGGGGTCAGAGTGGGGTGCAGCCCTCTTCCCAGATTCCCTGGTCTTGGAGATGGGTGGGAATCTGGGAGGAGGGCTGTGAGCTTTCAGATGAAAGGGCTTGCTGTGTGGGGCTGGATATTGGACAGGCCAGATCACAGCACGCCTGCAATCTCTCTGGCTTCTCTCACAAGCTTTTCCTCCACTTGGGCCTCTGAGATTCCCCTGTCCCCCAAGGTTTCCCTCTTCCCTTAGATTCCTGTATCTTATCTCTTCTTTGTGGGAATGCTGTAGCCTCCCTCTGCCCCAGACCACCTGCCCCCCAACACACACACCTACTGCAGCTGGGTCTATACCTATATCGTAATTGGTCAAGGCCATGGGTGGGGAGGCCCAGAATTCCACCAGCCAGCCGGGCAGGCAGGCTGGGAAGTTCCTCCCTCAACCCCTCTGTGGAGCTGCTAGGTCAGCAGTTTTTCCAATTTTGACGGAGGTGCTAGGAGAGGGAAGGGATCTTCCCAGAGAACAGATGTGCAGGAGGCCTTGAGAGTAAGATGTTTCAGAAGCCGTAGACTAACAAGAGGAGCCTTTTAGGCTCTTTGGGTTCTTGATAGTTTGGTTACTTTGAAAGGCAGCAGCTCACCCTCTTATGGGACTCCCACTTTCTTTCTTTTCCTTTTTTTTTTTTTTTTGAGATGGCATTTTACTCTTGTTGCCCAGGCTGGAGTGCAATGGCATGGTCTTGGCTCACAGCAACCTTCATCTCCTGTGTTCAAGTGATTCTCCTGCCTCGGCCTCCCGAGTAGCTGGGATTACAGGCACGCACCACCATGCCTGGCTAATTTTTGTATTTTAATAGAGATGGGGTTTCACCATATTGGTGAGGCTGGTCTCAAATTCCCAACCTCAGGTGATTCACTTGCCTTGGCTTCCCAAAGTGCTGGGATCACAGGCATGAACCACTGTGCCCAGCCAAGACTCACACTTTCTGAGGCCCCCCACAACCCACTTCTTGCTTAAATCCTGGATTGGCTTCTCCAGGCATGCGTGCTCCATCTCCCTCTGCTGCTTCAGGGTTCTTCAGGCCACAGATCCTTATGCCTCAGGCTCCCACTCTAGGCGCTGCTAATGGAACCAGTGACTCCCTTGATTTCTAGCCCTGTTCCTCCACTCCCCTTTGTCTTCCCTTTGGGAAGGGCATTGTTGAAAAGTGGGAACCCAGCATGAGGGGATTCTGGGTAGCTCCCTGCCTTATTGTACACAATGAGCAGAAAGGACTTTGTTGGCAATTTGGAGCAGGAGGACAGGGAAGGTGGGGAGGATAAAGTTTTGTCTCAGGGGTTAGGGGATCTGGGTTTGATTTGATGTCACCAAGTTACAATCAAGGTAGGAAAGGTATGGTGGGAAGAGTTTGAGTTTGCTAACTGTTAACTGAGTGATCAGTTCAAATAATGTAACCTCTCTTGAGCCATTCCCTCATCAGATGATAATAATCCCTGGTTCATGTGAGAGTCTGCTGAAATCATGCATGTTGCAATACTTTTATAAAATATGGAGAGTTATAGACCATAGATGTTAGCTACTGTTGTTTTTAACTTTTGAGCAAGTCCTTTTCCCTCTCTGAGTCTCGATCTCCCTGTTTGTAAAGTGAAAGTCTTGGATTAAATGCTGTCTAAGGTCCAGCGATCTGACACATGAACGTTTCCCAAGTGTAAGGATGTCTCGTGGTTCCCATAGGGAGGTGGCGTGGCTGACCCCAATCTCAGCTGTAGGAACACAGAATCATACACTTTGTTAATGGCCTCCTGAACATAGGCCAACAGGCAGAGGGGACTCTGGAAGACCACAGGTTGCAGGATGTGGGGAGGGTTGAGGGTGAGGGTGGCTTGCTGGGGTCAAGGGGAGGAGGGGTCGAGAAGGATACAGGCTCATCTAGAGAAGGGCCTGGGTGTGTTTCTATGTGGCCGGTTTTTCAGGAAAATCTCTGTAAAACTTGAGTGTTTTCAAATTGTTTTGTTGTGGTGGGATGAAGAAACATTGAAGACATTGCTGTGAAACACATTCCCAGGCAGCAAAACAAACACTGGGGAGGCCTGGCCTCTGAGGTGAACTCAGTGAGTTGAGAGGCAGGTTTTAGTAATCATCAGCGGGGGCTGGGACAAACCTTGCTCTACCCTTCTGCCCTTTGGCAATGAGGTGAGGATGGGGTGGGGGCAGAGAGGAGACGTGACCGTGGAGGGAGGTGATGGGGATCTCAAAGGCTGTGGCGGTGGGCAGGAGTACCTTCTGGAGACTGGGTTCTGGAGCTCTGGGACAGGGTGTGGCTTGCTGACTTCTGGCTTGGCCATCAGATGGAAAGTGAACTGTCTTTGTTGCACACTAACTGTGAGCAGTACCCTGAGAGTTGGTTGTCATCAGCCTTTGGAGTTGGCTCCTATGGACAGGCTGTTAAAATTTCAGGAATTGTGCAAGTGAGTGTAGGAGTATTTACAGACATGGTGGGAGTATTTATGCCACAGAAATTAGCAAATGCGACAAATCAGGGTTACCCCCCACCTCCGGCAGATTTTTTTTTTTTTTTTTTTTGAGATGGAGTTTTGCTCTTGTTACCCAGGCTGGAGTGCAATGGCTCCATCTCGGCTCACCGCAACCTCCGCCTCCTGGAATCAGGCAATTCTCCTGCCTCCAGGCAATTCTCCTGCCGCCTCCTGAGTAGCTGGGATTACAGGCACGCGCCACCGTGCCCAGCTAATTTTTTGTATCTTTAGTAGAGACGGGGTTTCACCATGTTGACCAGGATGGTCTCGATCTCTTGACCTCGTGATCCACCCGCCTCGGCCTCCCAAAGTGCTGGGATTACAGGCTTGAGCCACTGCGCCTGGCCGATTTTGTTTTCTTTCTTACTTTTTGGTTTCACTGAGGTTAAGGACTCCTTGTTTTTCAATTTGCTTGTTTTTCTTTGTACCTATTGTTAATTCTTCTCACTTCCAGTAGCCTCTCAGTGCAGTTTTCTACAAGGTCAGCCTATCAGTTCAAGGTGTTCTTTTGGTTCTAAATTTTTTTCTTGGAGCCATCTCTCCTGTCTGGTCAGTTGCTTTCCAGGCTGACACAGCTGTCATTCTTGGCATCCTTTGCCTTTTTTCTTTGCTAAATACTCATGTCCTGGACCTTGAAACTTTTTCTTTCTTGGGTTGATGGAACACATCCATCTGTAGTCTCAAGTTAAAAAGATGGTGTAGCAGCAAAGTGTATGCAGATTCCTGCTTTCAACATGCCTGTCCCTTGAGTCACACCCTCCAATCTGAACTAGTTGTCCTGTGTGTGGACAACTGTCACCCTAAAACAGTGCCTGGCATGTAGTCAAGAATTATTAGTTGAATGGATAAATAAATTCTGAGATTTCTCTTTACCATCGTCCTGTAGACTGCCTTTGCTTCTTTCCTATTTTGTTTACTGGAAAACTGCTCTCCAGTGGCTTCCTGGGAAAGGTTTTACAGGAGGAAAAATGCTGAGGTTGCCTGTCCACATTGCATAGCCAAATGATACTTTATTGATAGTTTGGTTGATACCAAATTATAAAAGGGAAACTATTTTCCTTCAGAAATGTGAGGGTTGTGCTCCATTTGAAGGAGTCTGGAGCTATTCTGGTAGCTGGTCATTTGCACGAGATGTTGTTTTCTCTCTGGAAGTTGTCAGTTTTCCCCAATGTTCTGCAGTTTCCTAGTGAAGCCCCTTTGTGTGGGTCTGTTTTCCTCCATCATCAGGCACTCTTGTTGTACTTAGGAGGCCTTCTATCTGGACACTCATGTTCCTCAGATCCAGGAAATTGGGGGAAATACTTAGTGGGTTATTTCCTCTCCTGTGCTGTCCCTGTCCTCTCTTTCTGGAAGTCCTCTACTTTTCATATGTTTTCTCCTCTTTTTCGACTTCAACTTTTTGTTCTTCTTTCGGAAGATTTCCTTAATTTTGTCTTTGAAGTCTTTTCTTGGGTCTTTCATTTCTGCAGTCAAATTTTTAATGTCTAGAAGTCATTTATATTCCCTCTTTTTAAAATCAGTATCCTATGCTTTTAAAACAAAAATTGGAATATATGTATCCTATTGTATTCTTGTTTGGTGTGTACCATGTTCTCTGTTGTCTCTCTGAGGAGAGAAATGATAGTAAGCTTTTTTTTTTTTTTGGTTGGGGGGATGGGGTCTTGCTCTTGTCACTCAGACTGGAGTGCAGGGGCACAATCTTGGCTCACTGCAACCTCCGCCTCCCGGATTCAAGCGATTTTCCTGCCTCAGCCTCCCAAATAGCTGGGGCTACGGGTGCTTGCCACCACACTCAGCTAAGTTTTGTATTTTTAGTAGAGACAGGGTTTCACCATGTTGGCTGGGATGGTCTTGATCTCTTGACTTCTGATCCGCCTACCTTGGCCTCCCAAAGTGCTGGAATGACAGGCGTGAGCCACCACTCCTGGCTGGTAGTAAGCTTTTTGAAGTTTTCTTCTCCTCACCTAGTTTCTCTTCTTTCAGGTTGCTTTTTTTTCCCTTTATGGTTTTGTCTCTGTGTTTTACATTAGAAGTTTTCCTCATAAGACTGATAATCCTTGCATGATAAAAAGTAAAGGACAAAAAGCGGATTGGGAGCAGAGGCTGTGGGCAAGACTTGTTGATTTTGAGCTTGAGTGTACAGACATTGTGCGTATTATTGGTTAGGGACCCCATTTTGTGATTTTTAAGTCTTTGCTTGTGGGCTGACCAGATTTTCCAGAATGTATGCCTCTCTTCTCCAGCCTGGAGGTTCAGGGTCTGGCTGCCAAGCAAATCTCTGAGTGGGAAGAATGAGTTTCTCTGCATTTAGCTTGCATTGTATGTATCACTCTTTGGCCCTCCTCACTCTGTCCTTGTTTTTTGTATTCTACTCACACCTTACATTATGCTGATCAACCTCTGCTCCTAAGACCACGTTTTCAACTCCCAGGGGAACACCCCTCCAATGAGCGGGAAGGTACTTGCCAAGCCTGTGTGTGTGTGTGTGTGTGTGTGTGTGTGTTGGGAGCAGTTGGGCCCCCAGATCTAATCGCTCCTCAGAGAACCTGGTTTTTCATGTTCCCTTTCACTCCCAATTCCAGAGTTTCTTGATGTTGTTTTCTGAGCCTTTTGAGTATCCTGCAGTATAAATTGGGGTGGTTCTGGAAAGTAGACAACGAGCGATACCTGACTTATGAGAGAAGAGAATTCTCATTAGGTGTTAAGTAATGAAGCACCTTGACAAGTACATAGTAGTATTAAAATATTTTGTATAAATGCTTTTATTTAACTTACAAGTTGACTAACGACCTGTGGGATATTGGACAATATATTCTTAGAAATACAGTGCTCTTTTTCTGGCCCTTTTCTATTCATCTGTATCATCTTTCTATCTAGTTGTTCCTGTCTCTTCTCTACTTTTTCTCCTCTTGGAGGAAGAAGGTCTGGGTTGGCTTTAGGCAGAAAAGTTGTTCAGGTATTTTCAGGCTGTAAATGCCTGTTTTTTCCTTATCTTCTCTCGCTCTACAGTATAAACAGCATCATGGTAAGGCTCCTGACTGTGGAGCCAGAGTGCCTGAGCATCCTAGCCTACTAACTGTGTGATCTTGGACATATGGACTTCCTTGCTCATCTAAGATGGGGATAATCGTGTTTCCCTAAAGGGCAGAGAGAGGAATAAATAAGATAACATATGCAAAATGCCTGACACATAATAAGCTCTCACTAAATATTAGTTCAGATTTATTATTTAAAAATTATCACAGTTCCTATATATCTCATAAATTTAAAATATTAGGCCAGGCATGGTGGCTTACACTTGTAATCCTGGCACTTTAGGAGGCCAAGGTGTTGAGTGGATCACATGAAGCCAGGAGTTCGAGACCAGCCTGGGCAACATGGCGAACCCCATCTGTACTAAAAATACAAAAATTAGCTGGGCATGGTGGTGCTCGTCTGTAGTCCCAGCTACGTGGGAGGCTGAGACAGGAGAATTGTTAGTACTTGGGAAGCAGAGGCTGTGTGAACTAAGATCGCGCCACTGCACTCCAGCCTGGGTGACAGAGTGAGATTCTGTCTCAAAAAATAAAAATAAAATGAAATATTGAACAGTTGATGGAACCATAAATATTCTAAGCTCTCTGCAGAAAGACAAAGAAGCTACCCATAATCTTCTTCCCCAGCACATCACTCCATTTTTACATGTTGTTTTCATGTCATTGAAATGGGGGTGCATGGGGTGGAGAGTATTTGTTAAGGTCTGAGACGGTTAGCCCACACCTGCTCAGATTTACCCTTGCTAGGCAGTGGGACCAGATGAAGTTGGGATAGGAGGGGTTGGCTTGGGATGTCCATCAGGTTTTAGACTGATTACAAAGGTGTTAGACATGTATTTCAGGCTCTTTGAGGAAGAGGTTGTAGGTCAGGCCTGGAGCAGTGACTCATGCCTGTAATTCCAGCACTCTGGGAGGTCAAGGCGGGTGGATTACGAGGTCAGGAGTTCGAGACCAGCCTGGCCAACATTGTGAAACCCATCTCTACTAAAAACACAAAAATTAGCCAGGTGTGGTGGGTCATGCCTGTAATCCCAGCTATTTGGGAGGCTGAGACAGGAGAATTGCTTGAACCCGGGAGGCAGAGGTTGCAGTGAGTGGAGACCGAACCATTGCACTTTAGCCTGGGTGACAGAGCGAGACTCCGTCTCAAAAAAAAAAAGGTTGCAGGTCTGTGACCTCAGCCGGGTAGAAGAGGGACACATAGGCCTGAGCAGGGAAGGATGGCCCGGGGACCGAGCAGAGACGCCTGGGTAGTCTTCAGGATGGCTATTGGAGATCCACAATGGAGTATGGTACTGCCAGGGGAAAGCAGGAAGAGGGATGAGAGGGATGACTGTCAAAGAAAGGGGATGTGGAGGGGGATGGGGGCATATGAAATCCACATGGGGTGGCTGATTGGAGGGAGAGCTCATGGGACCACACTGATGGAACTCAGCCATAGAGTGGAAGAACCCCAACCTCGCCCACCCCAGCCACTGCTAAAGATGGCGAGTGTGAGCCCTGTGAAATCTGTGAACTCTAGGACTTGGTCTGCCCAGAAAGCCAGAGGTCTTCCGTCTAGTTAGCTATTTCATGTATGTGCAGGTGCGAGGGTTCCCCTGAACACTGGCCCGGTGGCTTATCTCCTCCTCTGTCCCCTCTGGGCAACACAGTTACTATGATTCAGGGGTACAGGTTGTGCTAGAGACATTCTGGAGGGGGATGAAGCTAGAGTTTCACATGATTACCCTGTAGTCACTGTAGTCAGCCAGAAGATGTGGAAGAAACTCTGGTATCAGAGTCTGTAGCTGTGTGCCCTTGGGCAAGCTGCATAGCTCTTCCGAGCCTGCAAAATGGGAACAGGCTGTGCCAGGGGTCATCCTAAGTACTTCCTGCATATTAACTCACTGAAGTGTCACAGTGGCCCAATGAGATGAAACTATTGCTGTTTCCATGTTACGAATGAGGAATCTCAGGCATGGGGGCAGGGGTGTTGTGTGATTAATAACTTGCCCCAGGTTGCATCAGTTCCTAGCTTATGGAGGGTGCTCAGAAGGGTGCAGCCACTTTCCCCCGAGCTGTCGCACACTTCAGGATTCCCAGGGTGGAACTAGACCTCAGGAGCATCCAGTTTAAACTTCCATTTTATTGGTGAAGAGACTGAGGTGCTGAGAAGATGATAAATGCCCCACAATTAACCTAATCAGTTGAAGTCAAGTTGGAGCTGCAACCTGGGTTCTTTCCCTCCTCTCTCCCAGGCTTCCCTGTTCTGTTGGTGTTCCTTGGAAAGAAATGGGTGTATGAGGGTGCAGGACCAGGGAAAGAGTGGCTGGCCATGGGGGAGTCATTTGGCTCAGGGTGGGCGGTGGTGGTGGTGGGACCACATGGTTAGTGAGCGGCTGGCCTTTTGGGTGTGAGGGCAGATCCAGGTTCATGCCCCTAAAGGGCTGACTTCACTCTGTTCTTCCCACTATGCCCAGGAATACCTGAAGGGCCTGTGCAGCCCGGAGCTGTGGAAGGAGGTTCGCTACCCGCCGATCCTGCACTGTGCCTTCCTTGGGGCCCAAGGCCTCTTCCTGGACTGCCTCTGCTGGAGCACCCTGGCTTACCTGGTGCCTGGCCCGCCTGGCTCCTTGATGGTGGGCGGGCTGACTGAGTCTTTCATCATGACACAGAACTGGCTGGAGGAGCTGGTGGGGCGACTGCGCTGGGGCCCTGCCCCTCTGCTGACCCCCCGGGGGATCTGGGAAGCTGAGGTGACCCGAGCCTTTGGGGCCCTGGTCTGGATCCGTGGTGACCAGCATGCAGGGGACCTACTGCAGCTGCCACCAGCAGTCCAGGAGCTGCTGCTGAGCCTGGTGCGGGATGCTGCGGGCAAGGAAGACATCATCGAGTGGCTCAGCCGCTTTGGCATCTCTGACAGCCACTCTGACCCAGAGGTTTTGATCTGCCCTCCCCAGCAGCAGAAGGAAGCCCCAGCCATGGTGTCTGTGGGAGAGAGTCCTGGACCCTTTCTGGACATGGGGACCCTCCAGAACAGGGGCCCAGAAAATTCAAAGAGGTTATCTAGCCTGGGAGCCACTGGGTCCCTGATCCCAGCTCAGAGCACACCGCAGGAGACAGCAAACCAGCTGGTACGGTAAGTTCTGGAGAATGAGTCTGGCTTCTCTGATCCTACCCCTGCTCCCCTACCCTAAGGAAATAGTAGTAGTTTGGGACCACACTGGCCTTTCACCTTTTCAATGAACTTGGGCTTCCTCCAGGGTCATTTCCAGCAACCAAGGTGGTATGGACAGTGCTCGAGAGGAAGGGTCAGTGCAAGCCACCAGCAGCCAAGACTCCACGAACTACACACAAGCCTTGCTGCAGCAAAGGCAGGTCCAGAGGGTAGAAGACAAACTCCTCTTCCAACCTCCAGTATCAGCCCTGGGTGTGTGCCCACCCTGGAAGGCCTGGACCCCGGGGACAGCCTTTGGGCCATTGTGGCCTGGGGCTATTGCTGCAACCTTCTGGAGGATCAATGAGCTGCATTCTCTCCATCTGGCTTGGCTCCTGTCCCAGGCATGCTTCAATTTCCCCTTCTGGCAGAGGCCACTGGGACCCATTCAGTTGAAGCTGCCAGGGCAGAATCCTTTGCCCTTAAATCTAGAGTGGAAGCAGAAGGAGCTGGCTCCTCTGCCCAGTGCAGAAAGCCCAGCTGGTAGACCAGATGGGGGGCTGGGAGGAGAAGCAGTCCTGCAAAATTGCCCAAGGCCAGAGACTCCCCCAAAAGTTATGAGTTTATTGGTGGTCCCAGGGAGCTCAGATGTGAAGGACAAAGTTAGCTTGGATCTTCCACAGATAGGGCCACCCATAACCTCTACACCCCAACTACAAGCTGGAGGTGAGCCGGGGGATCAAGGGAGTACGCAGACTGACTGTAAGGGACTGGAAGAGGGACCTGCTGCAGTGCTGCCTGCAGGGAAACAGAAGCCCATGGCTCAAGGGGGCCTGACAGATCATTCAGTACCTGGACCTCAAACAGTGCCTGAAACTCTCAAAGTGCCCATGGCTGCAGCAGTGCTCAAAGCTGAAAATCCCCCCAGAACTAAAGTGCCACCTGCAGCTCCCAAAGTGCCTACATCCCAAATGATGCTGGCAGTGCACACAGAGCCTGCAGCTCCCAAAGTGCCTTTGGCTCCAACAAAGCCAGCAGCTCAATTGATGGCCACAGCTCAAAAAACATTTGTGAATCAACCGGTGTTGGCAGCTCAAGTGGAACCCACAACTACAAAAACTCCCCAGGCTCAGAAGATGCCTGTAGCGAAAACATCACCCTCAGGTCCCAAAACACCCAAAGCTCAAATTGGGCCTGCAGCTACAGCTTCCAAAGCACCTGCAGCTCCCAAAACACCTACAGCTCCCAAAGTACCCGTGGCCCTCAAAGTGTCCAAAGCTCCCAAAACACTTGCAGCTCAGAAGTTGCCCACGGATGCAGGGCCAACCTTGGATGTAGCCAAACTTCTGAGTGAGGTCCAGCCTACATCAAGGGCTAGTGCTTCCTTACTGAAGGGCCAGGGGCAGGCTGGAAGGCAGGGTCCCCAGCCCAGCGGCACCTTGGCTATCAGCAGTAAGCACCACTTTCAGATGGAGGGGCTCTTGGGGGCTTGGGAGGGGGCCCCAAGGCAGCCACCTCGCCACCTGCAAGCGAACAGCACAGTGACCAGCTTCCAGAGGTACCACGAGGCCCTGAATACACCGTTCGAGCTGAACCTCTCGGGGGAACCTGGAAACCAGGGGTTACGGCGAGTGGTCATCGATGGCAGCAGCGTGGCCATGGTGTGAGTAGTCACGGGCATGGGGTGGGCTGGGGATGCTCTGGAGCTGGGGCAGGGCATTCCCGGGGGACAGAGTATGGGCATCACTTCCCGACTTCCCTGTGGGTGACATGGGGAAGAGATGGGCGGGAAGTGGTCCATGTTGAGTGGCTCCTGCATGCCAGGCAGTGTGCATGGAATCCTCACAGTAGCCCTCAAGGGCAGATTTCTGGTTTCCCTCTCTATAGATGCTGAAACAGGCTCAGAGGTGGGAAATCTTGTTCAAGGTCCCTGAGCCAGCAAGGGGTCCAGGTGGCCTTTGGGCTCAAATGTGTCCACTGCCAAGGTCCATGCCCTTCCCAGGCTAGCTTTTAAACTTTTAGCCCAAACTTAAGGCCCAGCACAGCTCTCTGCTGTGAAGCTTTTCCTGACCTTGCTGGCCCTTAGCGATTGCCCTCCCTGCACAGCACTTATTGCTGTAGAGGTGTTAGCATAAACACGTGTATGCCAGTTAATTTGCCACATGATCAGATAGTTATCTGTGCAGAGCACACTCCTAGCACACAGTAGGTGGCCAAGGAATTTTTGTTTGCTTTAAAGCTCTCAACTGAGCTCTCTGAATGGAGGGGCTGCCTTCTTCCACTTGTCCTCATTGGACCTGCACACATGAATGCACACAGGTACGCGCGCATGCACGCGCGCGCACACACACACACACACAGTTTCCGGCAGTGCCCCGCACCCAGTAGGTGCTCACAGAATGTCTGAGTATGGAGGGAAGGGGAAAGGGCATCGTTGGTGTCCTCGGTGCTGGCATTGCCTCCTTGCTGCCCCAGGGCTGGCTCTGAGGGAGGAGTGGTGAGGCAGGGCCTTTCCTTGTCCCACGACCCCACAGGCATGGCCTCCAGCACTTCTTCTCCTGCCGAGGCATTGCCATGGCAGTGCAGTTTTTCTGGAACCGGGGACACCGAGAGGTCACTGTGTTTGTACCCACCTGGCAGCTGAAGAAGAACCGGAGGGTGAGAGGTGAGGTGTCCCCGGCCTGCCTGGCCTCCACAGTGTCACCAGCTGTCTTCTCTCAGCCTTGCTGCCCCACTCTCTGCCACCCCAGAGTGGCCATTTCTACCTCACACTCCCTTGATCATTTCTGTCTTCTGCCTTTTGCCCCAGAGAGCCACTTTCTGACGAAGCTACACTCGCTCAAGATGCTTTCAATCACGCCCTCCCAGCTCGAGAATGGCAAGAAGATCACCACCTACGATTATAGGTGTGCTGGTACCCAGGCCTGCCCTCCGGGGCTCAGGGAGTTGGGCCCGCCTTGTGTGTCAGGTGGAGTCCAGCCTGTCTTCTCTGGGGAAATGGAGGCAAACATGTTGAGGGGGCGGGTTGTGCAGAGGGTGGGGTGGAGCACAGGCCTCTGTTGGCAGAGGGATGGGCACAGTGAGGAGAGGGGTTGAGGCTGGCTCTCCCCAAGCCTGGAGTTTTTCCTGACTTTGAGATTCTGGAGTCCATCTCCCTTAGCTAACAGGCATTCTTCCTCCATGACCTGTGAACATGAGGTTCCCCCATCAGATGGTTTGGGCACCCATTCAGGTTGAGGCTTATGTCTCCAGATTGCTTTAGTGTTTTCCTCCCTTGGAGCCCTGGCACTGGGGAAGGTCTGTGCATGGCTGATGTGGATGGGGCCCTGGATACCTAAACCGCTAATTCTTGTCTGCTTGTCACTCCTCAGCATGGCTGTGGGACCACTGCGCTCAGGGGGAGCCTGTGACCCTGCCTCTCTTAGGGCAGGGAAGGCCCTTCCATAGTCACGGGTCTGGGGTTGGAGTTGATGCTGGGCAGACAGAGGTCTTGGTTTCATGTAGGTAACTCTCATGCCAGGCAGGGAGAAGTTCTGTTTTTCCACACTTCTCCCAAGACCTGGCACCCAACCAGGACTGAGAAGGGCTGGGCAGAGAGGCTCGTACATCCTTCTTTGTAGAGCTAGTCCCCTGCATAGTGTCTTTCAGTGCCTTAGCTAAGTTCAGGTGGGTGTTTGAGGGAAGATGGCTTTTCTGCAGACAGTCCCTCTGCTGGGCACTTGTGGAATAGCATGCTTGGGGGAGCCAGAACGGAAAGTTTCAGGGAATACTGAGAAGCAGGTAGCCTTTGCTTTCTTCCTCGGTCACCGCCCTCTTTAGAGGAGAGGTGATTCTTGGAAAAGTGGATTTGTTTATTCAGGTATGTGTACTTATATGTGCTGGCGTATATATGTATGTATGTCTTGACATGTGTATGAATGTTGTGCATTGGTGAAACATTGTAATGGAATATTTGTGTGTATGCTGTGTCACAGGCAGTTACTTAGACACTTAAAAGCATTATCTCATTCAGTTTTATCCTCACGGCAACATGGGGTAGGTATCTTATCTCTGTTTTACAGATGCAAAAACAGAAGTAGTAAATATACATGTGTGAATGTGAGTTTCTCTGTCTGTGCATGTGTACGTATGTGCCTATGTGTATAGCAAGGGTATGTGTTTGTATATACAGCTAGGAGTGTGTGCATCTGAGGTCACCCCTGGATGACCTTGATCCTTACCAGTGATCTCACATGGCTGCACAGAGGAGGAGGTGGGCTTGGGGGTCCTGGATTTCTGAGTAGGAAGGGCAGTGCCTTTGTCTGACACACCTCAATGTGAAGCTGCAAGTTCATTTTCCCAAATGACCCAGGAAGTGAGGGGGCTGGTTATTGGGTCATTAATGACTCCCCCTCTTCCTGCAGGTTCATGGTAAAACTGGCAGAGGAGACAGATGGCATCATTGTCACCAATGAGCAGATTCACATCCTGATGAATAATTCCAAGAAACTGATGGTCAAAGATCGGTAAGGCAGCTCCCCAGAGGCCTGAGCCATTCCTTCCCCTTGGGTGTTAGGCAATCCCTGGCAGGGGAGAGGTTAGGGCAGGAAGAGAGGCCTTGGAGCAGTGGCCACCAGCACCTGCTAGGATGTGGATCTCAGCCCCACGGAGAGGCCAGGCAACAACAGGGTGTGGGGGGGTCAAGGGCTCACAGTGACTGTGCCTCTTCACCCCCTGGGCCCAGCTTGCTGCCTTTCACCTTTGCGGGGAATCTCTTCATGGTGCCTGATGACCCCCTGGGCCGTGATGGCCCCACCTTGGATGAGTTTCTGAAGAAGCCAAACAGGTAATGGGTCAGGCCTCCCCAGCCTCCCAGGCCTTCCTGGGACTGATCAGAAACATCCCCTTAATATTGGCCAACATTTATCTAGAGCTTAATAATGATCAGAGTGATCTGATATTTTCATGTCTCCATACTGTGCCACATGTTTATATGTTCATAAACCACTTATAGTAGGTTTTAATATATACATGAAAGTACATATGTAGAATGTAATTTTAACATTCTCTATGCATCCATTAATGCTATATGTATCTTTCCACAACTGGCATTTGTACTCAATGGTTTATTAGTTTTTTTCAGGTGTATCCTATGCTAATTTATGTATTTCCAGGTAATGGTCATATAGTATTCCATTCCATGAGTACCCTATAGATTTTTCTGTTTCCTTGTGAGGGCCATTTGACCACTTCCATTATATGCTATTGGGTCCAAGGCTGCAGTGAACAGCCTTGCTCTTACTCTTTCTGTCCAAGGGAAGCTGTGTCTAGAATATTCACCAAGTAGATTTTTTCTGTTTATTATCTCATTTGATCCTCACAACTTGAGTTATACATAAATGACCACTGTCCTCATTTTATAGATGAGGTATTTGAGACTCAAGTGACGTTTCCAGGGTCCCGTTGCTGGTGCCAGCAGAAGTGGTTTGCAGTAACTCAGATCCTCTGCTGCCCACCTGCCGGTTCCCAGATCCAGCAGGGGACCTTGGCAGGATGTTCTGGGCAGGGCACTGCTTCTCTGGACCCAGATACCCCAGTCTCAACTTGCCAGTTTGGAAAAAAAGTGATGTGGATGAGGTTTGTCTGCTGTGTCCTCACAAGTCCCTTGTCAGGCTCTCCTTCGCTTGGGTGACCCCCGCCTGCTCCCAGATTGCTCATCCTGCATTAGGCTGGAAGCCGCCAGTCATCTCTGACCAAACCATTATTGGCTTATAGCTAAAGTGTTACTTTGTCAGTGAGGTTTTGATTGGATGGGCCTTCAGAGCACAGATGCACCTCTAATATTGGGGGTCTGGCCCATGCTGGAGGTAGAGGAAGTATTTGTAGGCAGGGTCCCAGCTGTGTCTACGCCATGCAGGTTGTTGGCACTTGGCCCAGCCTCAGGACACTTTGGAATGGGGTTTCCACAGAGGTGCTTTCCCTTTGGAGGACTGCTCAGGATGGGGCTGCCCCTCCCTCTTCCATGTGTTTTGGTGTAGGTTGGACACTGACATCGGCAACTTTCTGAAGGTGTGGAAGACCCTTCCTCCCAGCTCAGCCAGTGTCACTGAGTTGAGTGATGACACTGACTCTGGGCCCCTGGAGAGTCTGCCAAATGTGGAAGAAGTCAGGGAAGAGGAGGAGAGGCAGGATGAGGAGCACAGACAGGGGCAGGGCACGCAGAAGCTGGCTGAGGAGGATGATCTTGACTCTTCGCTGGCATCAGTGTTCAGGGTGGAGTGCCCATCCCTTTCAGAGGAGATTCTGCGGTGCCTCAGCCTCCACGATCCCCCTGATGGGGCCCTGGACATCGATCTCCTGCCGGGGGCGGCTTCCCCCTACCTGGGCATCCCCTGGGATGGGAAGGCTCCCTGCCAGCAGGTTCTTGCCCACCTGGCCCAGCTCACCATCCCCAGCAACTTCACTGCACTCTCCTTCTTCGTGGGCTTCATGGACTCCCACAGGGATGCCATCCCTGACTATGAAGCCCTTGTGGGCCCACTGCACAGCCTCCTCAAGCAGAAGCCCGACTGGCAGTGGCACCAGGAGCATGAGGAGGCCTTCCTGGCCCTGAAGCGAGCCCTGGTGTCTGCTCTCTGCCTCACAGCCCCCAACTCTCAGCTGCCCTTCCGCCTGGAGGTGACTGTGAGCCACATGGCCCTGACGGCCATTCTCCATCAGGAGCACTCAGGGAGAAAGCATCCCATAGCCTATACCTCAAAACCCCTCCTCCCTGACGAGGAGAGCCAGGGCCCCCAGTCAGGGGGAGACAGCCCCTATGCAGTGGCCTGGGCCCTCAAACATTTTTCCCGCTGCATCGGAGACACCCCAGTGGTCCTGGACCTTTCCTATGCCTCCCGGACCACTGCAGACCCTGAGGTGCGGGACAGCCGCAGGGTTTCCAAAGCTTGGTTGATCCGATGGTCCCTCTTGGTTCAGGACAAAGGCAAGAGGGCCTTGGAATTGTCCCTCCTCCAGGGCCTACTGGGGGAGAACCGCCTGCTGACCCCTGCAGCCTCCATGCCTCGCTTCTTCCAGGTTCTGCCGCCTTTCTCCGACCTGTCCACCTTCGTCTGTATCCACATGTCGGGCTACTGCTTCTACCGTGAAGATGAGTGGTGTGCTGGCTTTGGTCTCTATGTTCTGTCACCCACCAGCCCCCCTGTCTCCCTTTCCTTCTCCTGCTCTCCTTACACACCAACCTATGCCCACCTGGCAGCTGTGGCCTGTGGCCTGGAGCGCTTTGGCCAGTCCCCGCTCCCGGTGGTTTTCCTCACTCACTGCAACTGGATCTTCAGCCTCCTGTGGGAGCTTCTGCCCCTCTGGAGGGCCCGGGGCTTCCTCTCCTCCGATGGGGCTCCACTTCCTCACCCAAGTCTGCTCTCCTACATTATATCCCTCACCTCTGGCCTCTCATCCCTTCCGTTTATCTACCGAACCTCCTACCGGGGCTCTCTGTTTGCTGTGACAGTGGACACCCTGGCCAAGCAGGGTGCCCAGGGGGGTGGGCAGTGGTGGAGTTTGCCAAAGGATGTGCCAGTCCCTGTAGTGACTCCCCATGCCATGGGCAAGAGGCCCAACTTGCTGGCATTACAGCTGAGCGACAGTACCCTGGCCGAAATCATTGCCAGGCTGCAGGCTGGGCAGAAACTGTCCGGCTCCTCACCCTTTAGTTCTGCCTTTAACTCACTCAGCCTTGACAAGGAGAGTGGATTGCTTATGTTCAAGGGAGATAAGAAGCCCAAGGTCTGGGTAGTCCCGACGCAACTCCGGAGGGATCTTATTTTCTCTGTGCATGACATTCCCTTGGGGGCCCACCAGAGGCCTGAAGAGACCTATAAGAAGCTGCGCTTACTGGGCTGGTGGCCCGGGATGCAGGAGCATGTGAGAGATTACTGCCGGAGCTGCTTGTTCTGCATCCCCCGAAATCTCATAGGCAGCGAGTTGAAGGTGATTGAGTCCCCGTGGCCCCTCAGGTCGACCGCCCCCTGGTCGAACCTGCAGATCGAGGTGGTAGGCCCGGTCACCATAAGTGAGGAGGGCCATAAACATGTACTTATTGTGGCCGACCCCAACACCAGGTGGGTGGAGGCATTTCCCCTGAAGCCCTACACACACACCGCTGTGGCCCAGGTGCTGCTTCAGCATGTGTTTGCAAGGTGGGGTGTTCCCGTGAGGCTGGAGGCAGCCCAGGGGCCCCAGTTTGCCCGGCACGTCCTTGTGAGCTGTGGGCTGGCCCTGGGGGCCCAGGTGGCCTCCCTGAGTAGGGACCTCCAGTTCCCCTGCCTGACAAGCTCAGGGGCCTACTGGGAATTCAAGCGGGCCCTCAAGGAGTTCATCTTCCTGCATGGGAAGAAGTGGGCGGCCTCCCTGCCCTTGCTGCACCTGGCCTTCAGGGCCTCCTCCACTGACGCCACACCGTTCAAGGTCCTGACGGGAGCTGAGGCCAGGCTGACGGAGCCCCTGTGGTGGGAGATGAGCAGTGCAAACATTGAAGGGCTCAAGATGGACGTCTTCCTGCTACAGCTGGTGGGGGACCTGCTGGAGCTCCACTGGAGGGTGGCGGACAAGGCGAGTGAAAAAGCCGAGAACAGGCGTTTCAAGCGGGAGAGCCAGGAAAAAGAGTGGAACGTGGGTGACCAGGTCCTCCTGCTGTCTCTCCCCAGGAATGGCAGCAGTGCCAAATGGGTGGGTCCCTTCTATATCGGGGACCGGCTGAGCCTGTCACTCTATAGGATATGGGGCTTCCCAACCCCAGAGAAGCTGGGGTGCATCTATCCCAGCAGCCTGATGAAGACCTTTGCCAAGAGTGGCACCCCCCTGTCTTTTAAGGTCTTGGAGCAGTGAGCGGGAGCAGCAGGGGTGCCCCCTGCCCCAGGGCCCTGGGTTTCTGCTGCTGGGCCTCCCCCTGTCCACTGGGGACCCTCAGTTGTGCCTTTTGTAGAGAAGTTGATTCATAAAGCTTTGCTGAATTGCCTTGAACTAGGGACCAGCACCCCCATGGAAACATTCCCCAGTTTGGGGTACTTGGAGAATTTGCTAAAGGCTGTCAGATACTGGTCTCTGGCAGTTTTACACTGGGAAGTAGGGTCCTCCTACTGGGATATACCAGGCTCAGTGTGTTTTCACTAAGTATCCTTTTCCCCTTCACATGTTGTAAGTGTGCGGTGGTGTTTGCACACACACTCACCCTGGAATCTTGCTATCTTGGCCATGAAACTGTGGCTCTGGACCTCAGAATTGGAACCACAGCCCTTTCCCAGGCAGAAACCCCAAAAATGGGCTCCTCCCTCCAACCTGTTCTTTTGGGGACCCTTTGCCCTTAGAATTGTCACAGCTGACATAAAACCGGGCAGGCTGTGGGGAGTGCCTCCTAGCATCATGGTCAGCTTTCTTAAGCCAGGTGTGGCCTGCTCAGCTGTCAGGGCAGGGCTGGCCATGCTCCCAGGCCTTGAGGGCAGTGTCTTGGAGTGGGAGGATGGCTGGCTACGAGCCACCGACTTGTCAGCATGGGTGGGGCAAGGGGGAAATGGGTTGGCCTACCTCATTTGGCTCCAGGCAGTGGAGACAATCGAGACCCTTGCTTTGATGGCGTCCACACCACAGGAAGCAAGGATCTTGATGCCAAGCGTGGCATCTCTACCTGAAGAGCTGCTTCTGTTAGACCCAGGGGCCCCAGCCTCTGTTTTAAGGGGGGAGGGTGTCTGCAACAAGAGGCTGGCACACAGCAAAGTGCTGGCATGGCTCTACCTCCCAACCCTATCCCAAAGCCCACTGCCCTCTGCTACTTCCATCTCCACTGTACCCCACATCCCAGACCCTACAGATTGTGTGATTGCTTCATCTGTATCATCCCTCAAGTCCTGTGGACCTGCCTTCTGGGTAGAGCAAAACCCAGGCTCCCACACAGCCATTCTTTGCAGAGAGCACCCTTGCAGTGAGAATGAGTTCCTCACAGGTAGACTCACCCCTCTGAATTGCTGCCGTTGCTAAGCAAGTGGGCTCCATTTGAAGGCCAGTGCCATGTCACTCTGGCTGGCCTGAGTAGTCTCATTTCTCCAGAAGCTGAGCCAGTCTCCTGGTCTAGTTCAGGTTGCCAGAACGCTTGGTGTTGCAGAGTGCTGGAACCAGTGGAGAACTCGCCATCTTGCTTGTTTTACATCAGAGGAAAGGATCACAGAAGGAAAGTGACTTGCCCAAAGTCACACAGCTAGTTTGTGGCTGAGCTGACACCAGGGTTAGGCTTCTTGATTCCCAGTTCACCATGAAAAGGGTTCTAGCAACAGATTCAAGCTGGAGACTCCTTCAAAATCCTATATCCACATTCTCCAACTATTCATCTCTCCAATCTTCCAGACGAACTATCTGGATGTTGCCCTTAAGCCATTTCTAGCTGTTAACCCTGTCCAGAAAAATGGTTGAGTGACAGCTGAGAAGTGGAAAGGTGAACTGTGGGATATATGGCAGGTGCTCTCTTTCATCCTCCCTGCTGCCCCTTCTTTCTTTTCCTCCTCTGCTCTGCAATGTTATGTCCAGCCTCACTCTCCCTCCCTGGTGCTGTATGCGTTCCCCTTGTTAGATACATTTATGATCACACACCCTTCTTTTAAGTGATTTTTTAAAATTTGATTTGTCAATAAACGAATCAAACTGGAGCTGATGTCCAGTTCTTTGTTTAGCTTCAGTCTCAGTTACGGGGAATGAGGAATGTGGGGCAGTCATGAGGCATGGCTGCTGTATGTTTCCCAGATACACTTGCAGATTTGAAGGCCTGGACAGCACCTTTTCCAGATTATCTGGCCCAGGCTCTTACTATACAGATCAGGAGACCAGGGCCCAGAGTGTGATATGCTTAAGGCTCCATAGCTGGTTCATGGCAGGGCTGGAAGGTAACTCCTACCTTTGGGCTTCTAAGCTGGTATCCTTGGCAGTTCATGTCTTAGAAGTGGGCAGGGTGGGAATGAGAATGAATGATGAGGCCTGGTGCGGTGGCTCATGTCTATAATCCCAGCACTTTGGGAGGCCGAGGTGGGTGGATCACTTGAGGCCAGGAGTTCAAAACCAGACTAGCCAACATGGTGGAAAACTGTCTACTAAAAATAGAAAAATCAGCTGGGTGTGGTAGCAGGTGCCTGTAATCCCAGACACTGCTTGAACCTGGGAGGTGGAACTTAAGTGAGCTGAAATATCGCCATTGCATTCTAGCCTGGGCGATAAAGGGAGACTCCATCTCAAAAGAAAAAAAGAAAATGAATAAATGAATGCTGAGAGAATGGTGTTAGTGCTGAACCAGCTTGATTGTACTGGAAAAATGATAGACCTAGGTTTGAGTCTATATTTGCTACCTATGAGGGGCTGTTTCCTGAGGCCTCAGTTTCCCTATCTGTAAAATGCAGGGTAACAATTCCTAAGTTATGAGATGGTTTAAGGATTACATGAAATAATCTGTTTGAAGAGGTGAGTATGGCCAGGGATGGAATAGCATTCATCACATGTAGCCAACATTTCTCTTCTTCCTGCCCTGGGAACTCTTACAGTTCTCTCCCCTCAGGCTCAGAGACCTTCTTTATTTTTTTTTTTTATTATTTTTTTGAGATGGAGTCTCACTCTCTCATCCAGACTGGAGTGCAATGGCATGATCTTGGCTCACTGCAACCTCTGCCTCTCAGGTTCAAGCGATTATCCTGTCTCAGCCTCCCCAGTAGCTGGGATTATAGGTACCTACTACTATGCCCAGCTAAGTTTTGTATTTTTAGTAGAGAAGGGGTTTCACCATGTTAGGCTGGTCTTGAACTCCTCACCTCAGGTGATCCACCCACCTTGGCCTCGCAAAGTGCTGGGATTACAGGCGCGAGCCACTGTGCCCAGCCTAGACCTTCTTAACCCTGGCCAAGCTTCGTGATTTTAGGCCTTTGCTTTTTGCTGCCTTTCTCACCTGCCCAGGCTTCTGCTCAGCACTGGCAGGGGTATGGGTGGGGGTGGGAACCATCCTTCCTGAGAACTCCCCAGCTCGAGGGTATACCATTGTTCATTCAGTATTTATGGGACACCTACTATGTGCCAGGCTCTGCCTAGGTGTGGGATGGCTAGCAGGTAACAGGAGTGACACGGTTTCTGCCCCTTTGCAGCCCACAGTCAGGTGAGGGAGACAGACCATCCAACAAACAACTGTAGTCAGGGTGTAAGGGAAACAGTGTGGCCTGGAAGCCCATGGCGCAGGGTCCTGGGGTCTCAGCCCACATGACAGTCAGAGAGGTCTTCCCTGAGCCCCTTCACCAAAACTAATAAATTGCTCTTAGTACAGGTCAGAAATGGAAAGGGTCAGCACTCTAAAGTGGAGGGCTGACTGGAAAGGTGGCTTGGCGAAATCCTGTTACTTTTTACTCTAGATAACTTCAAGCAAGCATCAGATTTTACTCACACTGGCTTCTAAGTCCTCTGACAGGGAGGTTTTTCTTCTTTACTGTTCAACAATCTACCAGGTCTGAGCAGAAGTTTGAAATTCCTTTTGTTTTTGGAGGGATGAATTAAAGAGTTTTGTCCACAGTCAAGCACCGTGGACACTCTAGGCAACCAGTCACTGCCTTTCTGGTTTACACCATCACAGTTTTTCCTTCTCACTGAGGCTCTGGCAGGAGGGCTTCCCCAAGTCTCTAACAGAGAAATTATAAAGTTGCCAGTATCCAGACAATCCCATGACATAGGCAACCAATAAAAATAAAGAATATCCCTATCCCGCGCCCCTGTTAAAACTTACATAAATATCTGGCGAGGTTGGGACCACCTAAGCCTTGCTATACCATGCTTTCCTAGCAACTATTTATTAAGTCCATGTGTTCATGAATAAAAAGGAACACACTTGGAAGACAGAAGCTTTATAACAGGTAAATTGCTACAATAAATCAAAAATCCTACCTGGTTTTGAAAGATTGTCCAAGAATCCCTGAGACATGCCCAAGTTTTAACTTGTTTACTAATTCATCTGGTAACATAAACTTACATATACAGAGTACTTGCTCTGTGTTGGGTACTGTTCTAAGTGCTTTCAAACCCTGTGGGGTATATAAAATTAATATCTCCATTTTACAGATGAAGAAAATGAGGCATGGAGAGGTCAAGTAACTCACTGAAAGTCATGTGCGGCCAGCCACGGAAAGGCTGGATTTGAGCACTGACTCCTGTGCTCACCATCTTTTTGTGTGTGTGTGTGTGTGTGTATGTGTGACAGAGCTTTGCTCTCATCTCCCAGGCTGGAGTGCAATGACGCGATCTTGGCTCACTGCAACTTCCACCTCCTGGATTCGAGCAATTCTCAGGCCTCAGCCTCCCGAGTAGCTGGGAATGCAGGCGCATGCCACCATGCCTGGCTAATTTTTGTAGTTTTAATAGAGGTGGGGGTTCACCATGTTGGCCAGGCTGGTCTTGAACTCCTGACTGCAGGTGATCCACCCGCCTCAGCCTCCCAGTGCTGGCTGGGATTACAGGTATGAGCCACTGTGCCTGGCCTCGGTGCTCACCATCTTAATCACTATACTACTGCTTCTCACAGAAGCACATTCATTTGTTTGTTGTTAGAATTAGTCTCCCCTGGCTTAAGCTATGGTCTTTCTACCTGTTATTAATGTACTACATAGTGTCTGCTAAGATGTCTCCATTAAGATACTCCATCCTCAGAAAGATGATTCACAAACTAAAAGGGATTTACCTCTGTTGGGTCTAAGAACTATTCTCTTGGTCCTGATAAGTTTTAACTGAAATGCTGTACTCTTTTTCCAAAGAGTGCCATTTTTCCTCAGCTAATAAGTGGCACTATTTCTTAGGCTTGCACAGTCTTGTGGATGGTGAAAAATGAAGTAGTGGAGATTCCAGGAGCTGAATGTGAAAGACCTCGAAAACCATGTTAAGAAATATGGATTTCACTGGGCAAGGTGGCTCATGCCTGTAATCCCAGCACTTTGGGAGGCTGAGGCAGGCAGATTACAAGGTCAGGAGTTCAAGACCAGCCTGCAACATGGTGAAACTCTGTCTCTACTTAAGATACAAAAATTAGCTGGACGTGGTAATACGCCTGTAATCCCAGCTATTTGGGAGGCTGAGGCAGGAGAATCACTTGAACCCGGGAGGCAGAGGTTGCAGTGAGCCAAGATTGTGCCATTGCACTCCAGCTTGGGTGACAGGGTGAGACTCTATTAAAAAAAAAAAAAAAAAAAGAAATATGAATTTCATTCTGAGGCCCACCTGGAGCCCCCAAAGGGCCTTAGGCAGTGAAGTTTATTTACACAGGTCACTAAGGCAACCACAGTCTGAAGAATTGAAGGGAAAAACTGGAGACCACAGAACCAGTTAGGAGGCTTTCATAGAAATCTAGCTAAAAGATTGTTAGTTTGAGCCAGGGTAGATGGAAAGAAACGAATAGAACCGATGGATGTGAATGAGTAGATATGAGGGTTATGGGAGAGGGAAGAATTAAGAATAATGGCTGTTTTTGGTTTGGGCAAAGGGGAGTTCCATTTACAGATACAGAGAACAAGGGCGGGAGAACGGATTTAGGGAGGAAAGACTAACTTCAGGTTTTAGCATGTAGACTTGAAAGTGGAATATTCAGTGTATGAGTCTGAGTTTTAGAAAGGAGGATCCTGGATAGAGATGACATTGACAGCATGTGGACAGTCATTTGTGCCTTTTTGAGTGTGTTAGGACCAAAGAAGGTAGGGCAGAACCCTGATGAAAACCAACACTTAAGAGATGCAGGGCACAGGCAGAGAGGTGGAGGAAAAGCCAGGGATCGCACAGTTGGGAAGTCAGGGCAGAGAGTGCTTCTGGAAGGAGGGCGTGATCAACAGGGGCAAATGTTAGGGAGAGTCTGAGTGGCAGGAGGACTAGGAAGTGTTCACCAGCTTCAGTAACACGGAAGTTCTGAGCCATGGCTGAGGGCAGTTCAGGTGGGGCAACCGAGGCCATAGTTCACCAGTGATTAAGAGGTGTGCAACTGGAGAGTGTAGACATTTGTACTATGATACTCTGCTTTAAAGAGGAGATGAGCTGACACTAGCTGCAGGAGTAGATAGGGCTGAGGATAACTATATCTATATCTGCAACTACTTCCATGCTTCTCTTCTCTTTTAGATTTAAGAGACTTGAGCGCCTAAACTTCAAGAGCTGCTGAAGGGAAGGAGTGAGTAGAAAGGAGAGTGACAGATAAGAAGATGTCTGGAGGAAATTGGATCCAAGACTGGTGGAAGAAGATAGCAGCTTTGACAGGCACAGAGACTCGACCCCCACCGAGACAGAGAGGAGGAAGCAGAGATGGGGAGGAAGGTGAGGTTGCAAGTGTGGTGGTGGGCAGGGTCCTGCCTGGAGTTTGTGTGTTCTCAGTGAGGTCGAAGGTGAGGCTGTCTGCTGCTGACTATGGGCCATGGGGGCAGAACTGGTGGGGCAAAAGATTTAAGGAGTGAACAGAAGGCAGCAGTGGATTCCGGGGAAGATGAGGGGCAGCTGGCAAAGGAAACCATTAAAGAGTTAGAGGATTGAGGATTGCAGGATTGAGGACCAGATGTGGCTGGAGGCCAAGGATTTAGATCCACCTTGAATCCTGCATCATTGGGACTTCTCTGTAGTAATCAGCTGCCAGGGTATGGGCATAGGGAAGGTGAACAGTTGGAGTCTGTTCTTGGGATTCTTAAAGTCTGAGGAGCTTTTGGTACCTGGAGAGGAACACTCACCACCACCTGTGCTTTACTTATTGTTTAATCTGTTCACAAACCTACTGAAGCAAAAATTGTCTAAACATTTAAACACAATTTCTATGATCAGCAAATCAAAATCTATACATTTAACAAGTCAAATTATTTAAACATTGATTAAAAGCAATCAAATCCTCCTAAATATTTCAATTGAGTCACTAGTAAGTCAGTTTCTCTAAAAGCTTCATTTTGGTAAAGCACACATACCATTATAAGGATTCTGAAGTTCATGACACCTACACTTAAATCTATTATAAAAATGGGCTTGTAGACCTGAGAGATAGATGCTATCTCAGCTCAGGCCAATTTTTGAATTTAGATATCTAAAATAAAAATATATCTCAGTGCAGATCAAGTTTCAGATTATTAATCAGTGAACTTCTGGTTGGGACCTGGGAATTGATTCAGCTTCTAAAATGATTAAAATCTGAGCTGGTATTCATCTTGTATGTATCATGGGAAAGTTTCAAGCCCATACGTTTTCCATGCAGTGGTATTGTAGCTGGATGCCTTTTCTGTCCATGATGCCACCTTTAAGTTTAGTGACTATGATACGCAGATGTCCGGAAGATGTCCATGCCTTAATCCCTGGAACCTGTGAATATGTTATGTTACATGGCAAAATGAACTGTGAATATGCAATTCAGGTTGTGGACCTTAAAACAGGGAGATTATCCCTGAATTATCTGGGTGGGCCCAATCTAATCACACGAATCCTTAAACTCAGAACACTTTCTCCGATGAAGTCAGAGAGTTGTGGTAGAAAGCTAGGCCTGAGAGATTCAAAGTGTGAGAAGGACTTAGCTTGCCATTGTTGGCTAGAGAATGGAGAGGCTAGGACCTAAGTCCTACAACCATAAGGAACTGAATTCTAAATGAGTTTGGAAGTGGATTGTTCCCCTCTAGTAAGGAAGGCCGACCTGCTTATACTTTGCTTTTGACCTTGTGAAACCCTGAGCAGAGAATCCAGTCATGTTTGGTTGGACTTCTGATCTACAGAAACTATAAGATAATAAAGAGTTGTTTTAAGCCACCAAGTTTGTAGTAATTTGTGGCTGGATGTGGTAGCTCACACCTATAATCCCAGAATTTTGGCAGGCTGAGGCGGGTGGATCACTTGAGGCCAGGAGTTTGAGACCAGCCTGGACAACATGGCAAAACCCTGTCTTTACTAAAAATACAAAAAATTATCTGGGTGTGGGTAATCCCAGGAGGCCGAGGCATGAGAATTGCTTGAACTTGGAGGCTGAGGTATCAGTGAGCCGACCTCATGCCACTGCACTCTGGCCTGGTCGACAGAGCATGACTCTGTCTCAAAAAACAACAACAACAAAAAACAACTTCTAGTTGTCTTCCCCAGTAGCCAATCTCCCCTTCTTCTTTATTATACAATTCCCAACTTCTAGCTGGACATGGCTGCCTGAAATAAACACTATAGCTCCTAGCCTCTCTCCCTGGCTTGGTGAGCCCAGGTGCCTAAATTCTACCCAATGAGACAATCAGAAATATTGGGTGCACCTTTCAGAAAGCTTCTTTCAAGGAAAGAGATGTGCTATTTCTTCCTTCCTCCTTCCTGGGGGCTATTAAGCTGACGTAATGGCTGGAGCTCAGGGAGCCATCTTGGGTCATGAGGTGGCAAGCTAAGGATGGTAGAAGAGCGAGACGGGATACTGGGCTTTCAACTGATCAGAAGGCTGCCGTCCATCCCTGGACTCTTATTTGCAGATTCTTTAATGTAAGACAGAAATGATTTCCTATTTTGTTTAAGCTATTGTTATTTTGGGTTTTACTGTTACAGCCAAACCTACTCTTAATCATTTTGCCTAATTAATATCTCATTATAATTAGTGGAGTAATATAGAGGATCCATTTTCCAGGAGCTGAACAATCAAGCCTGAGCAGTGAACAGTTGTCTTTTGGTCATTTGAGTAATTCACTGTCTTATAACACACCATTGAACTGTTTTTTTTTTCTTAGTTGCAAAGTACGCCCAAATAGTCCCATCAGTATCTTTCATTCTTGGGAAAGTGCCAGATCTTGGAATTACTCACAGTTTTCTGTACTCACCCCTCCCTATTTATACAGATAAAGAAAAACAAATGTACCTTACAAACAGATAAAATGCGTACTATATTTATGTTCTTCTACTTATCACAACTAATTAAAAATAGCTGATTATGTTCACTCTTCTTCCCTTATTATATTAACTACCTTTTGGCACACTTTATAGTGACCAATGATTTTGAATATCATTATAGACGCATGGATTTAAAACAGTTCACTTTGTTGCAACTAACTATATTATTTTCCTTTCGGTAATCAAATTGTCAAAGCATGTCAAATGGGAGCCTCTTTAGATTTATTCCTTTGCCTTTTCAGCTTTACTTTGTACATTTAAAAAGTATCTTTGAACCATCCTTTTCTTGGGGTTGCGCTCCTGTCCAATGAGCACATAGTGAGGGCAGTACTGCTAATGCCTAAACCACACACTTGCATCAACTAGAACTTTGCTTTACCTTGGTGCAATTTTTGGAAAAAATGAAAACCCGATTAAAAAAAAAAGTATCTTTGCTTTCTGTCATCAACAACATGTTCTGGGCCTGGAGTTATTTAAGGTGTGCAGCTATTCTCCAAGGAACCTGAGGTTTTTTGGTATATATTTTTTAAAATCGTGACTAATATTTGAAGCACAGCTCCAGTTTCTAAGAATGGATATCAGATTATTCCTGATGTTGTTTTAGGATTAGTGACAGTTCAAAAAGTTATTTCCTTTTAAAACCACAAATTCACCTTGGTATTTCCTATTTAACTCAAACATGGTTAAACTTTTAAAATTTTAGTATGCAGTTTAATATTTATTTTTCTCTACAACATACCTACTTGTATCCTGTAACACTCGATCCAAACTTCAATGGTATCTTCTCTTTAGTGATTGTATAGTGTCTCACTGACCACCATTCTCTAGTCGTTTTACAGACAGATTCATCCAGCCTGGGTCAATGGGACAGCGGCATAAGAAAGAGAGAAGGAGGGTTTGGCATACTGGCAGGAGAGCGTCTGAAGGAATGAATCATGGAATCCCAGGTACTAGAAAGCTTAAGAAAAAGAATATGGTAGTACAGATCAGGAGAAAAAGAGATGATGGGGATAGGCTAGAACAGGTACAGTGAAGATAACTTAGTGAGAGAGCTGGGAGGAAGGAGGCGGCAGTCAGAGTGTGGAGTGACTGAAGTTCAAACTTCAAAGGTGGAGCAGTTTCAGGAGGTGGCCAAACCAGAGGATGCATGGTTAATGATGTTTTCCATGGTCCACCTCCAGCTCTGCACACCCACTCTCAGCTCTGCTCACAGCCAGAGCAAACACACACGCCCTAGTCTCAGGTAGGAAGGTAAGGGCCGGAGTCTATCTGGGATTTAACACAGAAGGACAGCCAGGATTGCTGCCTGCTGGCTGCTCTGCTATACATGCAGAATGTGTACCATGTTCAGACTAGGTCATACACCCTCCTTCCTTCCTCACCAGCCATAGACTCCAGGCCCTTCCCACACTTCTGCCTGTAGCAGAGCCTTTCACCCTAGCCCATACGGTGCTGGTTTAGCTTCTGATAGTGCTGGCTGAGATCCGTGATGCTGGCATTCCTCACAGGAAGAAGCCTGCAGGGTACGCTCAGGCTAGTCCATCTGGGCCCCTGTGGGGGCCTGTCAGGATCACCTGTGCCACCTGTCCCAAACAGCATTGAGCAGGAAGCTGGGGTGGGGGAACAGGAGGAGCAGAGGCTGCAAAGTAGTGCAGATCTCCCTTCTTGCCAAACCTTGCCCTGATCCTAGGGCTGCAGGCAGGAACAGATGCAGCAGGTGGCTGGGAGGGTAACTGGGGATGGGTGAGTGGGAAGGCCAGGTCTGGAGATGCCACAGCTCTATTCTTTTCTTAAACTTGGGTGTTTGGCACAGGGTCCCATGCAAGGAGGTGGGATATAGGCAGCCAGAGGGAGTCTCTCTCCTGCTTCTACTGGTTCTGGGGCAAGAGAGGGTAGAAGAAAGTGGTCAGGGGCTGGATTCTTGTCCTTGAAAGGCTTGGGTCCTCAGAGCGGGAAGATGAGGAAGCCAGAGAAGCTTGAGTATTTCCAGCCACCCAGTAGATTCCCCCGACGCAGGCGCAGAGACACTCGGTCCCCGGGGTCCAAGGGCAGTAGCACAGAGCTGGTGGCTGCCTCCCGGGTCACGTCTGGGTCATTGGCAAAGGCTGAGATGACAGGCCACGTGTTCAACATCAGGCTCACCTGGGGAGGGGAGGCCAGTTAGCCTCCATCCCCTAGCTCTCAGCTCAGGACTCCCACCTTCCCAGGGGCTTCCTCTTGGGAAGCTGGGGCTTATGGGCTCTCCCCAGAGGGCTGCGGGGTGGCCAGCATTGGCCTCTGCACATCCTCCACACTCAATGCCAGGCAGGCCCATTTCTCCCCTGGTCCTGGCCTCCAGGACACAGGTCAATGGAGGGTCCACAGGTCAGCTGGGCTCCACTTCTTCCCCCTCCCTCCCCTCCTGAGGCAGGGATGGGGCCCAGTGCTGAGGTCACCTGGACGGTTTGGCGGTTGTACACCTTCACCACATGGAACCGGAAGCTGTAGACACCCCGGACAGGGGCTACGAAGGAGCCCGAGGCCCGGTCAAAACCACCGCCCTCATTCACCAGCACCTGGGGGAAATGCCCGTGGCTCAGCGGTACCATGGGGATGGTGGGGGGGAAGAGGGGCAGGGGTGGTGAGTAATGAACAGAAGGGGTGGCAAGTAGGAGCGAATAGGAGTGAACAGATTCAAAAGAAATGGTGAGAAGGAGAAAGGAGGGGATTACTGGGTGGAGGGAGGGGAAACCATTGGTGGGGTGGAGGGGCAAACGGCCAGTTTAGGGAAAGATGTAGGAAGCTGTTTTCTTAGCCTGAGGGACAGCAGAGTGCGCTTGGGCAGATGCTTCCAGGTCTGTGCAGGGTCCTTCCAGGTCCCCTGGACAGGGGTAGGGGGATTACCTGGTCAAAGTAGATGGCCCCCGTGGTGCCATTGCCGGTTTCCCCTGCTGGCTCATGGTGGTGGCTTCTGACCGCAGCAAATGCCACTCGCCCAGGGGGCGCCTCTCCCAGGGCTGCTCCCCCGGGCCCCCCTGCAGCAGCTCGGCCAGGCTCACAGACCACCAGGCACTCCCCCTCCAGCAGGACGGGCTCTGACCCCTCCTGGGCCCACCCGGCCCCTAGGGCCAGAAGCACCAGAGCCAAGGGCAGCCCTGGACTGTGTAGGGAACCTGGTAGCCAGTGTGGCTTGGCTCCCAACATGGCTGGGTGGCTCTGCAACCCACAAATGCCCCTGTCTTCTGCCCGCTTTCTGTTTCTGCTCCTCTCCCTGGACTCTCACTGCTGGCACCCTGCTCGACTGCCCTCTCTAGGCTGGCTGCACCCTGTCTCCATACCTGGGTCCCGGCTCGGTCCTGCCTCCCACTCTCACTCCTGCTGTCACTGCAGTTCCCTCCTCCTTGGCAGAGCATGCAGTGACAGCAGTTGGGCTTTGGGAGGGAGAGGAAGGATGAAGCCGCCCTCCCGCTGGACTGGAGGGCTGCAGCCAGAGCTTCAGGGCAGCCCTTCTGGACGGGACACCACTGAAGGCTGGACCTGGCGGGGGATGGAGAACATGCGTGTGTGTGCATGTCCAGAGGCAGCCTCTCAACCCCTTCCTCCTACTATTCCTCCTATCTTCAAAATCCTACAAATCAGCCCTTCTCCGTGGCATCATTCCATTTGTTGGAAGAAAGGGGGTACCCCACCCGGGTAACCGCTCCCCCCGCCCCCCAGCCCCGCCGCCTGGGAAGCTTTGGTGGAAAGTGCCACTATGTTTTGGTGGAAAGTGCTTGGGCCTAGAGCACCACCGGGCCGGTCACGCTCCCTCTTTGGTCGGCCACTTCTTCATTCGCGGGAAACAACTTTCGGCGCGTAGTTCCACTTTCGGAGAAATATCTGCGTGGAACGCGCGAGGACCCCGAGGGCCGGGAGACAGACGGGAGGGCTGGGGAGAAGCGCGAGGAGCCTGCCCTGGAGCCGCCTAGGGGGCTGGGCCCAGCTGCCCGTCAGGGCCGCGGGGCGCAGCGGCGGGGTTGGGAGGAGGGCGCGCAGCCGGGCCCCGAGCAGGCCCAGCCCCGGGAGGAGCCGGGCTGACTCCGCCCCAGGCCAGGAAGTGACTCAAGAAACTGTTTGCGTGCGATGTGGACTAGAGAGGTCCCCGTTGGGTGAGGAACCCGGGAAGGCCCGCCCAGATTCGGGTCCCCTGCCCTAGTCCCCTGGGCTGGGGGCGCGGGCGAAGCGGGGGCCCGGCGGGCGCCGAGAGGACCCGAGGCCGGCGCGGGCGGCGGAGGCGGTAGGGGCGCCCCTCTCCCGCGCCCGGGAGCGGGAAGCGGGGTCCGCGGTGCGGAGCGGGCGGGCCCGGACGGGCCCGGGCGGTGGCAGCAGTCCGCGGTGGGCGGGCCCGACCCGGCCCCTGGGCCCTGGGCGGCGCTCGTGGCGTGACGGAGAGGGACAGCGGACGGCTGGGGGAGGGGTGGGAGTGGCTTGAACCTTGGAAATGGCAGATCAGGGGCCCCAAAGGACAGCCTAGTTCAAGCCCCTGCTGAGGATTCGTCTGTAAAAAGCCCCGTTGGACTCCTGGATATTGCAGAGTCTCCCAGGAGACTCCTTCTGGCCTCCAGGCCGAGTTGGAGCCCCCCACCCTTCCTGCTCAGGGCTTTGGTCATCCTTTTCCAAAGCCCAGACGCCCACCCCAGACAGACAGCCTTGTTTACCCGGACTTCCTCTCAGGACACAAGGCCTGTGGGACACATTCCCTCCCTACCTCCAGTGGACCCAGATGCTTGTCACCTCCTGGGGCTGTTTACCAGCGCCTTAACTAGGTGCGACCTGTTGATAGCTGGTGTAGGCCCAGAGACCAGGATTTGGGTTGAGGGTTCAGTGAGGCTTTGGGCCGCCTTCTCCCCTTCCAGGACTGGGGGCAGCAGCCATGCCTACCTGGGAGGCCCTCCCAGTGTCCCCAGACCGCTTTGCGGTGTCTGCGGAGGCTGAGACCAAGGTTCGGGAACAGCAGCCCCATGTGGAGCGCATCTTCAGCGTGGGGGTGAGCGTCCTTCCGAAGGACTGTCCGGACAACCCCCACATCTGGCTGCAGCTGGAGGGCCCCAAGGAAAACGCCAGCAGAGCCAAGGTGAACTCCCTCTCTCCCCCAAGGCTCCCTCCAGGCACCAAGGACGCTTTCCCCCAGAGGCGGGGGAGAGGAACGGCCTGGGCTGTCTTCTGGTAACCTCAGTGCCTCGGAGTTTTGAGGAACTTTCCAACTCTGTATTAGTTTGGAGTTTTGGCTGAATTTCTGCTGTGATGGCGCAGCCTCACAAAAATCATTCTGTACTCTTTGGGAGAGTAGCCATATCTGGCTGAACAAGTTGGCCCCACCAAGGAATGCACTATGGGGTGGGAGGCTGGGCACCATTTCTTCCTTTGGGATTAGGCTGGGGTTCCAGGATGGCTCAATCATGTACCAGTTTTGTGCTGGGAGTCTCAGTTTCCTTATCTTTAAAATGGGAATAACACCATGTGGATACTCCAGGCATCCTGGAGCTCAGGAGAGAGCAAGGAGCCTGGAGAGGTGCAGTTTACTTTTCCTGACCTTCCCTTCCTCCCAAATAGGAGTACCTGAAGGGCCTCTGCAGCCCGGAACTGCAGGATGAAATCCGCTACCCGCCCAAACTGCACTGCATCTTTCTGGGAGCCCAGGGCTTCTTCCTCGACTGCTTGACCTGGAGCACGTCAGCCCATCTGGTGCCCAGGGAGCCCGGTTCACTGATGATCAGTGGCCTGACTGAGGCCTTTGTCATGGCTCAGAGCCGGGTAGAAGAGCTGGTGGAGCGGCTGAGCTGGGACTTCCTGCCAGGACCATCTCCCGGAGCCTCTCAGTGTCCTGGAGTGCTGAGAGACTTCTCTGCCCTGCTGCATTCCCCGGGAGATGCCCATAGAGACGCCTTGCTGCAGTTGCCGCTGGCTGTCCAGGAGGAGCTGCTGAGTCTGGTGCAGGAGGCATCCAGTGGGCAGGGGCCAGGAGCATTGGCTTCTTGGGAGGGGAGGAGCTCAGGCTTGCTGGGCGCTCAGTGCCAAGGAGTGAGAGCTCCCCCTAGTGACGGCAGGGAGTCCCTGGACACTAGATCTGTGGGACCCAGAGAGTCCAGGGGAGCAAGGGGAGACAGTTATGCTGTGGAGAAGGGAGGGAAACAGGGTGGTCCCAGGGAGATGGCTTTTGGGTGGAAGGAGTTGCCTGGAGAAGAGGCCTGGGAGAGAGAAATAGGGCTCAGGCCACAGTCAGTGGGTAGAGGGGCAAGGGAATCAGCACCCCTGAAAGGGAAGACCCTGGGAAAGGAGGAGGCAACTCAGGGAGGAGGAGGGGTCTGTGTCCACCGTGAGCCTCCTAGTGCCCAAGGCTCCTGTCACAGGGCTGCTCAGTCCCGAGGAGCCTCCCTCCTCCAGCGGCTCCACAATGGGAATGCCTCTCCTCCAAGGGTGCCCAGCCCTCCACCTGCGCCGGAACCCCCATGGCACTGTGGAGACCGGGGTGACTGGGGAGATGGGGGGGACAGGGGAGACAAGCAGCAGACCACGGCACGAAGTCGGGGGCCTCACTGGAAACGAGGTGCCCGAGGGGGCAACTTGGTGACTGGCACACAGCGTTTCAAGGAGGCCCTGCAGGACCCTTTCACCCTGTGCCTTGCCAATGTGCCTGGCCAGCCAGACCTCCGCCATATTGTCATTGACGGCAGCAACGTGGCCATGGTGTGAGTACCTGGTGGGGCTAAGGGCCTAGGGGAGGGAGGATGAGATAGGCATTTTTGTCCACCTTGGGGATGTGTACTGAGGGGCTGGCATTGTAACCAGGGTGTCAAGCCCCTCCTCTGGCCGACCCCTTCCCACTGCAGGCATGGCCTCCAGCACTACTTCTCCAGCCGGGGCATTGCCATTGCTGTGCAGTACTTCTGGGACCGTGGCCACCGTGACATAACCGTCTTCGTGCCTCAGTGGCGCTTCAGTAAGGATGCCAAAGTTAGAGGTGAGTTGGGCCTGGTCTTCTGTGTCCTGGGGTAGGCTCTATTTCTACCTGGAGGAGAACCCTATTTTGTTCTTTTTTAATAGAGAGTCACTTCCTGCAAAAGCTGCATTCCCTCAGCCTGCTCTCCCTCACACCCTCACGAGTCATGGATGGCAAGAGGATCTCCTCCTATGATGACAGGTACTTGCTCCTCTCCTGGCCCCAGGCTTGATATTCAAGGAGCCTAGTTGAAGATTGAGGGAGAGGGAAAAGCTCCTGGTGGTTTATGCTGTTTCCAAGCTTTGGTAGTGAGTAAGGGGCTAGTTATTCCTCTGTGTCCCTTATTATTGGTTAGGTAAACCTGCCCAGCAGCTGTGATGAGAAGAACTGTAGACAACCATGTTTGCTCATTTATCATTCATCAAATAAAGTGATACCTCATTTATATAGTGCTTCACTGTCTAGAAAATACTGGTTTAGTGGAAAGATGGGGAAGCTCGTGACATAAATAGCTGACAGATGTCATCTTTCTGAATTTCTCAACATGCAGAGAAACTTCCTTAACATTCTGGAAAAAACACAGTAAAGGTCAAAATAACAAATAAAATGAAGAAACACAACCCATGAATAATAGGACTGTACAAAACATGGTATAATAGAAATATCACTGGATTTAGAATTGGAAGAGCTAAATTTGAGCCTCAGTAGCACTCCTCATAGACTTTGACTGTGGACCCATGTCTTAGTGAATTATTAACCTCTTTGTCTCAGGGTCCTCCTCCATTCATGTACCCTCCTTGTGAATATATGAAAAAGATAAGGTGTGTGTCTGCCTTGCTCAAGGTGTGCTCAGCAAGACTACAGTGACATTCCCTCCTAACTTAGCACATACGTACTCAAGTGTGGCAGCGGGTGTATCTCCAATCTATAGTCATGGAGACAGAGGGTCAGAGTGGTTACCTCTCTTAGCAAAGGGAAATTAGACCTCAAAACTGTCAGATGATATGAATGAAAATACAAGACACACTTCTACCATAGTCTACATAGGTAATGTGAGAAATGAACAGATTTTAGAAAGCCAATTAACCAAGTTAACATATTTACAAGTTTTTTATTCTCTAGGACATTATTCAGATTTTAAAAATTAGTTTCCAAACCATAGTGATTATATACTTTGTCTTTTCAAACATGTACCTTGTATTCCTTAACAAGTAAATGGAATTCTACAAAATGGTTTACTTTCTCCCAATGTTATTCTACTTATGTATAGATGTCACAGATTACCCAAGATATGGAACCTTCTTTCCACACCTGCATTGAAACAGAATTGAAACTGAAGATTGAGTTCATTTTAATGAATGTTAAAGGCATGTGTCTGCCCAGTTGCGTGGGACCTGGTGGGCAGATAACATAATATAAATTGGGAATTCGCCCATCAACAGTGAATAAGCACAGTGGTGCACATCGTAGGCATAGTGAATAAATGTTGCTGAACAACATACTTTGTAATGAGATCATAGTAAAATATATTTAACCAGAAAATACCGTTTGCATGCCATAAGTGTACCATATACATTTGTAAGTCATTTCCTTAATTTGTTTCCCAGACAGAAGCTCAGAGCCTGATATCTGTCACACCTGATCCTGATTCCCAGTTCCCCCTATACCATGCTGTCTTTCAAATACTAACTGCTCACTTAGTACTAGTGCATAGCCTGCAGGAGGTGGGAACACTGGGAACAAGATCTGATTAGTGACTTTAGAGAGCCGTAAGAAACTATAAATCAAACACTACAGGAACTCAGAGAGAAGGGAGCCCCCTTCTGGCTGGGGTTTTGTGGGAAAGGAGAGATTTGTAAGTTTTTGTATTGATTGAGAAGACTGTGGGATGGGCTGGATCTCTTGGTTTCTAAATCTGTTAAGAACACCACCCACCACCTCATGAGTCCTACCTTGTCTTGTAGAATCAGAATTACTGAAGTGGGGCCCGCATCTATTTTTTTTTTTTTTTGAGACAGAGTCTTGTCACCCAGGCTGAAGTGCAATGGCACGATCTCGGCTCACTGCAGTCTCTGCCTCCTGGGTTCAAGCAATTCTCCTGCCTCAGCCTCCTGAGTAGCTGGGACTACAGGCATGCACCACCACACCTGGCTAATTTTTTTGTATTTTTAGTAGAGACGGCGTTTCACCATGTTGGCCAGGATGGTCTTAATCTCTTGACCTCGTGATCTGCCCTCCTTGGCCTCCCAAAGTGCTAGGATTACAGGCGTGAGCCACCGCGTCCATCCCATCTGTTTTTTAAAGTTCCCCTGGTGATTCTGTTCCTCAGCCAGTTTTTGGAAGTGCCTTTCAGATGGGAATAGTTGGAGAAACCCGGAAGTCAGCATTAGACATATTTGAAGAGCAGAGTGTAACCTGATGATTGATTTTAGCTGGAGTTGAGACTGCAATAGGGAATATTTGGAGATAAGGCTGTAAGAGTGATTTGATCTGGGCTCTAGAAGGCCTTAGCTGCCAGGCCTGGGTGTGTGGACTTTATTTGGTAAATAAAGGGTGAGTGTGGAAGAGTTTTGTGTAGGGGATAAGCATGCTTTCTTGGGGCAGGGCAGGGGAGGCTGGAGGGTGGTGAGTGGTCAGAGGCGGGGAATCCTTGTTAGGAGGTTATGCGTGATCTCAGTTGCAATATCTGAATTACTAGGGTAGTTACGGTGGGCCTGGGAAGGAAGGGAGCAGAGCACAAGGCTTTTGAAAGGTAGGACATGTTGGATTTGCGAGGGATTGGTTGGGTAGGGTGGAAGACAGTGTCAGAGCTAGATCTTACTGTTTACTAGTGAGACGCAAAGTGTTGCGCGAAGGACTGCGGTGAGCAGATTGGATTCATCTGTTTCTTCTGTAGCCCATGAAACCTGTATCTAGTCAGTTGCCTGTAGCTGGGCTAAGGTGGGGTATGGGGCCAGAGCTCCATCACCAGAAGTTGCTCATGGGAATTAGTAACACTTTTGAGGTTGGGGCCTTGGAGTGTCCCAAAGGGTTGCTGTGGTTGTTTTTATTTTTATATATTTGGGGGCATACAAGTACAGTTTTGCTACATGCATAGTGGTGAAGTCTGGGCTTTTAATGTAACTGTTATCCCAAGAGTGAACATTGTACCCAATAGGTAAATTTTCAACCTTCTCTCAGTTGCTGTGGTTTTGGAGACAGGTTCATGGTGAGGCTGGCTGAAGAGAGAGATGGGATAATTGTCTCCAATGATCAGTTCCGGGATCTGGCAGAGGAGTCCGAGAACTGGATGGCAATCATCAGAGAACGGTGAGAATTGGACACAGATGCAGACCTTTTTCTAAAGCTAGTTCTGCTCTGGCCACAGGGTGAAAACTCTGGGAAGGAGGTGAAGTTTTCTTGAAGGATGGAGCCAGCAGTTTCTGGTGATACTGGTTTCAGTTGTCTGGGAGGTGGGCAAGAGCCCCCTCTATGACCATATATTCTCTTTCACCGTCCAGCCTGCTGCCCTTTACCTTTGTGGGAAACCTCTTCATGGTACCCGATGACCCACTGGGGCGAAACGGCCCCACCCTGGATGAATTTCTGAAGAAGCCAGCCAGGTAATCAATCTAGACTCCTTGCAGACAGCTTCACCCTGGCCCTCTCTTGGCAGGCCCGGAGGCTTGGGTGGAAGTCTGACCTCAGTTTTGGCCAGCTTAATTTTGCAGTGGTTTGAGTTACCTTGGCCTTGGCCATGATAAGCTTCCCAGGAATCCTGACGTAGAACCTCCTTGCTGGGAGGGAAACACCTGCTTCCTGTTTCCCTTAATCAGCGTGTTTTATGGAGTTATTTGGAAAATGGTTGCTTATACTGAGACCCAGTTGTATTCTGCATGCCTTCTGCTGACCATTATGTAAGTAATTCATTTAGGACCAGAACTAGATCGTATAATAGTGGCAGAGTTCACCGTGGTTCCCAAAGTACAGTCCATCACCCCTTCAGAAGAGGGTTGATACTGCCACTCAGTGGTCAACTTCAGGAACTTCAGAACTTCTCCCCCAGAGCCAGGAACAGGCAAGATAATTGAGAGGGGTAGCCTACTAAGATCTAATTCCCACCCCCCAGGATGCTCATCAGCACTTTTTGATCTGTTTCTTCCCAGGACACAGGGGCCTTCTAAGACTCAGCATCCTTCCAGGGGCTTTGCAGAACATGGTAAACAGCAGCAGGGGAGAGAAGAGGAAAAAGGTAGTGGTGGCATTCGGAAGACCCGGGAAACAGAGAGGCTCCGACGCCAGCTGCTGGAGGTGTTTTGGGGTCAGGATCACAAGGTGGACTTTATCCTGCAGCGGGAGCCATACTGCCGGGACATTAACCAACTGTCTGAGGCCCTGCTCAGTCTCAACTTTTGAGCCTCACCTGCTTGAGTGGCTGCTGCCCTGTCAGCTCCAGCCGCCTCCAGCTCAGCCCTTTCTGGGAGAGTCTCTCCGGTGCTCACACTCTTATTCAGAGGCACCCTGAGTTGATGCTTTGGATCAGGGAAGCCACTTTGGGACAGGTCCATAAAGTGATCTGATCTTACCGAGTCAGGACCTCAGCCAGCTCTCAAGAGGTTCTGCTCAGCCTTAACTTCTCAACTTTGCCTTAGCACAGGGTTTCGGTAGGGAGTGGGGGCTGCTGGGGAGGATTAGTTCTGGAGACTGAGACTGTTGGCTCCACCTCCAAGCTAAGCTGAGGTGGAGGGCAGGGTGGGTGGGAAGTGACAGGAAGTTAAGCCGTTTTTCTCCCTGGCTGCTGCTCTGGAGGGCCAGAGGACAGGATGCTCCTTGGCTGAGCTCCTGGGTGTATGAAAGGAGATGCAGGGCCCTGGTCGGGCCACAGCATTATGTGGACTGGGCCACAATAGGGTGGAGGGAGCTAGTGAAGAAGGCAGAGGGCCACTTGGCTTCTGGTCCCAGCTATGCCTGTTTGTGACCTTGATTGAGTTTCTTGGGCTTTACTTCCGCCTACAAATCAGGGGTAAAAATACCTGTTGGGAGGAGAAATAAGAACACAGAGGAAAGCTTCTTGGAGAAAAGGTGCTTGGACCAAGTCTCAGGTGTGTTGCCTGTGGCTGCACAGGCTCCCTAACCAAAACCTCACTTTCAGAGAGATGTGGCTCCTCTGTCTCCAGGGTCCACATCCTAGATTTTAACACTGCATTCTCCTATAACATGCCCTACAATGGCTGCATCCCTTTTGAGCAACCTCCAAAATCCACATTTACACAGTAGGTAAATTAGGGACGACTACATTATCAAAATACTCTCAGGGTTCCTATAAATGGCAGCTCTCCTGTTGTATTCACATGTTTGTTTACAGACTAACATATGTGTTGGCAAGTCCCTGGTTAGATGCACTGCACTTGCTGGTGTTGAGATGAACACATCGATTTTTCACCAAATCGATGAAGCCATGCTCTGCAATGACAATAATAATGTGATCTGACCCTAACGTTTTTTCTATGGAAGACATGTTGCATAAAGCAAGGCATACTTCTGCTTTGTGTGTGTGTGTATGGGGATGGGAGGACTTAACGGAAGTTGCACCAGTTGGTTCTAGATGAACCAGTTATCTGGTAAATGAAAAGAACCAGAGTTGGAAGGCACTTGACTGACTACCAGACCAACTCTGCTGTCACTGGCATGCTCTCTCCACCCTGATTCCTATAGGTCATTGCCCTGGATCTGCTTGAAGTCTTCCTGTGCCAGGGAATTTACTATCTCCAAGGTAGCACATTCCCTGTGTAGATAGTATTAATCAGTACTCCTTCCTTTAATGCAGCCTAAAGTATGCTTTTCTGTTACTTCTACCTTTGAGGCTGATCATCCCCCCAGGAACAATACAGAGCCAGTCAACTTCCTGGAGTCCAAGACCAGATAAAAAAGTAGGACAGGTGCCCTTGGGTTCTGTTCTCTGTGGGCCCTGTGGCGAGTCTCTGGACAAGATCTTTTCCAGGCCCTGACTTCCGCCTCCCTCTGAATGGCACAGGCAGTTGAATATTGCACGGAGTGTGTAATGATGATGGGGAGGGTCCTTGGGTCCTCGTGTGCTTACCCCTCCCTTTTTGGTGATTTACACCACTGCACCACACTGACCCAGGCCAGGGGCAGGTGTGTTGGAGATAGGCAGTAAAGGAGGTGACAGTGATTCAGAGATAACCCAGGGTTCCCTGAGAAGAAGAGAGTGCTTAATGTGGCCTGAACTGTTGGCTGGGGGAGCTGTGTCTGGTCAAGATGGCAGATATCATAGCTTTAGGTAGGTAAAAAGGGTCCTAGATGAAAACTTGTGAGGTTTTTTTTTTTTCCTGATAGGGTTGTTTATAGTTCTTGATTGGTTTCTTTTCACTTTCAATGATGGTGGATGTGCAGCAGACCAAAAGTATCTTCTGCCCTTTTGTGCTAAGGGCCCTGGTTGACTGAGTGGTTCCAGTCAGATGAGAGGCAAGCCTAAACTTATGGACAGGGATGCTGGCTTTGTTCTGCTGCAGCCTGATAAACTGGGATCACTGTGTGGTTAGTAATGCACTTGCCATTTGGTTACACAGACTGAAGGCTATCCCATACCTGGGCCTCACCTCTTCCTCTTCTGGCATCCTAAGGGCACTCTGACAGCATCCAGGGTGACTATAGGGCCCACTGGAAATGGATCACCATTCTCTCTTCTAGTCTCTACCTTTATCATAACCTGATGTCTCAAACTTGTGACCAGTTCTATTGGTAGCTGAAGGACCAAGAAGGGAGAGGCTGAGGAGACAGACTGCCCATTATAACTTTCAAAACCCGGTATGGGGAAAAGAATCATCTAGGGTGACATTCCTTGAAATAAATCCCAAGAGAATCTAGGCCAAAGAGATGAGCCAAGGTTAGTGAGATAATTTATTGCCTAAACTGCAGAGCATTCTCTGCACAGCATAAAGGAGAAGTGGGGCAGCAGCAGGACATACAGAGAAACCAAACTGAGAAATATTACAATGAGTTGAAAAGATTAAGGTCCCAACCTGATGAGATTACAGTCTTGAGACAATAAAGTGGAGCAACAGAACAATGGGAAGGAAGAGGACTGGGGAAAGAATCTAGGAACCAGTTGGCTTCAGCTCTCTAGAGGAGCTGAGCCTTTTCACAGTGTCTAACCTGGAAGCCTGTGAGGGACAGGCCTCAGGCCCTTGCTGTGACCTACTTAGGCTATGACTTCCTTCAAGGCAGCCCCTAGCTCTGGGAAGGAATACTGGTAGCCAGTGGCTAGTGTTCGCCGTGGGGTCACCTTCTGGCCCTCCAGCAGCATGATGGCACGCTCTCGCCCAAAGACAGCTTGCACCACAGTGCTGGGGAGAGGGATAAAGGCTGGGCGGCCCAGGGCAGCACCCAAGGCCTGGGCAAACTCAGCATTAGTGGCGGAGGATGGAGCCACTCCATTCAGGACCCCATGCACGTGGTTTGCTTCAAGAGCATGGGTCAGGATTCCTGCCAGGTCCCGGATGTGTATCCAGGGGAAGAACTGTTGGCCTGAGCCGATGGGGCCCCCGAGGCCCAGGCGAAAGGGCAGCAGCATGTGGCCGATGGCACCACCCCCACGGCCCAGCACAACCCCTAGAGCAGGCAAGAGGGAAGGTACAGGAGGGTCTCTCAGCCTTGAAGCAGCCCCACTGCTCCTCCTGGTTTCTGTTTCCCCTTCCTCACTCTCCCCATGCTGTCTCGGCTCTGTAACAGGTGAGCAGTATGGCTCTCTAATACTTTACACCTTCTCCTCTACAGGTTGGCTAGAAGTGGTGGCATCCTTTCACTCTGTAATTGTAATCTCAGCTCTTCTGATCCCATCACTTCCCCAGCCTAGAGAAGACATTCCAACCCTGTCTGATACATACCCAGGCCCCTGGTTCTCACCTGAGCGTACCACCACCTGGCGTGTAGAATCTCCAGGAAGCCTGGCTGCAGCTTCCCATTTGGTTACAAGGTTGGAGAAAAAGTCAAAGTCCCCTCCTGGGCTGTCTTCATCATACTCTGCAGTCAGACTGGGCTGGTAGTAAGCTGCCGGTGGAACATACTCATTTGCTCTGGATGTCCTCGGTCCTGCCTGGCTCTCTGCAGTGGAGGCTCCCCTTGGCCTCACCTTCTTTGGCCCTTGGGATCTCCCCATTTGGAGACAGAGCTGTTTGGATATTTTCCCCTTGAGCTTCTCCATGACCTGAACTGTTCCTTCCCTGGAGGAACTCTTTGGTTGCAGGGCTAAACTTAGAGGCTGCTAGAGTGTAGTGGTTAAGAACAGGAACTTGGGTACCAGGCTGCCTGAGTTTAATCAGCTCCCTCATTTATTAACTGTGACTTCATGCAAATTAATTAATCTCTCTGTATAGAATTTTCACATCTTTAAAATGGGAATCATAGTACCTACCTCATAGGGTTGTTATAAGGAATAAATGATAATAAGCATAAAACACTACAAATAGTGGCTGGTGTGTGCATTATAATTGTTTGCAATTACTTGGTCCCAAAGGTGACTTAACAGCAACTAGGAACTCTGTTCCTAAAGAACTGTGGTGTGAGAAGTAAGGGATTGGGAATAGGTGGACTTTTCCCTGGCGCTAAGAGTGATGCCACTCCCCACTCTTATTCAGGGTCTAAATTTCTTAGTGAAAGTATGCAAAGGTTAGGAGAAACATGCATGGATTAAGGGCCTAGGAAGTCATTTTGCCTGGAAAACCCAGTGCTCTGCTGTGTGCACAGCTACAGAGGTCTGAGTTACCCCCTCCCCCTGGCTAATATAAGGGGTTGGTGATTTGGGGGCATACCTACACCTGTGACTAAGACCCACACCTTGGGAGGTTGTGGGGCTTTGGTGATGGCTTTAGCCAGCAATTCGGTGGTCTCCAGGCGGCTGCTGAGAACCTCTTTCCGGAAAGTTTCATTCCATCTGTAGAAGAAACATGGGAAATAAAAAGCCACTAAATACCTAGGTGCACATATCCCTCTCTCTGTCTTTTCCTGGGAGCTGTTTCATACCCATTTCTAGTAAAACCCTGAATTTTGGCCTAAGAGAAACAGTCGGAGTCTCCTGTAGAGGGAAAGGGCATACATTTCCTTGGCATCCTGAATTTTATGTGAGGACTCAAGCGAACTGGCTGACTGAGTGGAGGAGCAGGTGGGCGTGAAGGAGTAGAGCAGAATGAATAGTCTGGGATGGGTTTAGTTCAGAATCTGGCAGTTGCATTACCCATGGAGGTTCTCATCAGTCGGACACTCTCCTACCTATGCTCTAGTGGGTATCAGCTTTAGGGGCCAGGCTGACCTTCGGAGAGGGTTGAGGATGTTCTCTCCGGCCAGGTTGATGGCGGCATCGCAGCTCGGCAGCCCGGAAGTAGAGAGTTCATCCTGTTGGAGAAAGCACACAGTTCCCCTGCTCCGCCCTACGCTGCCCAACTCTGCCTTGCCACCCCCGTCTAGAGGATGGGCATACCCACGTGATCCGGCCGGGCCCGGGCTGTCGGGAGACGAACGTCACTTCGTGGCCCCTGGCATTCAGCAACTTGGTTAGGGCTGTCCCAATGAAGCCTGTCCCACCACCTGATCGTAAAATACAAATTGTTTATATTCCCGGGGAGTCAGGTGGGGGCGCCTTCCGTCCCCGCTGTGACCCCCTATTCCGGCGCCATCCCATCTGACACTAGACTTCTCCCCACCTCTCGCCCTCCCCGCGTTGCAGAGGTCACAGGTCACAGGGATTAGGGAGACCGGCTTTTCTGGCTAGGAGGCCAAGGCGAGGTTGCCTGTGCACGAGACAGTGCCCTCCCGGAAGCGGCTTCCCAACCCTCAATCTCGGACTAAGCCCGCCCCTCACTCTCCCTTTCTGCCTTCTCTCACCCAGAAGCACACGCATAGCGACTAGGACCTAACGCGCCTGCGCAAGGTTTAGAGTTTACCTCACTTCGGACGCGACTGCGACCTGTCTGCGCATGCCTTTTTTTGGGAAGCGCGTTCCCATCGAGATCTTCATCTTGTGCTTGGCCCTTCTCGGCAACCCGGAAAAACTTGCCTGGCAAGTGAGGCGGGGGGAGGCGCGCGGTGGGAGGGATTAATGGACCCGGTAAGAGCAGAGGAGGTAAGACTTTAGTGTAGAAAACCAACCAAAGCAAACCCAAACCAACAAAACCCTTCACCTAAAACTCAAAGCTACCCAGACTGCAGAATTCTGGATATTTATTAAGTTGGCGGGTCAGTAATGCAAGAGAACCCTTCTACCGGTAATCTGGATTTCTTTCCGCTCGGCCAGTTTTTTCTTCTCCCTCTTCCCGCTGGCTCCTAACAGCATTTAAACATTCCAAAGTTCTCCTCATATTAAAATAACCCTTCTCCAGACCTTTTTCCCTCCAGCTACTATTGTCTTTTTTTTTTTTTTGCCTTCATAGCCGAACTTCCCAAACGTGTGCTTTCCATTTTCTATTCTTATTTCACTCCTATAGGGTTTGTGCCTTTATCATTCATTTCCTCACTCTCCAAGAACAAAAGTTTCACATGTGTCACCAAATCTAATGCCTAGTTTTCAGCTAGTTTTCTTAACCTCTCAGTATCATTGGGCACCTGCTGATTACTTCCTCTCTTTGAAAATGTTTGGCCTCAGTGAAAGACGTTCTCTTCTGGGTCTTTCTCTTACCTTTTTAAAGTCTCTGATGCTCGCTTCACCTCTGCTAAGTTCTCAAAACATTGGTATTCCCCAGAGCTGGGTCCTAGGACTTTCTCTTCCCACTCTGTACTTTCCCCCAGGCATCTATGCCTTGAATTCAGTTACCAGACTTTTACAGAAGACGTATGCAACTCAGATCTCTCCTCTGAGCTCGTAATCCCTATAAAAACTTCTTATTACACGTCTAGTTTTGGATGTCTGAAACCCCGTTGATTTTAAATACTGAATCTCTCCCAGATTTATCTAAGAGCAGTCTTTGAAAAGTTCATGGAACTGCCTCGTGGCAGCTGCCCCCTTCTGCGTGGTCACGCAGAGCTAGTGCCTGGGCCTGGAAGCAGGCTGCAGACCCTCAGCTTCGCCTACGGCCTCCCGACCATGGACCCCTGCAAAGTGAACGAGCTTCACGCCTTTGTGAAGATGTGTAAGTAGGATCCAAGCATTCTGCACACTGAGGAAATGTGCTTCCTGAGGGAGTGGGTGGAGAGTATGGGGGCTAAAATACTACCTGCTACTCAGAAAGCTAAATCAGAAGAAAATGGCAAGGAAGAAAAACCTGATAGTAAGAAGGTGGAGGAAGACTTAAAGGCAGATGAACCATCAAGTGAGGAAAGTGATCTAGAAATTGATAATGAAGGTGTGATTGAATCAGACACCGATGCCCCTCGAGAAATGGGAGATGAAAATGCAGAGATAAGAGAGGAGATGATGGGACAGGCAAATGATGAGAAAGTGGCTGCTATTGAAGCCCTAAATGATGGTGAATTGTAGAAAGCCATTGACTTATTCACAGATGCCATCAGGTTGAATCCTCGCTTGGCCATTTTGTATGCCAAGAGGGCCAGTGTCTTCATCAAATTACGGAAGCCAAATGCTGCCATTCGAGACTGAGACAGAGCCATTGAAATAAATCCTGATTCAGCTCAGCCTTATAAGTGGCAAGGGAAAGCACACAGACTTTTAGGCCACTGGGAGGAAGCAGCCCATGATCTTGCCCTTGCCTGTAAATTGGATTATGATGAAGATGTGAGTGCAATGCTGAAAGAAGTTCAACCTAGGGCACAGAAAATTGCAGAACATCAGAGAAAGTATGAGCAAAAATGTGAAAAGCGAGAGATCAAAGAAAGAAAAGAAAGAGTTAAGAAGGCTTGAGAAGAGCATGAGCGAGCCCAGAGGGAGGAAGAAGCCAGATGACAGTCAGGAGCTCAGTATGGCTCTTTTCCAGGTGGCTTTTCTAGGGGAATGCCTGGAATGGCCAGAATGCCTGGACTCAATGAAATTCTTAGTGATCCAGAGGTTCTTGCAGCCATGCAGGATCCAGAAGTTATGGTGGCCTTCCAGGATATGCCCCAGAACCCAGCAAATATGTCAAAATACAGAGCAACCCAAAGGTTTTGAGTCTTAGCAAATTGTCAGCCAAATTTGGAGGTCAAGTGTAATGCCCTTCTGATAAATAAAGCCTTTGCTGAAGGAAGAGAAATCTAGATCACCTTATGGATGTCACAATAATAAAAGCAGTGTACCTCTGACCTTCTCATCAAGAGAGCTGGGGTGCTTTGAAGATAATCCCTATTCCTCTCCCCTAAATGCAGCTGAAGCATTTTACAGAGGTTTGCCATTAGGGTATTCATTCAGATAATGTTTTCGTACTAGGAATTACAAACTTTAAACACTTTTTAACCTTAAAAATATTTAAAACAAATTTAAAGGATTTGTTCTTACATTTTTCTTTACTAATCATTTTTGATTTTTTTTCTTTGAATTATTGTGCAGGGAAGATACTTAATGTAAAGAAGATTTTTGCTCTAATTTGAGTGAAATAGAAGTTTATTAGTGCGAGGCAAGCATAACTCATTTGAGGATAAAGTCTGCGTTGGATACGTGGTTCCTGAAGCGTTTTGACTTGTCTTTTTACATGCTCTATCTTTATCTTTTTCTTTAAAGGTTTATTTCAGTAAAACTAATTGGGACCACCAATATTTCAGTAGGAACTGGGTAGGGACTGGAAGTATTTGGCAGGGCAGCAGCAATCTTGCTGTGTTTTATATATAGCATGCATCCTTGGGCAGGTTGCCCTTAAATGTTACACTGTGGTGAAGTGATGATTAATTTGTAACGCTTCAGTAGAGTTGGAGTTCTTAGGTCTGTTCTTGTCTAGTATATCTAATAAATGTATCATATTATTTCCACATAGGGGAAATAAGGGAATACTTTTCTCTTTCCTAGTCAAAAAATGCCCAGCACTGTGTCTGCTTTCTATGTTTTTCTCCCTTACTTTTCTTGGGCTAAAGAAAGGCTTTTACTGCCTGTATCATCACTGCTATCATCATTAACAGCATAATTATACAAGCATATTTAATCCTGAGTTTAATTTAATATGTAATACATAGGGTAATTGTAGGGTAATACCCACAACAACTGTAGTTTCTTACTTGGCCATGAGAATGCTTATTTAAGTTCCACTCTGGCAAAATCTTGTCATTATCAAAAGACATTGGAAAGAGGGATTCCCTTTGGTGTTTGGTCTTCTACTTAGAAAATACCTACTGCAGATAGAGTTTATCTTGTAGTATTCATCTTTGTATTTTGAAGATAATAAGGTTTGAATTAAATTGATATACACAGAGGGGAACCAATTTTTTTGATCCAATATAAATAATAAATGAGATAATCCACAGTTACTCACTGTGGAGTTGTTGAGACTATGAAAGACTCATTGTCTTTGTGTTCAGCTCTTCCTTAAATAGTGTAACCTCTGCTTGCTTTCTTTCCCTCTCCTCCCATGATAAAGAAAATGATAAATTTTCTGTTGTGCATTCAGTTCTTATTTTAAATAAGACTAAGTAGAGGCACTGTACCTGACATTGCTACATTTCTACCAGTGTTTCAACTTAAAGTGCTAGTGTTTAAAAACATTTTCAAGGGATAACTTTGCTTATTTGAAGAATTAGTGGTAGGAGCAGTGAAGTAAATTCTGTGGAGTACATTTCTAAAATAGCACATTTCTGAAATCATAAATACGTTTTTTCAGGTTCTAACCCTTTGCTGTACACAAACAGACAGAAATGCATCTGTTATGTAAATGAGAAAAAGGTATTATGCCAATGGAGCATGCTTTTTAAATCCTTTAAAAACACTCGCCAGATAAACTTGCATTTGAGCTTGTGTGTTCTTTTTGTTAATGTGTGTTCTTTCTCAAAATTGCCAATGTGTACTTGGCTTAACTCAAGAACAATTTTTTTCTGGATTCCTTATTTGATTTATTTAACCTAATTATATTCTGATATTGCAAGCATTACCGTAAGTGGGTAAAAGTAAAAGTCTCTCCTTTAGCAACTGAACTACTTTAGTTAAACTTTGGAGCTCTTAGAGTCTATCTGACACTTTGGAGGTTAAAATATTCAAACCTTAGACAATAAGACATGAGAAATTTTCATCTGCACATCTGGGTGTAGGGACAAGTGCAGCTGGTTTGCCGTTTAGGAAGACAAGGGTCTGCAGCTATCACAAGGACTTTGTTCATTGAAATGGGACTGTTTTCCCCACAGCTGCTTCCTGAAACAACAAAAGGGGCTGAGCTAAGTCAATCTCTAGGGCATCAGGTCAACCCTTTTGGGGGTAGGATAAAAAGTCAGAGAGGGATCCTGGCTGCTTCCTCAGCTTGGGCTGAGGCAGAGTAGGATGGGGGATTTGCTGGTGACTGGTGCCTCTGCCCCTTGCCAGTGCTACCTGTGTGAATGTTCCCTTGTTCATTTTGTTTGAACAGATTTTTGTGACTTCTCCTAAGGCTCTGAGATGTTACTTGCTATTCACATCATCATTTCACATATTTCTATTAATATATGGTAGAACCAATCAACCAACCAACCAATCAACCAACCGAAATCCTAATTCTGGAGACACATTAGATAAAGGATCCTAGAACTCTCCCTTCCTTTTTGTAAGATAGTCTGCTCTGACCCCAGGGTCTGGGGCCATAGGAAGAGCATTCCTGAGCCTCCGTCTCTGTGGAAATGCCAGATCTTCTCTAGGAGCTGCATCTTGTCTTTTCCTTTCTCCCTTCCAGTAAAACTTTTAGATGCCCCCATCCCCAGTCTGACCCCTAACCAGACATCTGTTCCCAGTGGGGCCTTTTGTAGGAGCTGAAAGACCTGGCCAACCTCCATCATCAGCTCCATACCCTCTGTTGTTGGCTGGGACCTGCTGTGGAGAACAAGTGCCCTTGAGATCTCTCTTCTCTAGTTTCCAGAACAGTAAATGAGAAATACCCTATTAGGTGCCTGAGAGTACTGGGGAGGGATGGATAGATAGCTAGATAGCTAGATAGATTGATGATAGAGAATGATGTTAGTCTTTGGCCAGGCTGGACCTGAGGGGAACTGCTTAGCTTCAGCAGCTTTTCTTGCACCACCAGAGGCTTCACCAGCCCAGAAATTCCATTTCCTACTCACTCATAGGAAGGGCTACTGGCTGTAGGCTCTTACTACTGTCTGGCTCTGTGCTAGAAAATGGCCATCAGAAGGCTTCTCCTGGGTCTGTTTTCCCCTGGCCCCAGCACAGCCCTCTGAAATTAAACTATGGAGAATGTATTCCCCATCTCCAGTGTGGCTGTGGCCCTTTCCCTATAGTCTACTCAGCCCCATGTGAGATGGGGATAGTGGAAGGCTGGGCCCTGGGGAAGGGACTCAGGGAGACATGACCAGGTACTTGCAGGGAAGATCAGGTTTCTCCAGCTTCTTTCTCATGGCAGAAACTCAATTAGAGGGCCTCCCAGGTGCTGGATAGCTCTGTGCTGGGAGGATGCTACTTACACCCCTCTGCACAGCAGAGGTGATGAGGGCTGGGTCTGCTTTTCTCCCTGCACTCTGATGTAACAAAGGTGTTGTCACGAGGACCTATTAAATAAACACTCATGGTAGTAAATGTGGAGACCAGGCAGCTTTGAAATCCTCAGACACATGTACGTGTGTGTGTGTGTGTGTGTGTGTGTGTGTGTGTATGTGTGTCATGGAAGACACAGGATAAAGTCTGTTGTCTGTGGTCCTGAGGGGTTGAGGCAATGATCACCAGAGCTGGCTCTATCTTTGCTCTCCTGCATATTCTGCCCACTTAGCTCACATTTTGTTATACAATTCAGCAGTTGGCAACCTGAGGGGATCCTAGGGAGAGAGATGTAGGCTAGTCCATCTTCTCCTCCATGGATCAATATAGGCCAGACCCAGCTATAGGAGGCTGGACCACAACCAACATGGGATTTTTGCTGAGTTTAGAGAGAAGGTCACTGTATCACTGAGGGAGCTTGTTGAAGACTTGATTAGATAGAGGAGATTATGGAGAAGAAAGAAAGAAGGCAGGAAAAGAGAAGGGGGTGACCATGACAACAGAGGAGGAGAGAGGACTCAGAGGGTGTCCCCAAAACTTTAAATAATTGGGAGCCAGCCTTGGGCTCAGTATCCAGTTTAGATCTAGGCAGGATCCCTGGGGCACTGAAGCTGAGGATGTAACTAGTGGTTTGAAGGTGGAGTTGAGAGGTTCAGGATGCCTGGTGTGGATTGTGGGGAGGATTACAACCAGAACCTTTTATGGACTGCTCGTAGCACTCCACATACAGGCAAAGGCCAGAGTATTGATTCCTAGATGAAATGCTGTTATATGGCATGGGGAGTTCATTTTGTTGAGATTGAAGAACTTTGAGAGGAAATAAAATCTCTGAAGAAAAGCTAAATTCCATCTACAGAGGTAGTGTGGCTTATTGCCTCTCCTCCATTCTGTTGAAAGAGCTCTCGTCAGTGACTGCTACGTTGCTAAATTCATTGATCTCAGATCACTACATACTCTGCCTCTGCAACATTTGTTTAGCAGAAACAATTTTTTCACTGGTTTCCAGGACATGCTTTGTCCTCCTCTTACCTCATAAGTCACTGCTTAGTCCCCTTGGCTGGCTTTGAGTGTCACCTGACCTCTAAGCATTGGCACACTGCCATCTTTGTCTTTGGGCCTCTTCTCCCTCCTTAGTATGAATTTCACTCCTTAGTATGAATTTCAGGTTTTTGAATAGTATCTAATGAATCCAACTTTCTGATTCCAGCCTGAACATTTTCCCTGAGTTCTAGGCTTAAATATCAAAGTACCTACTCAACGTCTGTATGTGGTTGACTGATAGCCATCTAAACTTAACACACCCCAAACTGTACTCTTGATTTCCATGGCCCCAAACTTGTTTCTTCAGTGGTTCTCCCAGTCTCAGCAAATGGCAGTGTAATTTTTCCATTTGCTTAGGTCAAAATAAAAAACTCGAAGACATCATTAACTTCCCCTGATCCATGAGCAGGAATGGTTGGATTGATCTCTAAAAGAAATCCATATGTGCAATAAACCCATAATTAGGTATCTCACCATGTTTACCACAGTTACTACCTGGTTCAAGTTAATGCCATCTTTGTCTGGATCATCATAAGGGGCTCCTTACTGATTTTTCTGCTCTAACTCTTGCTCTCTTACAATTTATTCTTTATTTGGTAGATGGAGTGATCCCTATAAAAATCAGTCATGCCCCTCTTCTGCTCGAAGTCTTCTAATGGATTCTGGTTTCAGAGTAAAAGCCAAACATCTTACAAGATCTCAGGGAATCCCCAAGACCCCCAGTGATTTGGTCCTCACCTGTCTATATGATCTCACCTCCTGCCTGTCCTGCCCAAGTCACACTGGCTTTTCAGTACAGTGTGACAAACTTGCTTCTGCCCCAGGGCCTTTTTGCTATTCCCCTGCTTGAAATGCCACACCTCCAAATAGCCCCATGGCTCTGCCAGACCTCACTTCCTTCAGGTCTCTAATCAAATGTCTTATTATTTGTCCAGAATATTTAAAATAAGCTTTCTTCCTCACCTTTGAAACTTCTTTTGCCTTCATCCTGTCTTACATTTCATACCACTTATTATTATCTGAAGCATTGTGTATTGTTTATTTGTTTGTCACCTGTCTCCTCTCGCTAGAATGCAAACTCCACCAGAGCAGGGGTTTTATCTACTTTGTTCATTCTTTACCCCTGAATTTTGGAGAGTACCTTCATTTTGTAGATGCTCAATTAGTATTTATTGAGTCAATGAAAGAATGGTGGTTGAGAGTGTAGATCCTGGAAAAAGATTCCCCCAGTTCAAATTCCAGATCTTCTCTTTAACAACTGTGTGACTTTGGGCAAGTTTTCAAACCTCTCTGTACCTTAGTTTCCTTATAGTAATTGAAGATAACAAGTACCTGCCTCATAGAATTGCTCTGAAGATTAAGTTAATACATTTAAATTTCAGATCAGTCCTCAGCACATAGATTTGATAGATGTCAATCATCATCATCGTAATCTGAAATTATTAGCTGGAGTGTTAGAAATATAAGAAGAGACAGAATTTTGGAAATCTGGGAGAAGTGAGAGGATGCAGAACATATGGATGGGATTGGTGGAAGCTTTATGTGGCAGATTGTATTCTTCAAAGATGGCTGCAACAATATCTCAGTTTCACATGCAATTCTGGAAGCTGTTCACTCCTCATCAAGAGGTCGAATGCATGTACTTTCCCTTCGAGTCCAGATGGGTGTTTATGACTGCCTCAAGTGATGTAACTTCCAAGACTAGGTCATAAAAATGCCACACACTTTGACCTTATTTTCTTGAGATGTTCACTTTTAGAACCACCCATCATGTTATGAGAAAGTCCAAACTAGCCCATGTAGACAGACTACATAGAGAGGCCATATGGGTGTTCCTGCTGACAGTCCAGCTGAGGTCCTTGCCAACAGGCAGCAACAACTGCCAGATGTGTGAATGAAGATGCCTCCAGTCCCTTTTGAGCCACCCCAGCCTTCAAGTATTTCCACATGAAGTACTGGATTTCATGGAGCATAGACCTGGTGTCTCTGCTGTACTCTGAAATTTCAGAACCAGGCAATCCATGAGAATAATACTAAGGTTGTTTTGTGATGCTAAATTATGGAGCACTTTGCAGTGCAGCAACAGTAATAGGGTACTCAAGTTCAACTGTCAAGAGACCAGTCAACAGTGTAGCAAATAGATAACAGCCAGGAAAAGCCACACACAGCCAAGTGCGATAAATGGTCCTATTCCATTGCTGGGTCACGGATTACTAAACAAGAGATTTGAAACCCTTAGCGGCATATCTGATCAGCAGGGGTTTAATGGAAGAAGATGATTAGAACATAATTCCAGAGCGAAAGAAAGATATATGGACAAGCACACGAGGTTAAAGTGGTTCTGTGTGTGAGGAAGACATAAGTAATTTTAAAACAAAAATTTATAAAATGTCTGTGGGAGGAAATTACATTTTTGTGTGAATCTGAAAATCACACTCACATATAATAAAACATTCACTGATTTTACGACACAATATACTCTTGGAGGTTGCTTGAGAAGGCAGATTGCCAGATGAATTAAACTTATCTATTTCTTGGCTTACTAGACCACATTTGGCATCCTTTTTTGGGAACCACTGAGTGAGTGAGTGAGGTGGCAAACAAAGAGTACTTTTATTTTTCAAGATTGAATGGCTAAAGCACTGAAACATGAGTGTAAAAAAATGGAGGCACTCTTTTTTTTCTGTTAATATATTTGTATCTTTTTTTTTCTTTTTCATTTTCACACCTGAAGAACAGGAAGTAGACATGCTCTTTATTGTAGATCACCTGACCTGTCCTAAACACTGAGTAAAAAATGAGATTATAGAAGCTGTTAATTGAATATAAGCAGTACTACTTGATGAAACAAATGGTGGAAAATGCCTTATTATGATGGAAATTAAAGGTGATGTTTTTAAGATTTGGGGATATGAAAATAGGCTGGGATATAAACCAGGCCAGGTGTTAGCTATAATTCTTTTAGTAATAGTGTTTATGCCCAATTAAATTCAACATCATTGTGGGAGAAGGGAGATAACTGAGATAAAATAGGAAAATAAGTTAATGAAAAATTGAAAGAATATGAAAAGTCAGTAACCCATAAAAGCCCTGTAAATTACAGACACAGTGGAAGTTCAAGAATAATAATTTTTGGATCAGTATTTTCTTGCACTTAACATTTTTTTCCTTGATGATTAATTGCATAATTAAAGAGGCTGTTACGGGTAAAAATATGCCTCTTAAAATATGGTAAAATTGACTGGGTGAGGAAAAAATGAGGTCACTGAAAAGTGTTAATTATAAATTAGGAAACCAAAAATTCTCAAAGGGACTGAAAACCAACCAAAAAAACCCCCAATACACCAAACTTTTTTTTCTTTTGAGATAGGATCTCTGTCGCCTAGGCTGAAGGGTGGTGGTGAGATCACAACTCACTACAGCCTTGACCTCTTGGGCTCAATTGACCCTTCTGCCTCAGCCTCCCGAGTACCTGGGACTACAGGTGCATGCCAGCATGCCTGGCTAATTTTTGTATTTTTTTTTCTGTAGAGGTGGGGCTTCACCATGTTGCCCAGGCTGGTCTCGAACACCTGGTCTCAAGTGATCTATTCGTTTTGGCCTGGCAAAGTACTCGAACTACAGGCATGAACTACCATGTCCAGCCAAACCAAACTTTTAATTGTAGCATGATGCTATACTAATATAACTCTGAGCAATCACAAAGTGAACACATCCCTGTAACCACCACTCTAGTCAGGAAATAAGACATTACCAACACTTCAGAGCTCCCCCACCCACAACCATGTGCCTCTTCCTAATTCTTACCATCTCCACCCTCACCAAATGTGACTGCCATCTTGACTTTTAGCCCCAAAGATTAGTTTTGTTTGTTTCTGTTCTTTGTATAAATGTACTGACACAATAGGTCTCCTTTTAAGTTTGGTTTTTGGTTTCCTTAACATTGTGCTTGTGAAATTCATCAATGTTATTGTACTAGCAGTTAATTTTTATTGATGGGGAGTATCCCATTGTATGACTGTACCATAATTGTATTCATTCATTCTACTGTTGAAGGACTTTTGGTTTTTTTCACATATCGTGTTGTAAAGAGCATTCTTGTTCATGCTTTATGATGCAGAGATTTTGTTGGGGTATATTCTTAGGCATAGAATTAATGTCATAGGATATGTGTATTTTCAGTTTCTCGGCTGTTACTGAGAAAGTGAACAAGTGATGGAGCTGTTAACTGGCACTTCCTCTAATAGTGTAGGATAGTTCCTGTTGCTCTTCTTGTCAATAGTTATTATTATTCTTTCTAATTTTAGCTGTTCTAATGAGTGCATGTTGCTATTGTTCTGTGGTTTTAATTTCTATTTTTCTAGTTACTAATGAGGTTAGTACCTTTCATATATTTATAGATTAATTGGTTATCTTACTTTTGTTAACTTCCTGTTCATTTCTCTTATCTGTGTTTCATTGAGTTGTCTGGTATTTTTCTTATTGATTGATAGGCACAGCTTGTAAGTTCTGTATATGAGCCCTTTGTTGATACGAGTGATGCAGGATCTTTTCTGGTTCTATGCTTTGCCTTTTTCACTCTCTTAAATATAGGTGTCTTTTTATGAGCAAAAGTCCTTCTTGTAGTCCCATATTTAAAATAGTTTTTCCTTTAAGGCAATGATTCTTAATGATGGGGTGAGTATTTTTCAGGCAATATTTGGGACATACTGAATATCTATCTATCTATCTATCTATCTATCTATCTATCTATCTATCTGCTTTTTTCCTTGTTTATCTGAGATTCTAATTGAATTTGGCATCCTGTTTTCTTCCTCCTAAATCTGGTAACCATACTCCCAGGGGACATTAGAGAATGTACTGAAGGAACTTTGGTTATCATAACTGTGCAGTGATGGCAGGAAATCTGTTGGCATTTCATGGGTAGAGGTCAGGGATACTGCTGAACATCCTACAATGCACAGAGCAGCTCTCCACAACAAAATTGTATCTAGTTTGAAATGTCATTAGTGCGAGGTTGAGAAGCTTGCTTTAAAGTTAGTGCTTTATCTATGTGCCTTGAAGAAATCTATCTAAACTCCAAAGTAATAAAGGTATTTTTCTATTGTATCATCTCAAAGTTTTGTTGTTTTACCTTTCCCACGAAGATCACTTGGAATTAATTTTTGTGTCTCTGAGATAGGGGTCAAATTTCATTTTTCCTCCTAGATATTCACTTGACCCAGCAATATCAATTGAAATGACCATCCTTCCCACTTCTCTGCAGTTCCTCCTTTGCCATAAACCAAGTGTTTATGGATAAAGGTGTTCGTTTCTGATCTCTATTCTGTTCTATTGCTTTAGTTGATTGTGTTTGCATTCACACCATATTTTACTTGTTATTGTAGTTTTAAATAATTCTTGGTATCTGGAATTATCTTTTTTTTTTGCCTTTAAAACATTTATATAAACGTCTGAGGTGCAAGTGAAACAGAACCTGATACAAAGATTTGAGTGCAAGTAGTTTATTTGTGATGTGATTCCTGGAAGCACTGATGGGTGAGTGAAGAAGTAAAACAGAGAAGGAAAGAAGGAAATAAAATATGGGGTATATTAAGGAACAAATTACCTCTGTGGCACCTGGGGCTTTATCTCACCCAGGACTTTTGGAAGATGATGTGGGACATGTCTCAGCACTGTTCCACCAGAAGGGACATGAATGAAATAATGAAACTGGATTATTTATCCAGCAATTCTCATCCATAATGGGTTAAGACAACTTTAGAGACATTAACTCCCTGACATTTCTTGTCTGCTGTGTACTCTGGCTGAGCATGCTCCTGTGGCCTGAGAAACCTTTTGGGGAGAATTGTGGATGATTGGCATAAGAAGGCTTCTGTAGATACTCACTTTGGTGAGCATTAATGACACGTTGGGAGGACACCAACATTATCAGTTACTCTCCACCTTTTGAAATGATCCAGTACCTCACATTGAGTCCGTTTCATCTTGTCATTGATTGTTCAAGGGGATAGCCATTTTGATTTACAAAAAGAGATCTTATAAAGGGAATTGTATTACTCAGGGTTCTTGAGAGAAACTGACCTAGTAGGATAGATATTATTTGTAATTGAGAGAGAGAGAGAGAGGAGAGAGGAGAGAGAGGAGAGAGATTAAAAAATTGGCTTGTATTGTGGAAGCTAGCAAGTCTGAAATCATAGGACAAGCCAGCAGGCTGGAAATTCAGATAAGAGTTTAAGAGTTGATGCTGCAGTCTTGAGTCTGGATTCCTCAGGACAGCAGGCTGGAAACTCAGGCAGCATTTCTATGTTGCAGTCTTGAGGAGAATTCTTTCTCCTTTGGGGAACCTCAGTCTTTGCTTTTCAGGTCTTCAACTAATTGGATATGGCCCACCTACATTATGGAGGGTAAGTAATTTGCTTTACTTAAAGTCTACTGATTTAAATGTTAGTCACACAGATGCAATGCAATCCCTATCTATATACCAGTGATATTTTTCACAGAAATAGAAAAAAATCCTAAAATTTTTATGGAACCACAAAAGACCACAAAAAGCAAAAGTAATGCTGAACAAAAAGCACAAAGGTGGAGGCATCATACTACTAGACTTAAAAATATACTGCAAAGTTGAAACAACCAAAATAGCATGGTACTGGCATAAAAAACAGACACTTAGACTGATGGAACAGAAACGAGAACCCAGAAATTAGTCTACATAACTATAGCCAACTAATTTATGACAAAGGCACCAAGAACACTCATTAGTGAAAGCACAGCCTCTTCAATAAATGGTGCTGGAAAAACTTGATATCTATATGCAGAAGAATGAAACTAGACTCCTGCCTCTCACCCTATACAAAAATCAACTCACAGTTGATCAAACATCTAAACATAAGACACAAAACTGCAAAACTACTGGTAGAAAACAGGAGAAAAACTTCAGGACATTGGTCTGGGAAAATATTTTGTGAATAAGACCTCAAAAGCACAGGCAACAAAAGCAAAATAAACAAGTGGGGATTATATCAAACTAAAAAGCTTCTGTACAACAAAGGAAACCCTATACAAAAGGAAACGACAACAGAGTGAAACTACAACCTACAATATGGGGGATAATTTTTGTAAACTATTCATCTGATAGAGGATTAACATCCAGAATATACAAGGAACTAAAAATCTCAACAGCAAAAAAGCAAAAACAAAACACCTAAAATGAATAAAACATGTACAAATGATCTGAACAGACATTTCTTAAAAAAGACAAACAAATGATCAACAATATTTAAAAAATACTCAACGTTGCAAATCACCAGGGAAAGGCAAATCAAAACCACAATGAGGTATTATGTCACCCCAATTAGAATGGCTATTTGTTTTTCTTTTATTCCAAACTACAGACAGGAATGGGAAAATGGCTATTATCAAAAAGGCAAAAAACAACAAATGCTGGCGAGGAAGTGGAGAAAAGGGAACTGTTACATACTGTTGATGGGAATGTGAACTAGTATAGCCACTATGGAGAATGGTAAGGAGCTTCCTCAGGAAACTACAAACAGAACTACCACATGATCTAGCAATCCCACTACTGGGTATTTATACAAAGGAAAGGAAATCAGTATATTGAAGAAACATATGTACTCGCAAGGTTATTGCAGCACTATTCACAACAAGCCAAGATATAATCAACCTAGGTGTCCAACAACAGATGAATGGATAAAGAAAATGTGGTATATGTACACAATGGAATAAATTCATCCAGCCACATTGAGCCATAACAGAGAATGAAAGCCTTTCTTTTGCACTGGCATGGATGGAATTAGAGGATATTATGTTAAATGAAATAAGCCAAGAACAGAAAGTTAAACACCACATGTTCTCACTCGTATGGGAAGCCAAAGAAAAGTTGATCTCATGGAAGTAAGAAGTAGAACAAGAGGATACTAGATAATAGAGAAGGGGGTGGGGATAGGAGGACATTTGTTAAAGGATACAAAATTAGAGCTAGATAGGAAGAATAAGTTCTAGCATTCTATAGCACTATAGGATGCCTATAGTTAACAATAATATATTTATATAGTTTCAAATAACTAGAAAGAGAATGTTGAATGTCCCAACATGAAGAAGTGATGTTTTAGAAGATGGATATACTAATCAACCTGACCTGATCACTATACAGTATATAAAAACATCACTATGTGTGTACTCCATAAATATGTACACTTACATATCAATAACAAATTTAAAAATGAAAATATCATACAAATATTAATAACATCTTAAAAATATCTTTTTTTTAAAAATTTTTTATTGGATTTTAGGTTTTGGGGTACATGAGCAGAGGATGCAAGACAGTTGTGTAGGTACGCACATGGCAGTGTGCTTTGCTTTGCTTCTCCCCTTCACCCACATTTGGCATTTCTCCCCAGGCTATTCCTCCCCACCACCCCCTCCCACTGGCCCTCCCCTTTTCCCCCAATAGACCCCAGTGTTTAGTACTCCCCTTTCTGTGTCCATGTGTTCTCATTTTTCATCACCCACCAATGAGTGAGAATATGCGGTGTTTCATTTTCCGTTCTTGTGTCAGTTTGCTGAGGATGATGTTCTCCAGATTCATCCATGTCCCTACAAACAACACAAACTCAGCATTTCTGATTGCTGCATAATATTCCATGGTGTATATGTGCCACATTTTTCCAATCCAGTCTATTATCAATGGGCATTTGGGTTGATTCCAGGTCTTTGCTATTGTAAACAGTGCTGCAATGAACATTCGTGTACATGTGTCCTTATAGTAGAACGATTTATAGTCTTTTGGATATATACCCGGTAATGGGATTGCTGGGTCAAATGGAATTTCTATTTCTAAGGCCTTGAGGAATCGCCACACTGTCTTCCACAATGGTTGAACTAATTTACACTCCCACCAACAGTGTAAAAGTGTTCCTTTTTCTCCACATCCTCTCCAGCATCTGTTGTCTCCAGATTTTTTAATGATCGCCATTCTAACTGGCGTGAGATGGTATCTCAATGTGGTTTTGATTTGCATCTCTCTGATGTCCAGTGACGATGAGCATTTTTTCATATGATTGTTGGCCTCATATATGTCTTCTTTCATAAAGTGTCTGTTCATATCCTTTGCCCATTTTTGAATGGGCTTGTTTGTTTTTTTCCTGTAAATCTGTTTGAGTTCTTTGTAAATTCTGAATATCAGCCCTTTGTCAGATGGGTAAACTGCAAAAATTTTTTCCCATTCTGTTGGTTGCCGATCCACTCTAGTGACTGTTTCTTTTGCTGTGCAGAAGCCGTGGAGTTTCATTAGGTCCCATTTGTCTATTTTGGCTTTTGTTGCCAATGCTTTTGGTGTTTTGTTCATGAAGTCCTTGCCTACTCCTATGTCCTGGATAGTTTTGCCTAGATTTCCTTCTAGGGTTTTTATCGTGCCAGGTCTTATGTTTAAGTCTTTAATCCATCTGGAGTTAATTTTAGTGTAAGGTGTCAGGAAGGGGTCCAGTTTCTGCTTTCTGCACATGGCTAGCCAGTTTTCCCAACACCATTTGTTAAACAGGGAATCCTTTCCCCATTGCTGGTTTTTGTCAGGTTTATCAAACATTGTATAGTTGTATGTATGTTGTGTTGCCTCCGGTGCCTCTGTTTTGTTCCATTGGTCTATATCTCTGTTTTGGTACCAGTACCATGCTGTTTTGATTACTGTAGCCTTGTAGTATAGTTAGAAATCCGGTAGTGTGATGCCCCCCGCTGTGTTCTTTTTGCTTAGAATTGACTTGACTATGCGGGCTCTGTTTTGGTTCCATATGAAGTTCATGGTGGTTTTTTCCAGTTCTGTGAAGAAAGTCAATGGTAGCTTGATGGGGATAGCGTTGATTCTGTAAATTACTTTGGACAGTATAGCCATTTTCACGATATTAATTCTTCCTAACCATGAACATGGAATGTTTCTCCATCTGTTTGTGTCCTCTCTGATTTCGTTGAGCAGTGGTTTGTAGTTTTCCTTGAAGAGGTCCCTTACGTTCCTTGTGAGTTGTATTCCAAGGTATTTTATTCTTTTTGTAGCAATTGTGAATGGCAGTTCGTTCTTGATTTGGCTTTCTTTAAGTCTGTTATTGGTGTAGACGAATGCTTGTGATTTTTGCACATTGATTTTATATCCTGAGACTTTGCTGAAGCTGCTTATCAGTTTCAGGAGTTTTTGGGCTGAGGTGATGGGGTCTTCTAGGTATACTATCATGTCGTCTGCAAATAGAGACAATTTGGCTTACACCTTTCCTATTTGAATACCCTTTATTTCTTTTTCTTGCCTGATTGCTCTGGCTAGAACTTCCAGTACTATATTGAATAGGAGTGGTGAAAGAGGGCATCCTTGTCTAGTGCCAGATTTCAAAGGGAATGCTTCCAGTTTTTGCCCATTCAGTATGATATTGGCTGTTGGTTTGTCATAAATCGCTTTTATTACTTTGAGATACGTTCCATCGATACCGAGTTTATTGAGGGTTTTTAGCATAAAAGGCTGTTGAATTTTGTCAAATGCCTTCTCTGTGTCAATTGAGATAATCATGTGGTTTTTGTTTTTGGTTCTGTTTATGTGGTGAATTACGTTTATAGACTTGCATATGTTGAACCAGCCTTGCATCCCCGGGATAAATCCTGCTTGATCATGATGAATAAGTTTTTTGATTTGCTGTTGCAATTGGCTTGTCAATATTTTATTGAAGATTTTTGCATCTATGTTCATCATGGATATTGGCCTGAAGTTTTCTTTTCTTGTTGGGTCTCTGCCGGGTTTTGGTATCAGAATGATGTTGGTCTTGTAAAATGATTTGGGAAGGCTTCCCTCTTTTTGGATTGTTTGAAATAGTTTTAGAAGGAATGATACCAGCTCCTCTTTGTGTGTCTGGTAGAATTCGGCTGTGAATCCGTCTGGACCTGGGCTTTTTTTGAGTGGTAGGCTCTTAATTGCTGCCTCGACTTCTGACCTTGTTATTGGTCTATTCATAGTTTCAGCTTCCTCCTGGTTTAGGCTTGGGAGGACACAGGAGTCCAGGAATTTATCCATTTCTTCCAGGTTTACTAGTTTATGTGCATAGAGTTGTTTATAATATTCTCTGATGATGGTTTGAATTTCTGTGGAGTCTGTGGTGATTTCCCCTTTATCATTTTTTATTGCATCTATTTGGTTGTTCTCTCTTTTATTTTTAATCAATCTGGCTAGTGGTCTGTCTATTTTGTTGATCTTTTCAAAAAACCAGCTCTTGGATTTATTGATTTTTTGAAGGGTTTTTCGTGTCTCAATCTCTTTCAGTTCAGCTCTGATCTTAGTTATTTCTTGTCTTCTGCTGGGTTTTGAGTTTTTTTGATCTTGCTCCTCTAGCTCTTTCAATTTTGACGATAGGGTGTCAATTTTGGATCTCTCCATTCTCCTCATATGGGCACTTATTGCTATATACTTTCCTCTAGAGACTGCTTTAAATGTGTCCCAGAGGTTCTGGCATGTTGTGTCTTTGTTCTCATTGGTTTCGAAGAACTTCTTTATTTCTGTCTTCATTTCATTGTTTACCCAGTCAACATTCAAGAGCCAGTTGTTCAGTTTCCATGAAGCTGTGCGGTTCTGGGTTGGTTTCTGTATTCTGAGTTCTAACTTGATTGCACTATGGTCTGAGAGGCTGTTTGTTATGATTTCAGTTGTTTTGCATTTGCTGAGCAGTGCTTTACTTCCAATTATGTGGTCCATTTTAGAGTAGGTGTGATGTGGTGCTGAGAAGAATGTGTATTCTGTGGATTTGGGGTGGAGAGTTCTGTAAATGTCTATCAGGTTTGCTTGCTCCAGGTCTGAGTTCAAGCCCTGGATATCCTTGTTGATTTTCTGTCTGGTTGATCTGTCTAATATTGACAGTGGAGTGTTAAAGTCTCGCACTATTATTGTGTGGGAGTCTAAGTCTTTTTGTAAGTCATTAAGAACTTGCCTTATGTATCTGGGTGCTCCTGCATTAGGTCCATATATGTTCAGGATCGTTAGCTCTTCTTGTTGTATCGATCCTGTGACGAAATGACGGAATTAGACTTCAGAAGGTGGATAGTGAGAAACTTTTGTGAGCTAAAAGAACATGTATTAAATCAATGCAAAGAAACTAAGAAACTTGAAAAAAGATATGAGGAAATGATAACAAGAATGGATAACTTAGAGAGGAATATGAATGAATTAAAGGAGCTGAAATACACAATACGAGAACTTTGCGAAGCATGCACAAGTTTCAATAGCCGAATTGACCAAGCAGAAGAAAGAATATCTGAAGTCGAAGACCAACTCAATGAAATAAAACGAGAAACCAAGATTAGAGAAAAAAGCGCAAAAAGGAATGAACAAAGTCTCCAAGAAATGTGGGACTATGTGAAAAGACCTAACCTACGTTTGATAGGTGTACCAGAAAAGGACGAAGAGAATGAATCCAAGCTGGAAAATACTCTTCAGGACATCATCCAGGAAAATTTCCCCCACCTAGCAAGACAGGCCAACACTCAAATACAGGAAATACAGAGAAGACCACAAAGATATTCCGCAAGAAGAGCAACCCCAAGGCACATAATCGTCAGATTCAACAAGGTTGAAATAAAGGAGAAAATACTAAGGGCAGCCAGAGAGAAATGTCGGGTCACCCACAAAGGGAAGCCCATCAGACTCACACCACATCTCTCGGCAGAAACACTACAAGCCAGAAGAGAGTGGGGGCCGATATTCAACATTGTTAAAGAAAAGAACTTTCAACCCAGAATTTCATATCCAGCGAAACTGAGCTTCAGAAGTGAAGGAAAAATAAAATCCTTTGCGAACAAGCAAGTACTCAGAGATTTTGTCACCACCAGGCCTGCTTTACAAGAGCTCCTAAAAGAGGCACTACACATAGAAAGGAACAACCAGTACCAGCCATTCCAAAATCACACTAAATGCTAAAGAGCATCAACATAATGAAGAATCTACAACAACTAACAGGCAAAACAGCCACTTAGCATCAAAATGGCAGTATCAAATTCACACATAACAATAAAAATATCTTTATATGGACAAACTACAGTCCATACTTTTACAGTCAGTCCTGAGGTCATTATTAACAGTCATTATCTTCCTTTAGCACCTTTTCTGCATTCCCCACCCCAACTCCTTGGCAAGCCTTTTTCTGTTGGTTTAGGTTGTTTATTTGACAAGGTAACTCAGATCTTTATCTGTAAGGTTACCATGCTATTGTTAAGGTAGGATTGCTGCAATTGTGTGTTATAGTCATCACTTAGTAGAAGCATCAAGAAGTGTATTGTACTGTTTCCTGGGCCACGATTGCCTTGTTGTGTGGCAACAGCTTGATCTCTTCATGATGATCAGGGGAATTTGCTAACTTCACTGTTGCCTGGAGATCTACTGTCAAGAGAAGCTTGACATGACAATTGGCAGCCATAACTGTATTTTTTAGTTAAACCCTTATTGTATCCCTGTCCCTGGTGAAAGCAAATCCCTGACTCTGTGCCTGAAAATAAGGATCTTTAATTAAGTGGGAACTAAAATTGTGGGGACAGAAGAACCAAACTCACTAGTTTGGTTGCTAGGAGTGTCTGCCTTATGCTATGACTTGGTGGCTCTGATATGATTCAGCTCATGATGGACAGTTGTGATCATACATCACCCTTATGTCCTATGGTCAGATACTCAGTGTCTGTTAGCACCCAGTAGCACCCTGGGAGCTACTTTGCCTATGGTAAATAGTTCTCTGCTGCATATGGCATAACCTAACTATGGAACCCTAGAGGTCTGTGGTATAATTCACTTATGAGGGCTTGTCACTCATTTCACAGGTGCCCACGCTTATCTGTCATGGATACCTTTAGCACCCATGGAATCTGTTGGGTCATATGATCAAGTGCCAGGGCTGTTCATACAGCAGTCTGAACCTGCTGCAGGACTCTCTAGTTTTAAGAGATTCTCTAAAAAGCTGACAGTTGCCTTCTGATAAGCCTAATAAATTGGCTGGCACAGTAGTTCAAGAAATTTCTAATCATCTGAGTGGTCAAAAAGTGGAGTAGTCACCCAGGCTTGGGGATCAGCAAGTGGGGATGAGGTAGGAGAATTTACACAGTGGGTTAGGGTTGTACATGGGTAAATTAACTAAATTCCTTTAAATAAATTTTTCAGTTCCTAAGAGAATCAGTGACACACTTGGTTAAGAGTCAAGAACTTTGTGTGACCACAGAAGTCCTTTAACTTTACTGGGTCCTACTCATACAACTAGGATTTTGAATTAGGCAATAGCAATAATAGCTAACTATGTTGAGCCCTTATGTGTTTTAAGCAAGTATTAGCTTGCTTTCAATAACCACATGAGATAGTGTATTAGTCCATTCTCACACTATTGATAAAGACATACCCAAGTCTGGGTAATTTATAAAGGAAAGAGGTTTAATTGCCTCACAGCTTAGCATGACTGAGGAGGCCTCAGGAAACTTAAAATCACTGCAGAAGGGGAAGCAAACATGTCCTTCTTCCCATGGTGGCAGGAAGAGGAAGTGCCAAGCAAAAGGGGGAAAAGCCTGTTATAAAACCATCAAATCTCTCAAGAACTCTCAAGATGAGATTTAGGTGGGGACACAGCCAAACCATGTAATTCCACCACTGGCCCCACCCACATCTCATGTCCTCACATTTAAAAACACAATCCTACCCTCCCAATAGTCCTCCAAAGGCTTAAATCATTCCAGCAAAAGTCCAAGTCTAAAGTCTCACCTGAGACAAGACAAGTCCCTTCTGCCTATGAGCCTGTAAAATCAAAAGTAAGTTAGTGACTTCCTTGATACAATGGGAATACAGACATTGGGTAAATAGACCCATCTCAAATGAGAGAAATTGGCCAAAATAAAGGGACTACAAGCCCCATGCAAATCCAAAATCCAATAGAGCAGTCATTAAATTTTAAAGTTCCAAAATGATCTCTTTTGACTTCATGTCTCACATCCAGGTCATACTGATGCAAGAGGTGGATTTCCATGGTCTTGGGTAGCCCTGCCCCTGTGGCTTTGCAGGGTACAGCCCCCACTCCTGGCTGCTTTCACAGGCTGGCATTGAGTCTTTGTGGCTGCACATGACACAAGCTGTTACTGGTCTGCTATTCTGGGGTCTGAGGATGGTGGCCCTCTTCTTACAACTCCACTGGGCAGTGCCCCAGTGTGAACTCTGTGTGAGGGCTCCCAACTTACATTTCCCTTCTACACTGCCCTAGCAGAGGTTCTCCATGAGGTCTCTGCCCCTGAAGCACACCCCTGCCTGAACATCCAGGCATTTCCATACAATTATTTGAAATTTAGGCAGAGGTTCCCAAACCTCAATTCTTGATTTCTGTGTACCCACAGGCCCATCACCATGTGTAAGCTCTTCTGGCCACATCTGGGATGCAAAGCACCAAGTCCCAAGACTGCACAAAGCAGCAAGGCCTTGGGCCCAGCCCATGAAGCCATTTTTTCTCCTAGGCCTCTATGCCTGTGATGGGAGGGGCTGTTGTGAAGACCTCTGACATACCCTGGAGACATTTTCCCATTGTCTTGGCAATTATTAACATTTAGCTCCTCATTACTTATACAAATTTCTGCAGCTGGCTTGAATTTCTCCTCAGAAAATGGGTTGTTCTTTTCTAGCACATCACCAGGCTGCAAATTTTCTGAACTTTTATGCTCTGCTTCCCTTTTAAACATAAATTCCAATCTAAACCATATCTTTGTGAATGAATAAAACTGTGTGCTTTTAAAAGCACCCAAGTCAAATCTTGAATGCTTTGCTGCTTAGAAATTTCTTCTGCCAGATACCTTGAATCATTTCTCTCAAGTTCAAAGTTCTGCAGATCTCTAGGGCAGGAGCAAAATGCCACTAGTCTCTGTGCTAAAGCATAACAAGAGTTACCTTTGCATAGAGAATGAGCATCCTCATCTCCATCTGAGACCATCTCAGCCTGGACTTTGTTGTCCATATCAGTATCAGTATTTTGGTCAAAGCCATTCAGCCAGTCTCCAGGAAGTTCCAAACTTTCTCACATTTTCCTGTCTTGTTCTGAGTCCTCCAAACTGTTCCAACCTCTGCTTGATACTTAGTTCCAAAGTTGCTTCCTCATTTTTGGGTATCTTTAGAGCAGTGCCCCACTACCTGGTACCAATTTACTGTATTAGTCCATTTTCACAGACTGGGTAATTTATAAAGGAAAGAGGCTTAATTGATTTACAGTTCTGCAGGGCTGGGGAGACCTCAGGAAACTTGCAATCATGGCAGAGGAGAAACAAACACATCCTTCTTCACATGGTGGCAGGAAGAACAGCCAAGCAAAAGGGGGAAAAGCCCCTTATAAAACCATCAGATCTTGTGAGAACTTGCTCACTAGCACAAGAGCAGCATGGGGGTAACTGCTGCCATGATTCAATTACCTCCCACTGGGTCTCTCCCATGACATGTGGGGATTATGAGATCTACAATTCAAGATGAGATTTGGGTGGGGACATAGCAAAACTATGTCAGATAAGTACTATCATTATCTGTATTTTGGCAGTGGCGAAACTGAGGCACAGCTATAGTATGCATTTTGCTCAAAGTCACACAGCTATCGTGATAGCTCTGGGATTTGAATTTAGGCAGTTGGTCTTAGTGCTAGCTTAATCACTGTGGCACAGTATATTTCAAAGATAAGTTTGAGTGTTTCAGCCCTAATTATACAGTGATTCTAGAATGAAATGAGATGACATATGTCACATATTGTCACCTTGCATTATTCTATACAAATGACACCCCTTCACATCTTAATTTTTTCTCAAAACAAGGTTATTACAATTTTTTTTCCCCCAACCAGACCTTGGACAAGCTGTGCTCCTCTGAGGCGGTAACATCAGGCAAATGTATCATAGACTGTGATATCTGACAGGGTATGGAACCAGGCGTATTCACTTTTGTATCCCGAAGCCTGGGACGCTGTAGGCCCTCAGTAGGATTTGTTTATTGATTGATGGCAGGGCTGTGCCAGAGAAACATTTTCACTCGAAAGGTGCCATGCTGCAGGTGGCCAGCTGGGGGAGCCTTAGCCCAAAGGCAGGGCAGGCTGAAACAGGCAGAGGCTGCCGAGTGATTGGCGGTCAGCGGTCCCCAGTCCACCGGGTGTTGGACTGGATGTGAAGGATTGAGTTGCCCCTGAGAGGCCTTGCCTGCCCCGGAGGCTGGTTCCCGCTCAGCCAGGGCATGGGACAGTGGAGAGGCCCCTCTGGAACCTAGGAGGAACCTGCGCGTGTCAAGACAGTCTTAGGGGACAGGAGCTGGTGGCGGGAGGGCAGGCAGCACTCCGAGCACCTCAGTGCGCCTGGAGTGGGACAGGCATTGGGAGGCCAGCGGCCGCGCTGCGTTCTGGGCGCTCGCAGGGCTCAGCAGGGCAGGGAAGAGAGGGGCGTGGACCATGGGCCTGGAGGCTTCCCAGCAGCCAGCCCCTGTGACTGGGAGAAAGTCCTGCCCCTAAGCGGAAAGGCCCCCATCTCCCTAGTGGTGAGAGGGCAGGACCCCGAAGGGGCCCCAAGCCGTGTCTGTCAGTGTGTGCCTCCTTCAGGCGATTTCCCACCCCACCCCCATCTTCTCTGCCATTCAGAGGGGCTGGAGTGTGTAGGAGATGAGGTGGGGAGATTCCCCTTTCCCCAGGGGCCCTGGCAGAGTGGTCTGGCACTGCAGGGGTACATGCAATTAGTGGGTGCACGTCCACAGAACCTGGGTGGGCAGCAACGAGGGGGCTTGGGTGGGCGAGAAGGCCTGAGCTACTTGCACTCATCTTATTCCAACCCCATGCAATGCTGCTCAACCACGAAGTGACTTGCTGAGGCTGGGCGAATGCTCTGTTCCCACTTTACACAGGGAATCCAGGTAGAGACCTGAGAGAAGATAGGAGGAAGAACCCAGAACCCCACTCTCATGAGAAGTGTACTCAGACCAGAGACCTTCCTCTTCTTCATGTTTTATTTTATATTATTTTGTGTTTTTAGAGACAGGGTCTCATTCTGTTGCCCAGGCTGGAGTGCAATAGCACCATCACTGCTAACTGCAGCCTCAACTTCCTGGGCTCAGGCAATCTTCCTGCCTCAGTCTCTTGAGTAGCTGGAACCACAGGTGTGCACCAGCATGCCCTGCTAATTAATTTGTGTGTGTGTGTGTGTAGATGGGGGTCTCACTATGTTGCCCAGGCTGGTCTCAAACTCCTGGCCTTAAGTGATCCTCCTGCTTCAGCCTCCCAAAGTGCTGGGATTACAGGTGTGAGCGGCTGAGCCTGGTTACTCCTTTTTTGACTCCATTTTCCCTTCCCCAAGGAACATGCTGAAGGAGAGGCCTCTGTTAGCTGCTAGTGTGAGTCACAACTCCTGAGGCCCCTGTAGGTGCTTTGGTCCCAGCAGTCCAGCCTCCTACTCTCTTCAGGCCACTTCATCCCCAGGTGCTAGCACCTTCACCCTCTTGCTTTTCCCTCCCAGGGAGTCTCATGAACTGTTTCCTTTGGGGAAGTTGAAGAAAGACCACAGTCAAGCTTGGAGGGGACCATCTCTGCTACTCAATGCCCTAGTAGAGGACCTCCCAGCTGTCATCTCAAAATTTCTTATTCTAGGTACTTGTGGGTGAAGTCTAATTCTAGAGCTCCCCAGAGTTACTTTATCTCCTGGGGCAGTAAAAATCTGCCCATGGCACTGATCTTGGAGGAGACCTCTTATCTTCAGTAACACCGCTTCTGCTGGAGGTAGCAGAGGCCCTGCCATTGTTCCTTCCTGCCTTTGAGTTGTAGCACCTTCTTAGTTGGTCTGGAGAACCCCTCTACCCACACTGCAGGCTGGAGGTCACCTTGCATCCTCCAGCTCCTAGGCTGGGTGAGCCTTAGAGCCTTTGGGTGGACTCCTGCTTTAGTAGCTTAGAAAAGCAGATCCTGGCTCATCTTGCTCCCCTCACTTGCTAGGACTTAGAGCAGAGAGAGAGGACAGCTTTTTTTCAAGTCCCAATCCCTTTTCAGACAGGCAGTACAGTTAAGAGAGGTTTGTAAAGAGCATGGAAGCCTGTTCTGCATAGTGAGAGTCTTGCATACTTGGGACATCAGAACAGCCTCCAGGGGTTCTAAGTGTGTGTGAACTATTCTCAGGGGAGAAATACTGGAGGGCCTTGGGCTGACATTCTAGCCTCTCCACACTGCTGTTGACATCCTATGATGAAGAGGGAAGGCAAAGCTCACCTTCAGGGCATGCTTTGAATGTGGCTGGCCTGGGGCTGGAATGGGAGAATACAGTGTGGTCCTGGCTCTGAAAATCCGAAATTACTCTGGGTCTGTGCCTTAAAGTTGTGGCTTCATGGGGTCAGATTTCCTCTCTTAGAGCTAGTGTCCTGTTCCCTTTAGCAGAACGGAACCCTCTCTCCTCTGTGCCTCCCTGTGATTGCTGACCTGGCCTTAAGCACTGTCTCAGTGGTTAAGTTTTACAGAGAGGGCTGGTTACCTCCCTGGTACCACTCTTTTGTTATTGAACCCTAATTTCCTATTGCATATCTGTCTTTTCTTTATTTACTCCCCATTTTGTCATGTCTAGCTCCCTGCAGCTTTCTGAGAAAAGGTACTTGGAAAGCCATTTTTTTTGAGACTTTCAAAGATGGAAATAGATGTATTAATTCCTCACAATTGATTGGTAAACTGGCTGCTTAAGCATTTCTAGGGTTGAATTATGTTTTCTGGTATCAGGAGTAATTATGAGCAATGAGAGATCTTTCTGTTTCATGATAAACAGACACAATATGATGGACTCTTGGAGAAATCGCTGGTCATAAGAGAACTAGGTGAGGTCTCTGATGAGCCTCCCAAAGTACACATAGCCAAGAAACCAAATCATATCTGAGCCCAGCATACTGGAGCAGTGGATTGGGGCGGCCAAGAACCTTGTCATGTGTGTGGTATAGCTTATAAGTATTTATTTCCAAATGGCTAAGAAATTAACCCAGCACCATTTATTTTTCCATAGTTTGTGTCTTAATTATATACTAAATGCTTTCTTTAGGCTAGAGCCATTACTGAGCTCTCTCTTCAGTTTCATGGATCTATCTGGTCAATTCTTGTAGCATCATATATATTTTAAAGTTTCTCTTCTCTTTATGTATTTATTTTATTTATGGTGTGTCTTAAGAAGCAATCTCAAACTGTCAAAAGGCTCTGATTTTGTTCTTGGGCTACCTAGTGCTTTTGACAGCCTTGGAAGATGCAATGGAAAGCATGTCCATCAATACTAAAAATGCCATGAGTTGGGAAGGAATATGCAAAACCCAGGAGAGCAAAGTGGCAATCTAAAAAGATCCTGCTAATGATTTATTAAAGTCTCAAATGATTATATATACATATAATTTTTTGTTTTTGTTTTTGAGACAGTCTCATTGGGATTATAAGGATTATAGGCACCCACAAACAGACACACCCAGCTAATTTTTGTATTTTTAGTAAAGACAGGGTTTTACCATGTTGGCCAGTCTGGTCTCGAACTCCTGACTGCAGGCAATCTGTCTTCGGCCTCCCAAAGTGCTGGGATTACAGGCATGAGCCACTGCACCCAGTCTCTCTCTCTCTCTCTCTCTCTCTCTCTTCTGTATATATATACACACACTTAAAGGATAGATATAGAGTCTCTCATTTGGTTTAAAGACCAGCTGCACAAGAATAAGAGTGAGGATGCATGCCTTAACAGTTGCATATGTCAAGAACACATGGGGTTTCACTTGGATGCAAAGTCAGCTTGAGGCTGCTCTACGCTGATCAGATACAATGCCTACAGGAACCATGATGGTAACTGCACTAGTGCAGTGGGCTGTTAATTTAACTATATTATGTTATATTTAATTTAATATGTACATGTTAACTTTGCACATTAAACATTAAACACATAGGAAGAATCTTTATTTTTACAAAGCTGTATGTGCTCACCTCACTTTTTTTGAAGCACATGACCAGCTCTCTCGATCTATATTTATTCTCCACTTTTGATAAGGAAAAATTTCAAGAAGTATTTCATTTTTCTCCTTACTTCAAGGAAATCAACAGCACAACAGCAATGATGCATGGAAATTGACACTCTGTGCTGGGAAAGCAAATAAGAGGAGGTGGGATTACCTGTGTGGGAATGAGATGGTTGCATGCTCCTTCTCAACTGAGCAGCCTTCAGCTCCAACTGACATTTGCCGTACGGGAATATGGGTCAATGATTGCCAGAACTGATGTTCAGGAGATGCTAGCAACCTGGATTTCCCCATGAGCGTTCCTGATTTTTAAAATATTGGCAACCATGTTCTTAAAACCTTGTGCAGGACAGGTTCAATGAGCAGGATGCTGGATCGTGATGTCTTAAACATTGTAGCCAGCTCTGAGTACTTTATTTTATTTTAGTTTTTTGAGATGGAGTCTTGCTCTGTTGCCCAGGCTGTAGTGCAGTGGGGCGATTTCAACTCTCTGCAACCTCTGTCTCCTGGATTCAAGCGATTCTCCCTCAGCCTCCTGAGCAGGGTTTACAAGTATGCACCACCATGGTCAGCTAAGTTTTGTATTTTTAGTAGAGACGGGGTTTCACCATGTTGACCAGGCTGGTCCCAAACTCCTGACCTCAGATGATCCACCTGCCTCAGCCTCCAAAAGTGCTGAAATTACAGGTGTGAGCCACCACATCTGGCCAGCCCTAAGTATTTGAAAGAAACAGCAAAAAACTACAGCACATTAAAATTGTGAGAGGAGCTAGAAGCTTGGGAAAAGGGTGGAAGACCCAGGGATGATGTTTCTGAGAAAAGAAAGCTCAGCTAAGATTTGGTACCAGACTTCTGATTGTGTTTGAACTTCCCTCTCAGGGACAGAGCTTTTTTTTTTTAACTGGATACAGGAGGAGGGATGGGATCAGGACTAGTGTTGAAGATACTTTGGAAGAAGCTGTGAGATCTATATAAGCAGAACAAATAATCAACTACTTTAGGACATCAGGATATATCTCTGCCTGGGAAAAGCAGTGAGTTTCCTATCATTGGAGATGTTCAGCAGAGTCTTGAACCAGTTGGGGGTGTCATAAAGAGTACTGAAACACTGGAGGAGGGCATCATGCCCAGTCTTGATAGTCCTATCCATCCCTAAGACCTAATGATTCTACTCTTCTTTAGTTACTGTGGAGTATGTGGGCTTTTCCTTTCCCTAAGCTCCCAGACAAGTTGTACCATTCTTTTTTGCCATTTAAGGCATGCAGTAGGTAATAATTCAATGTATAGGGCTCTAATCCTGGTTGCCCTGGCTTTTGCCCTTGGCAAAGCTTCATAGCATCTCTTAGCTTTGCTTTATTTATAAAAATATGAATGAATACAAAATATCAGTGTGAAGATTAATATGATCCATGCAGCTCTTGTGAGAGGTCATGGAGATCATGACTGTCCAATGGCCTATTGATAGGTCTTTAAAAAAAAATTAAAAAGTTTTTTCAAGTTTTAATTTTTCAGTTTTATTTATTAATATTAATTTTTATGTATTTATCTATTTATTTTTGAGGCAGAATCTTGCTCTGTTGCCCAGGCTGGAGAGCAGTGGTGCAATCTCGGCTCACTGCAGCCTCTGCCTCTCACATTCAAGCGATTCTCCTGTCTCAGCCTCCCAAGTAGCTGGGACCACAGGCACCGGACCCATGCCCGGCTAACTTTTGTTTTTAGTAGAGACAGAGTTACACCATGTTGGCCAGGCTGGTCTCGAATTCCTGACCTCAAGTGATCCACTCACCTCGGTCTCCCAAAGTGCTGGGATTACAGGCATGAACCACCATGCCCAGCCAATATTCATTTTTAAATTGACAAATAAAAATTGTACATATTTATGGTATACAACATGATGTTTCGATACACATATACATTGTGGAATGACTAAATCAAGCTAATGAACATATCCATTGTCTCACATACTTTTTTTGTGGTGACAACACTTAAAATTTATTCTCTTCATGATTTTCAATTATTAAAACACATTGTTAGTAACTATAACCAGCATGTTGTACAATAGGTCTTCTGAAATAGGCCTTTAGCGTTGTTAATTTCCTTCCTGGAATTATGTTACGCTTATACAACTTTTTCACAGGTAAATGACGAATTTGCCCATTGAGTTGAAACCCTTGTCAGGGAAGGTTAGGAGTGCAGATATCACATGTTTTGGATCTCCCCCATGATACCAGGGAATTACAGGTGTGCAGTTTGCAGGCCCTTGCTATGTCCTGCTTTACACAGAGGTGGTTTCTAGTCTGATTTTATTCCACTTCACCCGCGGGCTTGTGGAGCTCCCTTTACTAGTGTTGAGGCCTAGATAAATCATTTTTTATTTGACTATCAAATGGCCATGAGAGACAAACCTCCACTTATAAGAACTTACATGTTTGCAACAACTTTTCTTAGGGAGGGGCAGAGGCTGAGAAGAATTCAAGTGTTGGGCAGTATGTGGAGGGAGGAGTGCCTTGAGGCTATGAGAGCACAGTATTTACAAGCATCAAATGTTCTTGAACATTTTGGAGCTGTACTCTATATAAGCTCTTACAGTAGGATAAGCCTTCTTTGTTTCTCTTTTCAATTTCTTTTTGGTTATCATTTACTATATAACCACTTTAAAATAATTCATAACGTATAAGGGAACTCTGTTTCTCCATCATACCCTTGCTCTATATCAAGTGGGATTGTGAGAGTACAAAGTAGTTAAGGAAATGATAGAATGGAGGAAGGGAACAGCTTGCAGTATCTTAGATGAAGGCTCAGCTTCAGGTCAGGGTTGGGAGTTGGGGATGTCCCTGTTTGATCTCTTTATTTCGGTCTCTGCTTTTTCTGCAGAACCCAGGGAAGCTGGGCTGTTTTGGACTATCACTGTCTAGTGTTTGTGTTGGGCAAGTCCCTTCCCATGGCATGGAGAAAAGCACCCTAATATCTGGGCTAAATCTGCGGATGGTGGAACATTTTTCTTCCCCTTATCAGACCCTAACCTCCATTAACAGGGGCAATGGCACAATGGCACTCTCTGAATCTCTGAATCAAATCTGCAATGATAGTTGATCTTGACTTTTACGGGTGGGCTGATTAAAAAGGCCAATGTGGCACCAACGGCTCTTTCCACACTCCTTGCTCAAGAAGGAGTTGTCTTCTTTGGGCTCACACTACAGGGTAGACCCAGCCTTTGGCCTCAGGGAATCTTTAAAGCTTTTCCTAAGTGGTTCCTCCCAGCTCAGGCTCTGGATGATCCTGAGGATGTCCTCCTCACTCCCCATCTTCTGCCCAATACTATGTCTTGCGGTTTCCCTGCTTCCTGGGGAATGTGCTGTGTATGGGAAAAACAGAAAAGAAGACCATTTGCTGAGCATTTAAGCAAATATTTGAGAAAGCCTTCCTGTATCTTTGTATTTCTTCATTTATTTTTGTAATTTGTGAAAATACTTTAAAAACAATTTTAAGGAGAATAATAAAAAAGCCATCTTTAAGTTACAATTCTGAGAAAATTACCTCCATTTTTGAAGGATTCTTTCCACTTTTCCCTAGAATGTATAGTTTTCCATACTGTTGGAATCAAAGTATATGTACATTTTTGAATATTCTTCTTTCTTCAATTCAGACTATATTGCACTTACAATTAGATTTGGAGTTGGGATGCCCAAGTGCTGAGGCAAGCTGGGAGGCCCCTTGATGTTTGAGCCTTTGGAGTAGGATGGTTGTGGAAGCAGTAGAAGGGCTTCAGAACCAGGAAGTTCATCCCTTCCTGTACCTCTCCTCTACCCCAGGCCCTGGTAACCACCATTCTACTTGCTTCTATGAGTTTGTCTTTTAAGATTATATGACCGAGATCATGCCGTATTTTTCTTCCTGTGCCTGCTTTGTTTCACTTAGCATAACATCCTCCTGGTTCATCCATGTTGTTGCAAATGACATTTCTTCTTTTTAAGGATGGATAATAGTATTCCACTCTGTGTGTGTGTGTGTGTGTGTGTGTGTGTGTGTGTGTGTGTATGTATATGTATTCTTCATCCATTCATCCATTGATGGACACTTAGGTTTATTCCATTTCTTGGTTATTATGAATAGTGCTGCAATAAACATGGGAGTGCAGATATCTCTTTGGCATACTGATTTCAGTTCCTTTAAATATATATCCAGTAGTGGGATTGATTGATCATATGGCAATTATATTTTAAATTTTTGGGTAAATCTCCATAGCTTTTTCGTAATGATTATGCTAATTTACATTGCCATCAACAGTGTATAAGTATTCTCTTTTCTCTACATCCTATCAGTTATCTTTTATTTTTTGATAATTGCCATTCTAAGGGGTGATATCTAATTGTGTTTAATTTGCATTTCTGTGATGATCAGTGATGTTGAGCATTTTTTCATATACCTGTTGGCTATTTGTATTTCTTTTTTTGAGAAATGTCTATTAGGCTCTTTGCCCATTTTAAAGTTGGGTTATTTGCTTTTTTGCTATTGAATTGTTTGAGTTCTTGATTTGGTTTGAATATTAACCCTTTATTAGATGTGTGATTCGCAAATATTTTCTCCCATTCTATTGGTTGTTTCTTCACTCTGTTGATTGTTTTCTTGGCTGCAAAGAAGACTTTTAGTTTGATGCAATCCCATTTGTCTATTTTTGCTTTGTTGCCTGTGTTCTTGGGATAATATCAAAAAATTCATTGCCTGGAGCAATGTAATGGAGTTTTCCCCTATGTTTTCTTCTAGTAGTTTTAAAATTTCAGATTTTATGTTTAAGTATTTAATTCATTTTGAGTTGATTTTTGTATATAGTGTGAGACAAGGGTGTAATTTCATTCTTCTGCATGTGGATATCCAGTTTTCCTAACATCATCTATTGAATAGACTACCTTTTTCTATTGTGTGTCCTTGGCAGCCTTGTCAAAAATCAATTTGGGCATCTATTTTGTATGAGAGAAGTAGCTCAGGGAAAGGATATATGTGGACTCATGGACATGGACATTGGTTAATGACTATCACTCATAACAGCTGGGGAATGGGTGCATCAGCTGCTAAAGAGGTCCTGGGAAGGGCATCAACAAGGTCTACTAAAATTCATTCCTTGCATTGTTCAGATTCTCTTGTTTCTGGACTTCAGGTGGGCAGTTTTTATTTTCTCATTCATCACTGGTGTTACCTCCTCAACCCCCTCCTTCACCCACTCTAACAGATGACATTTATATACATAATTTGGCAGTATACCTTTGCTCAGGATGATCTAATTATCAGCAGAACAAAGGTGAGCTTGTTCCTGGAGGGTACCAACTATATCACTGAGTAAGGACCAGCGCACCTGCTCCAGTTTATACACCACCCCAGCTCCCCTGGATTCTGCTTGCGTTGACTGCTTGCTTTGTTTTTAGGTTGGAGTGGCTCTAGTGGCAACTCACTCTGTTCTCATGGTCATAAATCCCTACTTACTCATCGCTGCCACTGCTGCCGCCACCACAGACCAAGAACCCCACTTGCACAGTGCTACCTGCTAAGGAGAAGTTGCTGTGCCTGAGCACTGGACCACATGGGCTCACACAGACTTCCAACCAGGTAAAAGGGTGATAAGGGCTGCAGATGTCAGCCACGTTTTCTTCTTGACCACCTGCTGCTGGAACAATGGGCCATGAGCAGAGTAGAGTGGTCACGGAGATTGAGAACAGAGGCTATTCATGGGCCCAAGAACATGGACACTCTCACCAAAGTCAATTTGGGTCTTGCCACTGTTAATCACCTAACTTGCCAGCAGCAGAGACTATCCCTGAGTCTTCGAGATGGCACTGCTTTTGGAGAGACCAGGCAGTTATCCAGTGAGAGGTTGACCCCTCTACTTTGGAGGGGATGGACATTCATCTATATCACCTTTGTTACCTGCTCTGGATATGAGTTTTCCTTCTCTGCCTAAAATTCCTCTGCTACCACCACCATATAAGGGCTGACAGATTCACCAATCCATCGACCTGGCTGTCACACATTTTACCTCAGAGCAAAGGACTCATTTTATGGCAAATAATGTAAAATGATGGGCTCATTGGTCTTGTTATATACCATGCAACCCAGAAGCAGTCAACCTAATGGAATGATAAGCTGGCCTGTTGAAAGCTCAGCTAAGGTGCCAGCTTAGAGACGACACCCTGTAGGGTTGAAAGTTGGAGCACTGCTTTCCAGGGTGTGGTACATATGCTGAATCAACAACCAGTCTATGGTTCAGTGTCCCCAAATAGCTAGAATATATGAGTCCAGGAACCAAGGGATAGAAGTAGAATTGATCCCTTTAGTTATCATTCCCAGGGACTTACTTGTGGAATTTATGCCTTCCTGTTTCTGCAAACTCAAATTCTTCCACTTTAGAGGTCTAAGTTTCCAGGAAGAAAATACTTTCTCCAGTGGAGGTGGGAAAGGCTCCATTGAACTGGATGTTGTGACTATCATTCAGCCATTTGGGACTCCTCATAACAGTGGACCAGCAGGCAAAGGAAATGGTTACTTTATGGCTAGAGTATTTGGCCTTAATTACTGTGAGAAGCTAGGGTTGCTGCAATGCAATGGGAGAAGATAGGAGTATGACTGCAACCCAGGGGATTTTCTGGAAGTAGCCCCTATACTTTTCTGCTCACTGGTAATTGTAAATGTGCAGTTACAACAACCAAAACCTAACAAATGCAAAGCACCTAACACCTCAGTCCTCTCAGGGTGGAGGTCTGGGCCACTCTGTCAGACTACAGCACAGGCTCACTGAACTGCTAGATGGTGGAGTGGAGAGAACCTAGAGTGAGTGGTGGAAGTGAGATGCAAAATATCAATTAGGACTCTGGGATCAGATGTGGCAGTGGAGACTGTAGCTTGATTTACCAATCCTTTTTACATCTTTTCAGGAGATTGCAGTTGGCCATTGACACCAATTGCCAGGAAAGACTGTGATGCCTGCTCACTGACCTGAGGGAAATTTTAGGGGCTTAGCTTCTCTGATAGCTTCCTGAATGGGCTGAGTGATGTGACCTGGGAATGGAAAGATGCTTGCTTCCCATGCAGAAACCCTGACCAATGGGATTCTGAAGATGGGTATATGCATGTATCCACTGGTAGAACCATGAGTGGTGCTGCATCCTTAATAGTTAGAATACATGGATGGGGTTTGGAACCAACATAAAGACAAAAGTAGAATAGCTATTAATCCCATCCTGTAGAGATAACCCCCATAATTATGTTGATGAATTACTTCCAGTTTTTCCTATGCATATATAAAATATATAGCTACAAAATTGATATTCTATAGGAAGATTTTTATATTCCTTTTAAAAGCATTACATATATTGAATATATTGAATTTTATTGAAGAGCTAACGATCCTAACACCCAGATACATAAGACCCATAAAGAGATTTAGACTCAACGAGACAGAAAATTAATAAGGATATCCAGGACTTGAACTCAGATCTGGAACAAGTAAACTCAATAAATATTTATAGAGCTCTCCACTTTAAATACACAAAATATACATTCTCTACCTTAAATACACAAAATATTGATCGGCCATTATTAATACCCATTTTTAGAATAAAGCTACATTCCCGTTCTCTCTCCGTCTTTTTCTTCCTCTTTCTTCCTCTCCTTCACTCGTTTTTTTTTCTTTCTTTCAAAAAAAAAAAAGTAAAAAAAGAAAAAAAAAAGAGAAGAATGTAAATGTTTTTTATCAGACTTAAGATTGGTGTTGATATTAATGCTACACAGGTATAATAAAGCATGTCCAACCCCTACTTCCCCTTATGGCCTAAACCAGTCTTTCAGGTTAAATTTTACTGTGTCCTGGCCAAGGAGGAAGTCCATTCAGATGGTTGCAAGGGGACTTCAAACTTTATTTTGTTTTACAAAGCCATGCAGCACCTTGAATGTTTTGCTTTTTAGATACTTCTTAGCAATTCTAGTTCATTGCTCTTAATTTCTTCCTTCCACAAAGTTATAGGACATAGACATAATTTTGCCAAGTTCTCTGCAACTATTCAACAAAGATATTCTTCACCTTAGTTTCTAGTACTTCGTTCCTAATTTCCATCTGAGATGTCATCAGAATGGTCTTTACTGTTTATATTTCTAGCAGCATTTTGATCACAACCACTTAAGTCATCACTAGGAAAATTTAGGCTCTCTCTGTAGCTCTGCTTTTGACTCCTCACCAGAATCACCCTTCAGGTTCCATTCACAACAACAACAACAACAACAAAAAAAGAAGTTTTCCATATGAAATGTTTTTAACACAAATTTTTATGAGTTCAAAATATTCAATCACACAAGTTTATCATATAAGCTTTGTTCCATGTCTGGGATTCCAGATTTTTGTTATTAAAAATGTTGAGATTTAAATTTTTATGCATGAATCTTTGTGCATGTCTTTGATTCTTTCTTAAATACAAATTCCTAGCAATAGTTCACTTGGCCAAAGGTGTTTAGCACACCCTCAGAAGTGATGGGTGTTACCAGCCTCAAGCCCTGGCTGTCCTGTCCCTGTTCTGCCCTGTTTTCTCTCCTCCAGTCAGTCTCCCATGACAAGGGTTTGTATTGAGTAGGCTCTAGGTTTTGGACTTCCTGCTGGTTTGGGTGAAGCCATTTGTAGATGGTTGTTGCTCATGTGGACCTTGTGATGCTGTCTCTAATCTGTCAGTATCTGTTTTGTAACAATGACTCAGTGAGAGGCAATCTTCTCTGCATATCACATGAAAGCTTCACGGAGGGAAGATCTTTTCTTATCGATGTGGACTATGAGGAGGACTCCTTGTGGCATCAACTGCCTTTTTTATATCATGTATCTAAACCAGTGGTCTTCCACTGAGAGCAATCCTTCTTTCCCCCTCCCTCCCTTGCCTGGGGACATTTAGCAATGCCTGGAGATATTTCGGTTGTCACAACTTTGTGGTGGAGAAGGGGGTGTTGCTACTGGCATCTAGTAGGTAGAGGCCAGGGATGCTGTAAACATCTTATATCTTGTTTATAATTCAAAATGTTCTTAGTCATTCTGAATATCACTAAAGAAAAATCAGAATTGGAATAGGGTTGATGATTAAGGCAAGGAAGGATTTGGTGTCATTTCTTGAGCTGAAAGTATGGATCCTGCCTTTCCAGAGAAAAATCTCTTTTTTTCCTCAAATTTTTTTTCCATTTTTCCTCTCTGTCTGTCTCTCTGCCTCTCTCTCTCTTTTCTCGCTTTGTCTCTGTATGTCTGTCTGTCTCTCTCTCTTCCTCTCTCTCTCTCTCTCTCTCTCTCTCTCTCTCACACACACACACACACACGCACACGCACACACACACACACACACACACACCCCTTCCAAATTCTTGGGTGCTTGGACTGTGAATCAGGTTGCTATGTGCAGGGAGAAGAGAGAAGCTGAGAGGGAACACACACTCATGACTGGGAGCTGGATCTTTATTGAGGTTTATTGAGAGTTCTGTGACTGGTAGGACACTTCTGGAGGCTCCGGGTTGTGGCCAAGGGACCAAGGGCAGGCCAGAATGAGTGGCACACACTTTGCTGCTCAGGTCCAGTTCCAGGTTCTGTTTAAAGCTGGCTCAGGATCCAGGGTTAATTTGCCTGCAGGACCTTGTTGATCCAGGGCCGGTAATGGGAGATTCGGGTGAAGACAGCAGGGGGCTTTGCGTCCACCCGTCCGTAGGATACGATGCCCTGGGCCACCCCAGCACACAGAAGAGGGCCCCCGGAGTCTCCCTGTAGGGGGAGGAGAGAGAGAGAGTAGAGCAGAAGGTGAGCCCGGGAAGTCCTCCACTCCTGCCTGCTAGCCAGCTTAGAGTCACAGTGAGACCTAAAGTCAAACCTGGGAGCTGGGGCTCCTCGTTTATACATCTAGTTCTGATGCCCCTTCTTCCTTTCTTGGGACAGTCATCCACATTCTTCACGTTACCCCATTCCCCCAGTGCAGTAGACTGGAATGGACGATCAGAGGCTGTCTTGGGCCATGGGAGGACAGACAGTTCCTGTGATGCCAACCCTGTCACTGGCTGATAGGCTTCTGACCCCATCTTCTAGGAGCATTCTGATCCCTGAACAGTGAGTTTTGGAGAAGAAACCTAGTTGGAGGATCACCTTAAATGCAGATTTTGTCTTCTTGGGATTACCCACACACAGCTGAAGATTGTGGTCAAAGTCTCTGAAGTGGCTGCAGGCCTGGGGATCCATGAGTCTCAGCTTCACCTCTTGCAGAGTGTCTGAGATTGGCTCCGTCACACCTGTTCTTCCCCAGCCAGCCACCCGGCACATTCTCCCAGGTGGGACAAAGTTGAATTGGGGTGGAAGGGGGAGTGTCCCCACGGCCAGTGCCAGGTTGGCTTTCTCCTTCAACTGTGAAGGGAATGAAGGACTGTCAGTCCTCGAAATGGGCTCTGGACAGTTGGAAGTGTCAGGGAGGGACAGGGTGAGTTGCTTCATGTTAGAGCTAAGTCCTAAGAAAAATTCAGGGCAATGAGGACCTGAAGGAGAAGCTTAGGAGAATGGGAAGTGGAAAAGGAGAAGAGAGGTGTTGTCACCTTTAGTAACATGATATCGTGGTGAAAAGTAGACTCGTTATATTTTGGATGACGGAATTGCTTGACAACCTCAATCCTCTGCCATGTGTCTTCTTTCTCTGTTATGTTATGGGCTCCAAGGGTGACTGTTATAGACCTGTTGTGAGTAAGAAGGAAGGACAATGAGTGACAGTGATGGCTTGGGGTTTCTCCCAAGGTGAGCTCATTCTGAGAAAAGGGACTGGGGTCTCTCATTGAATTGCTGGACTCTGCCCATCTTCCTTTTCATTGACCACTTGTGCTGTTTGGGGCTCAGGTTTTTTTTATGAAAGAGCTTTCTGAGGGAAGAGACACAATTTCCAGGACCCCTGGAATTGTTGGAATGTACAGGCCAGGGAGGACTCAGGGGACAGGGTTTGCATTTTCTAATTCAGGGAGCCCATATGAGGACCAGCCCCCTGAAGCAGGAGATATCAGTTAAAGGGGAAAGTGAAGGTCTCGTGTGGACCCTGTTCTCTGCCTCCCATAAAAGGATGGGTTCAGGACCCTGAGAATTAGAGGCCAGTGTTCTTGAAAAGGCCATAGAGGAAGTGGCCCTGAGAATGGGTAGGTCTCTGAAAAGCAAACTGTGTATCTTGAGTAGGGTAGGGGTGAGGGGAGCTACTGCTACAGGAGGGACCTTGGATGGGGCCTACTTTTCCTCCAAAGATGAGCTTAGCTCACAGTGACCGAGGCTCAAGGAACCATTCAGTCATGGACTAAAGTCTTTCAGCTTAAGTCTTCCCTCTCCTGAAGTTGACTGGACCCAGGACCCTCTCTTCAGGCCCCAGTGCAGGTGTATCCCTGGTGCTACTCTGGTTGTTTCTGTCCTGTTTGGAGATAAATGGACCCTGTTGTCTCACCTTCCTGCACAGTGAGCAGCTGTCAGCACAAAGTTCCGTCTTATCAGGAAGGCACCACAAAATTTCGGGGGACCCCTGGAAGTGACAATTTCCAGGAAGGCCATGTAGGGGCGGGAATGTGGCTTGCATTCTGTGCCTCCGATGATCTCCCCTGGAAGAACACAGGCATTGGTACTCTCTCCAATGAATGAACAAATTGGGTTAAAGCTGAGCAAGGCTTCCCTGGAATCTCATTCTCACCCTGTGTTTTGCCCATCTTCCCTCTCCTGTCTCCTGTATTTCATATCTTTCCCCACCCACAACCTCCCACATGAAATGTCATTCTTTCCTCCAGGTGCAACAGCTGGCCCTGCCTTAGTTCCATTCAGATGTTTTCAACTCAGATTTCCCCCACTCCCACCTTGCCCTGGCCCACCCTCCTCTGTCTCTATGTAGAACCCGATGTTCAGATTCCCGTTTTAGGTTTCTCCACAGCCCATGAGTATGGTCAGAGTGAGCAAATCACAAGGTAATGGGTAGCCCTGATGCTCAGAAGATTAAGAGAACATATCGATTTTCCTGGGGATACCCCTCTTTCTTCCACTTGCTCTGGGCTTTTCTGCAATCGAGGTGGGATTCCTCATTCCTGGGAGCTATCCTAGGCTTCAGAGAATGGCAGTGGGTGTGTGTGTGGGGGTGCATCTCCAAAGTGGAAATTTCCTTCTGGGACTCTTAAAGAGAGATCTTGGAACTCTGTTTAAGAGTTAGCTATTTTAGCTCAGGTGCGGTGGCTCATGCCTGTAATCCCAGCACTTTGGGAGGCCGAGGCGGGTGGATCACGAGGTCAACAGATCGAGACCATCCTGGTCAACAAGGTGAAGCCCCGTCTCTACTAAAAATACAAAAATTAGCTGGGCATGGTGACGCACACCTGTAGTCCCAGCTACTCGGGAGGTTGAGGCAGGAGAATTGCTTGAACCCAGGAGGCGGAGGTTGCAGTCAGCGGAGATTGCGCCATTGCACTCCAGCCTGGGTAACGAGCTAAACTCCGTCTCAAAAAAAAAAAAAAAAAAAAAAAGCGTTAGCTATTTTAAGACTAAACATCTTTGTTTCAGGAGCTGATACTGCAGATCTCAGAGGAAAGAACCCCAATACTCACCAGTTTCAGCTCTGGAGTACAGGAAAAAGAGTAGCAGGGGGAGAGGAAGAAGCGGCATCTTTCCAGAGAGGCTGCCTGAGCAAATGCTGGTTTTCCTTTCTAATCTTGGGTTTTATGACTCCCAGCAGGCAAGAGAAGGGCAGGGCTGGTAACCACAGGAACTGCGTGGTGATGTTTTCTTCTCTCAATCTGAATTGGCTGTCTTTCTGATCAGAACTTCCCCCAGAATCACCCTGTGTTTTTTTAGAGAGGAACTTGAGGCCTGAACTCCCAAGTGCTGGTTTCTCAGATGTACCCTCAATGATGGTGCCTTTTCTGGAGTTAGGGGCAGGAAATAGAGGGACCATGTCTTTCTTTTCCAGTTAGGGCAGCTTGTGAAAGGCCCATCAGAAACATGGGGTGGTCTTTGCACTGAACAGTTGGAAGCATGCCTACTTTTTTGGCTATGATCCATAGTCAGAAATGCATATTGCAGAGTCCCAGTGCATGCACAGATGCATGAGAGTAAGCACAAATCAAAAGTTTCAGGAAACAATCTTTATCTCAACCACGTGCAAAGTTCTCTGTTAGTTTCCATTCCACTCTACTCCACTTCACTCCACTCCATTCCATTCCACTACATGTCAAAACCTGAGCAACAACCCCACTTAAAGGATGATTCCTTGCAATTTGAAAAACATTGACCTGGCTGTCTCTCTTCCTCTGAACCATATGTTTTTGGCAGAAGAGAGATCCAGGAAGGGTAGATGTGGGAAAGGAACAGACCCTAGGACAGAACTTTATGCAAAGAGCAATTGGGATTGGAATTCTGAGAGTCTAGGCACATCATATATTGTCACAACTCTTAGAGATATTATTACTTTCATAGCGACCCTATCAATAGGCATTACTGTTATGACCATTATTATGTCATGATATGATATATATATATATTTTATCGGCTATCATGGCTTATGGTTCAGAATTAGATTTTCCCGATTCCAAATCAAGAGCCCTATCTACTCTAGAACTAAAGAGAAATAGAGGAATAGAGTCCTGCCAATGTGGAGGATAAATAAAGATGTAGGAGAAGGGTGTTTGCTCCAGAGATGCTGGGGTTTCCTACTGTTACATTAAGAATCAAGATTTCCACAACAACCTGGGAACACACCATTACTGTCACTTTACAATTGTAGAATTGAGACTCAGACACATTAACATGACCAAGATCACACAACTTATAATATCAGAAGTGGGTTTCAAGCACATACCTGTTATTTTCCCTGGACTTAGAGAAGGGAGTCCACACGATGGACTGCCATTTTCCCTGGAGATTTGTAAGGCATTTAGTTCAAAGGTGGAGATGTGTAGGGAATAAGTGTCTTTTCCAGATCATTTAGCTATGCCCTTGGTCTCAGCTTGGGCTTGTGACCAGAGTGATCCACCCCTAGGTCCTCTGTTGCTTTTAACTCAATTTCCCAAGTTCTATATACAGCTCTTACTCTCTCTAGAATAAAACATTTATACATATTTCTAATGTCTTTTCAAATCTGGGCATCTTAGGTGTCCTTGTACCACTCTTCACTCTCTAGAGGGTTGCCAGAGAATATTCAGAATGCCCAGTTAAATTTGTATTTCAGATGAACAACAAATCATTTTTTAGTTAACTATATCCCAACTATTGAATGAGACATACTAATACAAAAAAATTGTTGTTTATCTAAAATTTGAATTTAACTGGGAGTCCTGTATTTTTATTTGCTAAAGTTGACAACCCTACTCTGGGCTTTCCACCATTAGCAGAAAAGAGGAGAACCTGGAGCTGGAGAAGTCTTGTTCTGTGGTCTTACATCAGTTAGACCAAAAAAGCAGAGGCTTAACAAATCAAAGGTGTTTGTTTTCACTGATATAATTAGAATTGGAAAGGTGGGAAATCTGGGGCTAGTATGATAACCCCATAGCATCAAGATTCAGATCGACCCAGACTTAAGTTTTTCTCTACCTGCCTGGCTGAGGGTGAAGAAATGGAATAGGTACAGCCCCAGTCAGGAGACCAATTTCAGAAACGAGGACTGCACTATCGTCTCACATTTTCTTCTTTGCTCTGTCGTGTGTATACTTCTGTATTTTAAGAGATTTCCTTTTTCTCTTTCTTTTTCCCTTTTTTTTTTGGATATTTTATATGTAGCATGTTGGCAGTGAACTTTATGGTTTAGTGTACAATTATCAAGTTGGGAGACTAGAGAATATCAAATTGAAAATGTGACCAAACTAGTGGTAGAGCAGATCTCACCTGGAGACTCAGTTCTTGCCGTTGAAAGCAGCAACGGTTGAGACTGCATTATTTCAGTTCTGCTGAGTCAAGCCTCATTTTCCTTTATATAAAAGATAGTGAGGAGAGAGGACTCAAGATGGCGCTGTGAGAACAACCCAGGATTGAAGCTCTCGTTGAATCCGCAAAGAGGTGAGTTGGAGTTGCATTTCCAGACTGATCTTTGTTGCCCACAGAATGGGGAAACTCCCAAGTGTAAGGGAGACACGGGACGCCAGGCAGTAAGTCTGCCTGGCGAAGCCAGCAGCCGGGGCGGCGGCGGCCGGCCCTACCCAGCAATCCCCACAGGGCGCGCTTGTCCAGGTGCCCTGTTGAACCGGCAACCTGAGACTTGAGAGGGCTGGACTTGAGACTGAACGAGACTTGGACAGTAGGCCAGCCCAGGGGATTGCAGGGACAGAGCGTTCGGGGTACCCAGTGGGATGAACCGCGATTTCAAACTATCCCGAGCAGCTGGTCCGAGATGCACTGTGGGGGAGGGGCGTCCACCACTACCGAGGCAACCCGCCCCAACTGAGATACACGCCCACTGCTGACGCAGCCAGCCATTGCCGAGGCAACCCGTCTCTACTGAGATACACGCCCACTGCTGACGCAGCCTGCCGTTGCCGAGGCAACATGCTACAACAAAGAGACTCCACCGCAGGGCATGACGGAGACCACAGCAGAGCCTGCAGGAACAGGGCAAATCACACAACAGCAGGGCGGAGACTCGGCAGGCAAACGGTGGCTAGTCTGCCTCCTAGCTGGGCAGGACACCTCAACGGACATCGAAAAATAAAGCCCGAACCCCCCAACACAGAGCATTTGAGAAAAAAAGGATTTTTTTAATGAGCTCTGTTGCAGCAGAATCAAACATAGCAGCCTAACAGCCCTGAATGAACAACAGAGCTCACAGCTCAGAAATTGAGCTCCTAAAAAGAACAGACTATCTCCTCAAGCAGCTCCCTGACCCCTCTATATCCAAAAGACTGACATTTGGCAGGCATCATCCTGGGACAAAGATAGCAGAAAAAGAAACGGGTAGCATCCCTCACTGTGCCACAGCTGCTAGAGGTGCACCCCAGACAAGCAGGGCCTGGAGTGGACCTCAGAAGTCGTACAGTGAAGGGGCTAGGCTGGTAGAAGGAAAACCAAGTAACAGAAATACTTCATCATCAACAATCTGGGTGTCCACTCAGAGACCCAATCGAAAAGTCAGCAACTACACAGACGACAAATGGATAAACCCACAAAGATGGGAAGAAACCAGCGAAAAAAGGAGGAAAACACCCAAAACCAGAACACCTCGCCTCCTAGAAAGGACCAAAACTCCTCACCAGCAAGGGAACAAAGCTGGACGGAGAATGACTGTGACGAAATGATGGAATTAGACTTCAGAAGGTGGATAATGAGAAACTTTTGTGAGCTAAAAGAACATGTATTAAATCAATGCAAAGAAACTAAGGAACTTAGAAAAAGATATGAGGAAATGATAACAAGAATGGATAACTTAGAGAGGAATATGAATGAATTAAAGGAGCTGAAAAACACAATACGAGAACTTCACGAAGCATGCACAAGTTTCAATAGCCGAATTGACCAAGCAGAAGAAAGAATATCTGAAGTCGAAGACCAACTCAATAAAATAAAACGAGAAACCAAGATTAAAGAAAAAAGCGCAAAAAGGAATGAACAAAGTCTCCAAGAAATGTGGGACTATGTGAAAAGACCTAACCTACGTTTGATAGGTGTACCAGAAGGGGACGAAGAGAATGAATCCAAGCTGAAAAATAATCTTCAGGACATCATCCAGGAAAATTTCCCCCACCTAGCAAGACAGGCCAACACTCAAATGCAGGAAATACAGAGAACACCACAGAGATATTCTGCAAGAAGAGCAACCCCAAGGCACATAATCGTCAGATTCAACAAGGTTGAAATAAAGGAGAAAATACTAAGGGCAGCCAGAGAGAAAGGTCAAGTTACCCACAAAGGGAAGCCCATCAGACTCACAGCAGATCTCTCGGCAGAAACACTACAAGCCAGAAAAGAGTCGGGGCCAATATTCAACATTGTTAAAGAAAAGAACTTTCAACCCAGAATTTCATATCCAGCCAAACTGAGCTTCAGAAGTGAAGGAAAAATAAAATCCTTTGCGAACAAGCAAGTACTCAGAGATTTTGTCACCACCAGGCCTGCTTTACAAGAGCTCCTGAAAGAGGCACTACACATAGAAAGGAACAACCAGTACCAGCCATTCCAAAATCACACTAAATGCTAAAGAGCATCAACATAATGAAGAATCTACAACAACTAACAGGCAAAACAGCCACTTAGCATCAAAATGGCAGTATCAAATTCACACATAACAATATTAACCCTAAATGTAAATGGACTAAATGCACCAATCAAAAGACACAGATGGGCAAATTGGATAAAAATCCAAAACCCATCAGTGTGCTGTATCCAGGAAACCCATCTCACATGCAAGGATATACAAAGGCTCAAAATAAAGGGATGGAGGAAGATTTACCAAGCAAATGGAGAGCAAAAAAAAGCAGGAGTTGCAATTCTCATCTCTGATAAAATAGACTTTAAAGCAACAAAGATCAAAAGAGACAAAGAAGGCCATTACATAATGGTAAAAGGATCGATGAAACAAGAAGAGCTAACGATCCTAAACATATATGGACCCAATGCAGGAGCACCCAGATACACAAGGCAAGTTCTTAATGACTTACAAAGAGACTTAGACTCCCACACAATAGTAGTGGGAGACTTTAACACTCCACTGTCAATATTAGACAGATCAACCAGACAGAAAATCAACAAGGATATCCAGGGCTTGAACTCAGACCTGGAGCAAGCAAACCCGATAGACATTTACAGAACTCTCCACCCCAAATCCACAGAATATACATTCTTCTCAGCACCACATCACACCTACTCAAAAATTGACCACATAATTGGAAGTAAAGCACTGCTCAACAAATGCAAAACAACTGAAATCATAACAGACAGCCTCTCAGACCATAGTGCAATCAAGTTAGAACTCAGAATACAGAAACCAACCCAGAACCGCACAGCTTCATGGAAACTGAACAACTGGCTCTTGAATGTTGACTGGGTAAACAATGAAATGAAGTCAGAAATAAAGAAGTTCTTCGAAACCAATGAGAACAAAGACACAACATGCCAGAACCTCTGGGACACATTTAAAGCAGTCTCTAGAGGAAAGTATATAGCAATAAGTGCCCATATGAGGAGAATGGAGAGATCCAAAATTGACACCCTATCGTCAAAATTGAAAGAGCTAGAGGAGCAAGATCAAAAAAACTCAAAACCCAGCAGAAGACAAGAAATAACTAAGATCAGAGCTGAACTGAAGGAGACTGAGACACGAAAAACCCTTCAAAAAATCAATAAATCCAAGAGCTGGTTTTTTGAAAAGGTCAACAAAATAGACAGACCACTAGCCAGATTGATTAAAAATAAAAGAGAGAACAACCAAATAGATGCAATAAAAAATGATAAAGGGGAAATCACCACAGATTCCACAGAAATTCAAACCATCATCCGAGAATATTACAAACAACTCTATGCACATAAACTAGTAAACCTGGAAGAAATGGATAAATTCCTGGACTCCTGCATCCTCCCAAGCCTAAACCAGGAGGAAGCTGAAACTATGAATAGACCAATAACAAGGTCAGAAGTCGAGGCAGCAATTAAGAACCTACCACACAAAAAAAGCCCAGGTCCAGACGGGTTCACAGCCGAATTCTACCAGACACACAAAGAGGAGCTCGTACCGTTCCTTCTAAAACTATTTCAAACAATCCAGAAAGAGGGAATACTTCCCAAATCATTTTACAAGACCAACATCATTCTGATACCAAAACCCGGCAGAGACCCAACAAGGAAAGAAAACTTCAGGCCAATATCCATGATGAACATAGATGCAAAAATCTTCAATAAAATATTGACAAGCCGAATGCAACAGCAAATCAAAAAACTTATTCATCATGATCAAGTAGGATTCATCCCGGGGATGCAAGGCTGGTTCAACATACGCAAGTCTATAAACGTAATTCACCACATAAACAGAACCAAAAACAAAAACCACATGATTATCTCAATTGACGCAGAGAAGGCATTTGACAAAATTCAACAGCCCTTTATGCTAAAAACCCTCAATAAACTCGGTATCAATGGAACATATCTCAAAGTAATAAAAGCGATTTATGACAAACCAACAGCCAATATCATACTGAATGGGCAAAAACTGGAAGCATTCCCTTTGAAATCTGGCACTAGACAAGGATGCCCTCTTTCACCACTCCTATTCAATATAGTTCTGGAAGTTCTAGTCAGAGCAATCAGGCAAGAAAAAGAAATAAAGGGTATTCACATAGGAAAGGAGGAAGCCAAATTGTCTCTATTTGCAGACGACATGATAGTATACCTAGAAGACCCCATCACCTCAGCCCAAAAACTCCTGAAACTGATAAGCAGCTTCAGCAAAGTCTCAGGATATAAAATCAATGTGCAAAAATCACAAGCATTCGTCTACACCAATAACAGACTTAAAGAAAGCCAAATCAAGAACGAACTGCCATTCACAATTGCTACAAAAAGAATAAAATACCTAGGAATACAACTCACAAGGAACGTAAGGGACCTCTTCAAGGAGAACTACAAACCACTGCTCAACGAAATCAGAGAGGACACAAACAGATGGAGAAACATTCCATGTTCATGGTTAGGAAGAATTAACATTGTGAAAATGGCTATACTGTCCAAAGTAATTTACAGAATCAACGCTATCCCCATCAAGCTACCATTGACTTTCTTCACAGAACTGTAAAAAACCACCATGAACTTCATATGGAACCAAAAGAGAGCCCGCATAGCCAAGTCAATTCTAAGCAAAAAGCACACAGTGGGGGGCATCACACTACCGGATTTCAAACTATACTACAAGGCTACAGTGATCAAAACAGCATGGTACTGGTACCAAAACAGAGATATAGACCAATGGAACAAAACAGAGGCACCGGAGGCAACACAACATATCTACAACTATACAATGTTTGATAAACCTGACAAAAACCAGCAATGGGGAAAGGATTCCCTGTTTAACAAATGGTGTTGGGAAAACTGGCTAGCCATGTGCAGAAAGCAGAAACTGGACCCCTTCCTGACACCTTACACTAAAATTAACTCCAGATGGATTAAAGACTTAAACATAAGACCTGGCACGATAAAAACCCTAGAAGGAAATCTAGGCAAAACTATCCAGGACATAGGAGTAGGGAAGGACTTCATGAACAAAACACCAAAAGCATTGACAACAAAAGCCAAAATAGACAAATGGGACCTAATGAAACTCCACAGCTTCTGCACGGCAAAAGAAACAGTCACTAGAGTGGATCGGCAACCAACAGAATGGGAAAAAATTTTCGCAGTTTACCCATCTGACAAAGGGCTGATATCCAAAATTTACAAAGAACTCAAACGGATTTACAGGAAAAAAACAAACAAGCCCATTCAAAAGTGGGCAAAGGATATGAACAGACACTTTACGAAAGAAGACATATATGAGGCCAACAATCATATGAAAAAATGCTCATCGTCACTGGTCATCAGAGAGATGCAAATCAAAACCACATTGAGATACCATCTCACGCCAGTTAGAATGGCGATCATTAAAAAAAAATCTGGAGACAACAGATGCTGAAGAGGATGTGGAGAAAAAGGAACACTTTTACACTGTTGGTGGGAGTGTAAATTAGTTCAACCATTGTAGAAGACAGTGTGGCGATTCCTCAAGGCCTTAGAAATAGAAATTCCATTTGACCCAGCAATCCCATTACTGGGTATGTATCCAAAAGACTATAAATCGTTCTACTATAAGGACACATGTACACGAATGTTCATTGCAGCACTGTTTACAATAGCAAAGACCTGGAATCAACCCAAATGCCCATTGATAATAGACTGGATTGGGAAAATGTGGCACATATACACCATGGAATATTATGCAGCAATCAGAAATGCTGAGTTTGTGTCGTTTGTAGGGACATGGATGAATCTGGAGAACATCATCCTCAGCAAACTGACACAAGAACAGAAAATGAAACACCGCATATTCTCACTCATAGGTGGGTGATGAAAAATGAGAACACATGGACACAGAAAGGGGAGTACTAAACACTGGGGTCTATTGGGGGGAAAAGGGGAGGGCCAGTGGGAGGGGGTGGTGGGGAGGGATAGCCTGGGGAGAAATGCCAAATGTGGGTGAAGGGGAGAAGGAAAGAAAAACACACTGCCATGTGTGTTCCTATGCAACTGTCTTGCATGCTCTGTTCATGTACCCCAAAACCTAAAATCCAATAAAAAATTAAAAAAAAAAAGATAGTGAGGATTATATTCAGTGGGATAATTTTTGTTCTTAGAAACTTTAAGTATGGCAAGGAAAGAATGTTGATGTTGGGCAACCAAGTGATGGATAGGAGTGGACATTTGCCATGTATGTGGCTCCTTAATGTCTCTGGGACACCCTTCCTGTATTAGAGGAATTCCCAATGATAACTTTTGCCTTATTAAGTAGAATCTACAAACTCCCCTTCCTAGCTTCTTTTTCATTTAGGTCATGTGACTTGTTAATCAGACTATTAATCAGATAAAGGGGTGTACAGTTTGACTTAGCAGGGAGTAACATGAGGGAGCTATTATCATGTGGAATGAATTCTTCTAGTGTAAGGATGAGTGGCAGGGGGTCAGCGTTTGTGGAAATAATTGATGATGATTCAGGTATCCAGTGCTGTGTAGAATGTTTGGGCCAACCAAGGGGCAGTGGGACCTTTGCTGCACAGGGCTATGGTGTGTTTTGGACATTGCTTCTGGCTAGTTTGCCTCTAGACATAATCCTATAGCATCTTGGGAAGCAGCTGTTGAGTATGTATAAGAAAGAACTTATCAACAGTGTGTTTTTACAAAACTGTGTGGTTTTACAAAACTGTCTCTGCGGTCAGGTGAGGTAAGTGATTTTCCCATCGCTGCAGATATTGAAGTAGAGGTTGAGTCGAGTCTTGATTGACAGTTAGTAGGACGGAAAGTTTGGGCCTAATGTAGAAGCACTGGCATTTGAATAATGGCAATGATTCCTTAGTCACTATAATGCAGAGAGATCATTTCTTTTCTGAGTTTCCAAAGCATGTATTAGCTGCGCTATTATTCACTTTGACATTTAAGGTGTGAACTTTGCTTTGTGCTTAGATGGGGTGAGCTTGAATCCTGGTTCTGCCTCTAAGCTGTGTGTCTGAACTTAGGAAAATTTTTAAAGTTCTCAGCCTTAGTTACTGCATCCATAAAATATGAAGAATGATACAGTACAAGGCTTTTTGAGAACTAAATATGGTACTCAATGTGAAATGCCACATAAGTGGTTCTTAATAAATGTTGGTTTTGTTCCTTTGTGTTTATCTTATACCACCATATCACTACTTGATGGATAATTGATAGGTATGGCCTCACTGGATATATATATATATATATATATATTATATATTTGATAAAAGAATAAATCTCAAACTTCCTCTAAATTCTCCTAAACACATTACAGATTAACATCAGTTATAAACTTTGGTTATTCCATGCTTTGCCTATAACATGTTTTTTCTGTTCATTCATGTGCCGCCAGGCTGTTTCTTATCCTTTGAGTAATGACTGTGTCTGTCTTGATTGAGCATGTGTATATTTTAACCCTCAAGTTGGCAGATATAAAACACCTAGAAACTTTAATAAATGTTGCATTCTCTTGTAAAGAACTCCTGTGAGTCAGAGACAGCTGATGGCATGGGCTCAGAGTGAGCAGTAGTGCAGTGGAGTAGGCAGAGTACATCTTTTATGGTATTGGCAGATTTTTCCTGAAGCAGACTGGAGCTCACTCTGTGTTTGCCCTTGCAGTAAGCTCTACCCATTTCTATTATTGATATGTCTGAATGACCAAGTTTTTCTGAATTTAGGGTTTAAGTTTAACAGCTACTAGCTTACATTAAACATCTATAGAGCAATTTAAGAGAATTGCTTTCAAATTGATTTATTTTACTATATACTTGCCTTTACTCCTAACACAATAGTTGATGTTTGAACTACTGCACTCTGCACATATATTTTTGAGTGGACAGGGTATCCAGGATAATGAGATATGGAGAGATCATGGGAGATTATTTCCAGTGTTGGGGCAGGAGGAAGATTTCACAGTGTTGTGTGTCCTTATTTCTTTTCCAGGCTCTTCAGCACAAGCCTAAAAACATTTTGCTTTTTTGGGGGATTCTTCCTAAGATTTCTCTTTCCATTCACTATTTCTGCAATGTGCTAGTATTAAAGTAGGGAGAGTCTGAGAGTGCCTTTTATCATAAGTTTGGGCAAAGCTCTTTTATGCGGACGGTTTCTGCTGTAGTCTCTGAGATACTACTGATTCCCTTATTTCAGTGTCAGTCAGGCAGGCCTACTCCTTGGGCCATAATCTTCTGTAACATTGTAGCTGTGATGAATTTATCTTTTCTGGGTGGGCTGTGCGGGAGGTTGTTAAGGCAACAGTTAATCTTTCCATCCCAGGGGTCCATATGATGCTTGTTTACTCTGTGGCTGGTACCAGTGGTGGAGCTGGTGCCCACAGATTCAGCCCTGATCCTCATCATCTTCATTTCTGCTTCCTGTGAGCCAAGCTGTTAGAGTATAATTCCTGGATTGAAAGTGGTTGTATTCTAGTTGGTCCTGCAACAGCTTGATATCTCCTTATTGATATTACTGTATTGTGATATTTCTGTATTGTTCTGGGACCTTAAAGGGTGTCTCATTGGTCTAGTTATTCTTGGTTGCAAGGAGATTCCTTAGTTTCTTGAAGGGCAGATGCTGCTCAGGATGCAGGTATGGTTTTGTAAAGCTGATGGGGAAGATAATGTGAAAGGGAAAGTTATGTGAGACTCATGAGACCAGGTGGTATCAACAGCATGTGTCCATGGCCGCAGAGTAGAGTTAACCCTGCAGGGGTTATTTAGGGATTTTTCAATGGTGTTTCTTCCCAACCACAGTTGGAAGGAAAGGCAGAGGGAGCAAATCAGGACAACGGACAGCTCCCAGTACTTCACTCTTTCTTTCTTTCTTTTTTTTCTTTTTTCTGGGAATGCCGGATTGTTCAAAGAAAATGATTGGCCTCTGGGGAAGGTAAACAGGATGGAAATGCAGGTCAAGAATGGCAAGATCAGGTGAAGTGGACATGGAGAGATGTATAAATAAACTTGCATATTGATTATGTATTAACAGGGATACCTGTTAGGAAATTCCTCTCTCCCAACCCTTTTCTTCCCCCCTGAAACTTGAAGTTCTTTTTTACAATTGCAAACATTCCCTTTAGTGATCTATTATACTACTAAAGGTGGAGAAATCAATACTTCACTTTCAGTTAATGACTGAAGTAAGGAGGGGGCACTGGCTGCCCAGGGAATGGGTCAGTGAGCAATAGAAATGGCAGCCACACAAACAGGCCTTCAATGTGTGTCTTTAAGGAGATTTTGGACACAGACAGCCAGGACCCTATCACTTAAGGGCATCCCTAAAGGCTGGTGAGGAGCAGAGGTCTTCTGTATGATCAGGCTATGGAAAAAAAGGCTTCTCTCTGGTTATGGTCCATGTTAATTTTGTTAAAACTGAGAAGGATAACGTACATACTCAAGAGTGAAAAAATATTTTTCTTTAAATTAATAATTATAAATTAAACATTCATGGAATCATTATCCAGCTCAAGAAATAGAACACTGGCACTACTCTTCTCACTTAGAGAGTAAATCAATTTATGTTAATAATGTACTTGCTTTTGGCTGGGCGCAGTGGCTCACACTTGTAACCCAGCACTTTGGGAGGCCAAGGCAGATCACTTGAGGTCAGGAGTTCCAGACCAGCCTGGCCAACATGGTGAAACCCTGTCTCTACTGAAAATACAAAAATTAGCCAGGCGTGGTGGTGGGTGCCTGTAATCCCAGCTACCTGGGAAGCTGAGGCAGTAGAATCGTTTCAACCCAGGAGGCGAAGGTTGCAGTGAGCTGAGATCATGCCACTGCACTCCAGCCTGGGTTACAGAGTGAGACTCTGTCTCAAGAAGAAAAAAAAGTACTTGCTTTTTTTTGGGCTTCTCTTTTTAGTCTCACCAACTATGGTAAGTCCTTATCTTGCATTTTTAAAGATAAAACCAAAACCAAAACCTGAAGCCTCCAGTCCCACTCTTTGGAGGGATGGGGTAATAGTGGAGCATGTCCAGAGGAGACCCAGGATAGTGTGTGCCACTACATCTGTGGGTGAGGGAGAAATGGGCAGGAGGAGGTTTGAGAGGAGAGGATCCAGAGGAGAGCTTGCACCTGCCTTCATATTTTACGGAGCTGCCATACAGGGGATGGCACATTCTTGTTCTGGGGAGGCTGGAGCGTATAGTGCCTAGGTATGTTGGATGTATATGAGGAAAAATAACAATCACCTGCCTCATGCTGGCATAGCTGCCTGGGTGAGTTCCCCATCACTGGAGCTGGGTCAGGCTGGGTATGTTATAAAGAGGAGCCATGCCCTGAGGGAGAGGTGTGAGTCTTGCCCCAGATGGTGCAGCCATCTCCAGGAATCGGAGCCCAGACCTTCCTTAATCACTGCAGTTCTTGGTATTTTTCTCTTTCTGTGACATGTATCTATGTTGTCTTAGCTGTTCATTGTATCATTCAAGGAATAAAGAGACCAAAAGTAGGAAGAATTAGAACGTTATAATTAGACAGGCCTGTGTTTGAATCGAGGCTCTCCAATGTGCTATCTGACTGTGCCTCACTGAGCTCAGTTTCCTCATTTGTAGAATGATAGTAGGCTATTGTGAGGCAGTTTTTAAATTTTGTTTTAACATTATCTCATACCAATAATGATTTATTTTTGATATACACAGTCTTTGAATTTTAACATGTATATAGGTTTTCCTATAGCCTACACCACTATCAGGATTCATAACAATGTTACCTCCCCAAGCTCCCATGATATCCTTTTATAGTTGCAACTGCCCACTCTCAACCCCTGGCAGCCACTGATCTACTACCCATCACTATAGTTTTGTCATTTTGAGCATGCTATATAATTTGAATCCTACAGTGGGTAACTTTTGTTTTTTTGAGTCAAGGTCTTGCTATGTTGCCCAGACTGGTCTTTAACTCCTGGACTTGAGCAATCCTTCTACCTCAGATTCTGAAGTAGCTGGAACTACAGGTGCACACCATTGCGTCTGGCGACAGTGCGTAACTGTTTGAGGCTGTTTCTTTTCCTCAACATAGTGTCTTTGAGGTTCAGCCATATTGTTGCATGTATCAGTAGTTCGCTCCTTTTTGTTGCTGAATAGTTGTCAGAGTCTGTTTCAGCTGCTATAGCAAAATATGTTGGGCTGGGCAATTTATAAATGACGGATTTTTTTTCTTATAGTTCTAGAAGCTTGGAAGTCTAAGATTAAGGCGCCTGCTGATCTGGTGTCTGGTGAGGGCCAGTTCCTCATAGATAGCACCGTTAGCTGTGACCTCACATGGCACAGACTCTCTCAGGCCTCCTTCATCAGGGAGCTAATTCTGTCATAAGGCTTCCCCACTTATGCCCTAATCACCTCCTAAGGACCTACCTCTTACTAGTATTGCACTGAAGATAGATTTCATCATATGAATTTTGGGGGGACATGAGCATTCAGACCATAGCAGCAGAATATTCTATTGTATGTTTATATTGCAGTTTTAAAAAAAATCCATTTGTGTGGTGAAAGACATTTTGTTTATTTCCAGTTTTTGGTAGTTATAAATACAGCTGCATAAAAGTGTGTATACAGGTTTTTATGTGAACTAGAGCTTTCTGTAAGGCAAACATTAAGGAATTTTTTTTTGATGATTTTTTGATCACCCCAGGTGATCTGCCTGCCTCAGCTTCCCAAAGTGCTGGGATTACAGGTGTGAGCCATTGCACGTGGCAGTTGTGGTTTTAATTTGAATTTTCCTAATGGCGAATGAAGTTGAACATCTTTTCATGTGTTTATTTGCCATCCATAAGTCCTCTTTGGTGAAGTGTCTGTGTCTTTTGCCTAGTTTTGCCTTAACTGGGTTTTTTTCTTACTGTTGAATGTTGTCAGTACTTTATATATTCTGAATACAAGTCATCTGGGTCCTATAGTACATTTAATTTTACAGGAAACTGCCAAATTATTGTTTAAAGTGGCTGTACTATTTTGCTTTCCCAGCAGCAATATATGGTAATTCTAGCTGGGTTGCATCATGCAAATGCTTGGTATTTCAGTACTTTTTTTTTTTTGAGACAGCATCTTGCTCTGTTGCTCAGGCTGGAGTGCAGTGGTATGATCTCGGCTCACTGCAACCTCCACCTCCCAGGCTCAAGCGATTCTCCTGCCTCAGCCTCCCATGTAGCTGGGATTACAGGTGCCTGGCACCATGCCTGGCTAATTTTTGTGTTTTTAGTAGAGATGGGATTTCACCATGTTGGCCAGGCTGGTCTTAAACTCCTGACCCCAGGTGATCTGCCTGCCTCAGCTTCCCAAAGTGCTGGCATTACAGGTGTGAGCCATTGCACGTGGCAGTTGTGGTTTTAATTTGAATTTTCCTAATGGCGAATGAAGTTGAACATCTTTTCATGTGTTTATTTGCCATCCATAAGTCCTCTTTGGTGAAGTGTCTGTGTCTTTTGCCTAGTTTTGCCTTAACTGGGTTTTTTTCTTACTGTTGAATGTTGTCAGTACTTTATATATTCTGAATACAAGTCATCTGTCAGATATGTGTTTTGCAAACATTTTCTTTCAGTCTGTAGCTTGTCTTTTCATTCTCCAACAGTTATTTTTCACAGTGCGAAGGTTTTTTAAGTTTGTTGCATCCAAATCGTCAATTCTTTCTTTTATGGATTGTAGTTTTTGCACCATGTCTAAGAATTTTTTCCCTACTTGAGGATACAAATATTTTCTTCTAAAAGTTTTATTGTTTCACACTTAGATCTATGATCTATTTTGAGTCAATTTTTATGTGCTCAAGACTTAGATTGGATTTCATTTTTCTTCTTTTTTCATATGGTGTAATGAAAATCAAACAAGGCAATGTAGGTAGAGTAGTAAGAGAAAACTCCAAATATGCTACACAGGGCTGGGCCTCAGGGGTGGCAGGAGAGGCACCTTGGACACCTAATCTGAGGAGGTACTTGCTCTCAGGGTCATGCCTGTTTCTCCTTACAGGATTTTATCCTTACCTTTTGTCTCTAAGCACTTCTCTTGCCTCACCCTAGTCCTGGCCCTGGTGGCAGATTCTTGCAGGGAACAGCCTTAGAGATGGAGCAGCTGATGAGTGGGCTCAGGAGCAGGGGACAGTGGCTTGTGAGTAAAGCTCTGGGCCTGTTATTCTAATTACTTCATATTAAAAAAGAGTTTTTGGAAGCAGGTGGAAACTACAGTCTGTGAGTGTGGTTTTACAATCTTTTTACTCATCACAGAGTCACACATTCTTTCCTTGATATGTCCGCATAGCAAAATTTTTGTGAATTTAAAGCCTACTGAATATAAAACAGTTATTAGAATAAATGGCTATTTTTTTTAGAAAATCTTAAATAAAAATAAAAAATTAGCCAGGTGTGATGGCATGTGCCTGTAGTGCTAGCTACTAGCAGGGCTGAGGGAAGAGAATTGCTCAATTGCTCAAACCCAGGAGGTGGAAGTTGCAGTGAGCCGAGACTGTGCCACTGCATGCCAGTCTGGGCGACAGAGCGAGACTGTCTCAAAAAAAAAAAAAAATCTGCCTCCTCTCCTGTGTTAGTTTCCTAGGTCTACTGTTCAAGCCACAAACTACAGGGCTTAAAACAACAGAAATTTATTCTCTCACAGTTCTCAGTTTGAAATCAAGATGTCAGGAGGGTTGGTTCCTTCTGAGGGCTGTGGAGAAGGATCTGTTCCAGGTGTTCCTCCCTCTATCTTTAGTAACATCTGGCAATCCTTGGCATTCCTAGACTGGAAGAGGTACCATTCAACCTCTGCCTCTATCCTCACCTGGCCCTCTCCCAGTATGTGATTCTCTCTCCTCTTTTACAAGGACACCAATCGTATTGATTTAAGTATTCACTCTCTTCCAGTATGACCATCTTACTGATTTCATGGACAAGAACTCTATTTCCACACTGGCTCACATTTGGAGGCATTGGGAGTTAGGGAGTTATTTCTGAGGACGCACACAATATCTAACAATGTCTTCAGTACCCACACATACCAAGCCATGACTGTGTGAGGATAAATGTTTCCAATGGAACTAGGGTGTGGGAGATACCATCCCCAGGTTCTCAGGGGATAGTCTAACATTGGGATCAATTGGAGGAATAGATAGTTTCCTGTTGGACTTTTTGATAGAGGTCCCTGAAACCATGAAGGAGGGACTGGTTGTGTCTCGTGTCTCTGTGTGTTGCCCTCATTTGTCTAGAGGCACTCTGCCCATGGGTTTGGACAAAGTCCTCTTATTGTGGTGGTTCTCCTGCTGACCCTATGATGGTGTGACTTTCTTATCAGCCTTGCTATCATTCAGGCAGTCCCACTCCTTGGGCCCCATTCTCCACATCATATAGTCAACACTCTACTGATGATGATGCTCTTATCTTTTTTGGGGTGCTGCTCTTTCCACATCAGGGCGCCCACACGTTGCTTATTTGGTCTGCAGTAGTGGCTGTGCTGGAAGACCTTGTATTCTAATTTAGCCGCAGGCTCAGCTCAGCTCTCAGCAAGTCTCCACTGGCCCTGCTACTTCTCGTGGGCCAGGCTGGCAGGGTAGCCTGACACCTTGCTCAGTATCTCTAATTCCTTGCTTCCTGGGAAGGAGAGCTGCCCAGGGTATCTGTTGTCCCTTGGACCTGGGAGTAAATACTGGATTGGCTTTAGCTGCAATTCAGTGTGTATTCTGGTCTCCTAAGGAGACACATACGTAGTGTCTCTGCAGTTTGTACTTCACATTTAAAACCCGTATTTAACTACACAGCTAGAAAACATCGTAATGGGAGATTTCAACATTAATATTAGATAGATCAATGAGACAGAAAATTAACATGGATATCCAGGACTTGAACTCAGATCCAGAACAAGTAAACATAATAAACATTTATTGAACTCTCCACTTTAAACACTCAAGATATGCACTCTTATCAGTACCACATCACACCTACTCACAGGTTTAAATGAAATATTGGTTGGCCATTATTAAGCACAATTGATGGTATGAGGGAGGTTTTCAATACCCACCCATTTTTAGGCTGCATTCTAGCCAGGGCAATTAAGCAACACTCCCGTTCTCTCTCCCTCCTCCTCTTCCTCTTTTTTCCTCTTCTTCATTCCTCTCTCTCTCTCTTTCTTTCTTTTCTTTTCTTTCTCTCTCAAAAAAAAAAGAAAACAGGAGTTAGAAAAAGAAGAAAAAAAATCATCCTTTTAACTACTGTCCACCATAAGTTCTTTTCTTTTTGAGATCTCAGTTTTTTTTCTGTTCATATGCTTCTATTTTGCATGAAGTTTGTAGTTAGTGTTGTATATTATGCTTTCTTTATTTCACTTCTGTATTAATCAGTGGGAAAGCTGGAAGCCCAAATCTGTGGGCTGGCAGGCAGGATGGTGGAAGTGGTGGGTCCCTGGTCTGGGGCCAGTAGTCACAAGTCCTTGGAATGCAGTGGTCACAGAGCCATATCTGTCTTCTTAGGCCTTCTAGGGACTGTGGTGGAGCCTGCATGGTGGCCCTTATTTTCAGGCTCCAGAGAGTTACTGAGAGTTGATGTCCTGCTTCCCTTGTCCTAGGCCGTGTAGATGTAAGTCTACTGATCTCATGAGATGCTGGTGGCTGTGACCTCAGAGTGTTTGCAGGCTACTTGGGGGAGGAGATTATGACTAACTTGATGTAACTTAGTAATTCTTCTTCTGGACATTATATCATTCCTGAGGAAGTTGACCGTTGAGTTTGGGTGTGTCTGATGCAGTTCTGGGGTCAGGCTCACCCTGATGTTCTTGCGGATCCCTCTCCAGGGCTAGAATTGCCCTGCTGTATGTTCAGCTCTAGAAAGACCTGATCCCTTCTTTCCCTTGTGACTGCTGCAATGCACAGACTCTTCCCAAGAACTTCTGAGGGCAAATGCTTCTCTGGCTGCACAGTGTTCAGTGGGATGAAAATGGTGGGGCAGGTATTTATAAAAGACACAAGGTATCTGCAGTCCAGGCCCAGGGCCATCTCTGAACACAGTGATGGGAAGTGGCTATAGTGCATCTGTGCCCTGAATCGCAGTAGCTGAGGCATGGGAGGAGCAGTGACAGCATGAGGAGGAAGAGAGAGCAGTGAAGGAAGAAAGGTAACCAGTGCCAATATTACAGGATGTTAAATCCTCTTGAACAGATCAAAATATTTTTTTGATGATTCCATAATCCCATACAATATATAGGGAAGCTGGTAGTCAAGATTATGTCCATGGGCCACTCCAGCATACAGAAGGGGGGCCCCCAGGACCTCCCTCCCCCGGCCATGGGTTAGGATGCCATCTCCCTGTGTGAAGAGAAAGTAGGCACAGAGAGAGAAAGAAACACACTTGCCAAAGTCTGCATCTTTATTGAGGCTTATTGGGGGTATAATCATCAGAGACTTGTTTGCCTCTGGGAGCCTTCCTGGGGTTGGGCTGGGGCCAGGATCCTGGGAAACCCAGAGGCTACTTAGGGAGAGCTCTGGCTTTGGGACTCTGCTTCAGGCTGGCTAGGCTTCTGCAGCTGCCTGTAAAACTTTACTAATCCAGGGCAGATATGAGGAGATTCGAGTGAAGACAGCAGGTGGCTTTGCATCTTCATGTACGTAGGACACGATGCCTTGGGCCACCCCAGCACACAGAAGGGGGCCCCCAGAATCCCCCCTGTGGATTAGAAAAGCATATCATGAGCCGATGTCATCTTTTCCAGAGTCAGACCAGGGATCCTGGCTCCTCATGGAGTCACAAGTTAGGGGTTGACGCCTTATTCCTTTTTCTGGCATAGACCCAAAACTCAAGATCCTGTTTCCCTGCACCTTTTTCCTTTCTCTGCTGGACCCCTGTGTAGGAGACTGGTTGGGTAATTTAGAGGCAGGACATGGGTATGGGAAGATGGAAGCCAGAAGGAGGCTCCCAGTTCACACATCCTAAAACCCGTGAACACAGACACCCATCACTGTACTAGGCACATTCTTGACCACCCTTGCCCCAACCTCAGGAGAATGCTGTCTCCCTGTGTGGGGAGGAAGTGTAGGTCTGTGGTCACCTTGAGTACTGATCTTGTCTTCCTGGGATTGCCCACACAGATTTGCAGTCTATGACTGTAAAACAGAAAGTGGGAGCAGGCCTTGGCATCCATGAGTCTCAGCTTCACCTCTCTCAGAGTATTTGACACTGGCTCTGTCACTCCTGTGTTTCCCCAGCCAGCGGCCTGGCACATTTTTCCAGGTTGAACAAACATAGATGGGGTGGGCAGGGGAATTGTCCCCACAGCATGGGTTAGCTTGGCTTTGGTTTGTAGCTGTGAAAAGAGGGAGAGGGTCCATGGACTGCTAGTCCCAGAGGGAGGGGGAGCGATGTGGGTGGTAGAGGGTTTCTGGGAAAGGCTCTCAAGTTTCTCCCCAACAGGGCAATGATGACATGGGAGAAGGGCACAAGCCAGGAGAAGGGGTAAGGAAGGGGGAACTGAGAAGTGCAAGAAAGATAGTGGTACCTGTAGTAAGATAATGTCATTGAGTTTGGTAAAAAAGTCATAATTTGGGTGACGAAATTGTTTTTTGACTTCTATTTTCTGCGACGTGGATTCTTGCCGTTTCATGTCATGAGCTCCCAGAGTGACAGTAATAGTCCTGTTGGTAGGGAAAAGAAAGTCAGGAAAAGGTGCTGGTCTCTTAGAGAAGGGCCTATTCTGAGCAAAGAAACTCCAGGCCCTCGTCTACCACAGTGCAAGGGCATCTGGGGAACTCAGATTTTACATAGGTTAGAAGTTCCTCCCAAGGGTTATAGTTGTTTTGGGAAGCACAGGGTCATGGCAGACACATGGGACTGAGGGAGGTTTGTTGGCACCAGGATGACAGGGCAGTGTTGGTCTGTCTGGCGCTGGGTTGACCTGGCCTCTGGAGAGGGAGATGACAAATGAAATGGCAAGTTCCTCCGAATATACATTGCCGACCATCTAGTAGTGAGCAAAAAAGAAGAACCTCTTTCAGGCCACTTCAAAGTTGTGTGTAACTCTGGTTCCTACAGTTTCTCACATGAAAAATAGCAAGTTGGGCCGGGCGCGGTGGCTCAAGCCTGTAATCCCAGCACTTTGGGAGGCTGAGGCGGGTGGATCACGAGGTCAACAGATCGAGACCATCCTGGTCAACATGGTGAAACCCTGTCTCTACTAAAAATACAAAAAAATTAGCTGGGCATTGTGGTGCGTGCCTGTAATCCCAGCTACTCAGGAGGCTGAGGCGGGAGAATTGCCTGAACCCAGGAGGCGGAGGTTGCGGTGAGCCGAGATCGCGCCATTGCACTCCAGCCTGGGTAACAAGAGCGAAACTCCGTCTCAAAAAAAAAAAAAAAAAGAAAAATAGCAAGTTAAAGGTGTCTTACCTTCCTTTACAATGAGCTGCTGTCATGACAAATTCCTGACTTAGGAGGAACCCACCACAGTTGAAAACATAACCCTGGTTGGTGAAGATCTCCAGATGGGCCATATAGGGGTGGGAGTGTGGCTTAGACTCAGTGCCACTGATAATCTCCTCTGAAACAGAGAACCCCAAGTCCCCAGTTACAGGATTACAGAGTCTTGCAGCAGAGCACTGGGTGAGGAAGATGGATTAAAGCTGAGGGATTCCATCTGAACCTCCTCCTTATCTCTTAGGGAGCTCAGCCTCCCAGGCATCCTTTTATTGGCTTTCCTTATCCCAATCCACCCTGACTATCCTCATCTTACATTCAAAACACAACAGCCAGTCTTGATTCTGAGTTGTCATTTCCTTTAGACATTTCCTCATGTCCTCATCCTGCCCTCCTCAATACGAGAAAAGGGCCGTGGATAAGAAATGAGGGCATTTTGAGCAAAGTAGGTTGAGGGAAACTTCCAAAGTCAGTCTCTGATTCTTTCTCCACTCTGGTCTTCTTGTCCCTGAGACACTGTCATGAACTGCAGGAAAGAATATGACTCTTCTAGGCAGAGATCTCCCTTCGGAACACTTGCTGAGATATCCTGCAGCATTATTTTAGGCTCTTCTCTGACCCAGGTTAACGATTTTGGAATAGGGGCTGAGGACCTAGAGGATAGGAAGTTGCACCTTAGACTCACCAGCTCCGGCTTCAGGAGGCAAGAGGAAGACCAGCAAAATGAGCAGGGCCTGCATTTTCCCTGTAATACAGCCCATGCTGACCATGATAAGTCCTTCTGTCACTCCCTCATTGACCCCTGCTTTTATAGTCTTAGAAGTAGAAGAAAGGGAAGGGCTTGATGCCACAGAAACCACCTGATCACATTTCTGTCTTTCATGCTGACATGGTTATTTTCCTCATTAGAAATTCTCCGGACTCCACTCTCTGCTCTGGTGGTGTAGAACTTGCTGTCAGTTCCCAAGAGTCCTAGGATGAGGCATGGACACTTGTCATTCAGAGCAGCTCTCTAGAAGTAGAATAGTAACACACATGGAGGGGGGAGTTTTAGGTGCTGTAGCACCCATTCTAAGCAGGGATTAGGGAACTTTTCTGTAAACAGCCAGGTAGGAAGTATTTTTGACTTTGAGAGCCAAACAGTCTCTGTAGCAGCTATTCAACTCTGCTGTGTGCACAAAAGCAACCATGGACAATTTGTAAACTCTGGATGTGAACATCTTTCAGTAAAACTTCATTTACAAAAGGAGGTGGGAGGCTAATTTGACCAGATGATAGTTTTCTAGACCCTGATCTAGGTAGCAGCCCTTCTTTAAATTCTAACAATCAAAAGAAAGGAATGTGGTGGTAAGAGGAGGAAGGAAAATGGGAGAATTTATTCTTATTTAAAATTTTTTCTCTTTCTATATTTATTTTTACTGAAACAGAATTCATATACCATAAAATCACCCTTTGAAAACATACAATTCAGTGCCTCTTAGCAAAATCACAAGGTTGTGCAATCATCACCCCTATTTAATCTAGAACATTTTTATCACCCCATAAAGAAACCTTTATCCATGAGAAGTCACTCCCATTCTCCACCTCTCCACAGAGGGAGGGTCCATGGAATGCTAGTCCCAGAGAGAGGAGGAGTGATGTGGGTGGTAGAGGGTTTCTGGGACAGGCTCCCAACCCCTGGCAACAAATAATCTATAAATAATCTGCTTTCTGTCTCTATGTATTTTGCCTATTCTGGACATAAATGGAATTATATAATGTTTGGCTTATTATGTCTGGGTTCTTTCACCAAAAATAAAGGATGAATTTACGATGGGTTCGGCACTGCTAGGAATTTACATGTATCTTCTCATTTAATCTTTATTAACAGTCTTTTGGGGTTAGTGTTATTATAATACACAATTATGGAGCACTCAATGGAAGTTCAGAATGTCACATAATAGCTGAGCCAAAATTTAATTTGTCTGGTTCTGAAATTCATACTTTTTCCATTCCACTAATATGAATAATAAGGGTTGTGGGATGAAGAGTTAGCCCAATGAATGGAGAAAAAATAGAATGTATAAAGGAGAACACTTGTGTTCTCTAGAGGGGTTGGGGTTATCCATTTGTGCATTGAGAGTCACACTTTGTTTGAGAATAAATTGATACCTGCAGCTGTCATTATTTGAAGTTACCCTGGACTCTTGTTATTTTATGTGCCACTGGGGAAGAATAAAGGTGTTCCAAATCGAACAATAATGCATCATTGATTACTAGGTTCATTTCTGTTATGAAGAGGTTAAAATGAGAAAGATTGTGCATTTTTTAACCCATGACATATGGTAGAGTTCAGATGTATGCTTTATCTCATTCACCCTCAAATCAAGCCTGAGAAGTATTATTGTTTTTATTTTACAGGTGAGAAACTGAGACTCATATAATTTGAATCACTTGACAAAATTTTGTGACAAAATATAAATATAACTAGGTATCGAACCTATATCCAATTGCATGATCTTTCCTTACATCATCCTGCTGTCCTGGACTGTAGAAAGAAAACAAGACCAACAACAAGCCATTTTCCTCAATTTTTATAAGGCATGATCCATATTATTATAATTTTAACATTTTTATTTCATTTTAGATTCAGTGGGTACATGTGCAGGTTTGTTAGTTACATGGATATATTGTGTGATGGTGAAGTTTGGGCTTCTAGTGAAATATTGTACTGAATATATAATTTTTCAATTCCTCTTCTTTGGAGTTCCTGGTATCTACTATTTTCATCTTTATGTCCACGTGTACCCATTTTTTAGCTCCTAGTTATAAGTAAGAACATGCAGAATTTGATTTTCTGTTTCTGGGTTATTTCACTCAGGATAATGGCTTCCAGGTCCATCTATGCTGCTGTAATGGACATGATTTCATTCCTTTTTATGGCTGCATAGTATTCCATGGTGTGTGTGTGTGTGTGTGATAACCATACAAGTGCAGGAATCTTTGAGCTGTAACAATTTCTTTTCTTTTGGGTAGGTATCTAGTAGTGAGATTGCTGGATTGAATGCTAGTTCTATTTTTTGTTCTTTCAGAGTCTCCATACTGTTTTTCATAGGAAATTTACACTCCCATCAACAGTGTATAAGCATTCGCTTTTCTCTGCATCCTTGCCAGCATCTGCTTTTTTTTTTTTTTTTGACTTTATTAATAGCCTTTCTGACTGGTGTAAGATGGTAACTCATTTTGGTTTTGATTTGCATTTCTCTCATGATTAATGATGAGCATTTAAAAAATACAGCCGGACATGGTGGCTCATGCCTGTAATCCAGGCACTTTGGAGGCCAAGGCAGGCGGATCACCTGAGGTCGGGAGTTCAAGACCAGCCTGACCAACATGGTGAAACCCCATCTTAAAAAAAAAAAAGTTGTTGGCTGTTTGTCTTCTTTTCAGAAATGTCTGTTTATGTCCTTTGCTCATTTTTTTTTTAATATGGAGTCTTGCTCTTTTGCCCAGACTGGAGTGCAGTGGCATGATCTCGGCTCACAGCAACCTCCACCTCCCAGGTTCAAGTGATTCCCCTGCTCAGCCTCCTGAGTAGCTGGGATTATGGGTGCCCACCATCACGCCTGGCTAATTTTTGTATTTTTATTAGAGATGGGGTTTCGCCCTGTTGGTCAGGCTGGTTTGGAACTCCTGACCTTGAGTGATCCACCTGCCTCAGCCTCCCAAAGTACTGGGATTACAGGTGCGAGCCACTGTGCCTGGTTTTTGCCCACTTTTTAATGAGGTTATTATTATTATTACTATTTTTTGTTTGTTTATAGAAAGTTATTTAGAGAGAGAGAGAGAGAGAAAAAAAAACGGAGAAGAGAGAAAGAAACAGCTAACTCTCATGCTGAGTGAGAGAATCCAGAAAGATGGAATCCAGGAGAGGGAAGCAGCTTCCACACTGAGTGGAAGGGAATATAGAGAGATGGAGTTTAGGAGGGGAAGACAGGCTTCCATGAGAGAGTGTGGAAGGGGACCTCAGAGGAAAAATCCAGGAGAGAGAAAGATGGCTTCCATGAGAGTGTTCACGGAAGGGGACCCAAACATGGAGTCCCGAGGTTATTATTTTTTTTCTTGTTGATTTGTTTGGGTTTCAAATACATTAGTCCTTTATTGAATGCACAATTTGCAAGTATTTTCTCTCATTCTATATGTTGTCTGCACTGTAGGTCTGTCTCATTCTGTAGGTTCTCTCATTCAGTAGGTTGATTTGCTGTACTGAAGTTCTTTAGTTTAATTAAGTCCCATTTTTCTATTTTTGTTTTCATTGCATTTGCTTTTGAGGTCTTATTCATAAATCTTTACCCACGCCAATGTCCAAAAATAGTTTTTTTCTAGATTTTCTTCTGGGATTTTTATAGTCTCAGGCCTCACAGGTGAGGCCTCCCGAGTAGTTGGGACTACAGGTATGCACCACCAAACCTGGCTCATTTTTTGTATTTTTAGTAGAGACTGGATTTTGCCATGTTGGCCAGGCTGGTCTCGAGCTCCTGACCTCAAGTGATTTGCCTACCTCAGCCTCCCGAAGTGCTGGGATTATAGGAGTGAGCCACCGCCCCTGGCTCTTATTTTGCTTGCTTTCTTCGGTTGCAGATTCATTGCAGACCTGAGAACAGCTGGGTTTATGTTGTTTCCTGCTCTGTCTTACCTCCTTTCACCAGTCTACCCATTTATTCAGTGTTCATTCTAAGCAGTCCTTAAACCGTCCCTTTCCCATGGGTTTGGGCACAGTCTCTTAATCTGGGATGCTTCTCTCATTAAACCTTGTGATGCTGCCTGTCCCTTCTCAGCATTGCCCAGGCCAGCAATGGCAAGTCTTCTGCATCTTAAAATCAAATCTATCAGTGGTGATCTTCTCATATCTGGTGGGATTTAGAATAGGTCTTTAATGTCACAAACTGTCCTTTTCACATGCCTACATGAAGCTTGTTTGACTTGTGGTTGCTGCCAAGAATGGAGGCAGCCAACTCCTGAGCCAGTGTGGCATGAGTCAGAGGGCCAAGCCTCAAAGTATCTTTTATGTGCCCCCCATATGTGGTGTCAGTTAAGGTGAGTACTCCCTTAATGAAGGGACTACTCAGGAGTCTCCCTTTAGCTCTCCAGGATCTGAAATCACTGTTGTCTCAGGTAATGATTCTTCCTTTCATTTGCTCTTTATTCCTGTATTTCTTTATCTCAACACATACATCCAGGAAAACCTTTCTCCTTCCCCTAGAAGTTATGCATGGATGACACAGTTCTGAACATTTGGCTAGTCTATTGATACTGCCATAGGGAAGTGCTCTAAGTATAAAGATCTCTTGTGAAAGACTGATCTTTCAGTGCCTTTAAGGTGAATGTCATAAGGAGAAAGGAGTGGTGAATTTCTCAGGACAAATGTCCCTGATTAACAGCAAAGATTGCATTGTCGAGACTTGGGAAAGGGTACATCTTTTTCCTATAAAAGCCTTATTCACACCATGCATTTGGGAATGAGGTGAAGTAAATATTAATACATAGTTAAGAGCTCTGGAATTAGACCGCATTGCAATCCTGGTAACACCCCTCACTAGCTTTGTGACTTTGGGTGCATTTCTTTCTCTCTCTTAGCTCCCCATTTTCACATCTGTAAAATGTGCTTAATGATAGTGAGGATTAAATATTTTTTTTGGAAAGTATCGGGCATAGTAAGTACTCAAAGTTAGTTATTAGTATTAACGTTATTAGCCCCCAAGATCACTAACCTCTTCCAACCTCTTCCAAGAGCTTGTGAACCAGAATTGTTTTCCTTTAAGTTGCACCGGGACTCTAAAAGCCCAAAGAAATAAAAAGAGAACCTCTTAGTCTTCCACCTGCCCCAATCCTATCACAGTATCTGAGAGATTCTGGGAGCCACCATTCTGTTCCCAGCCCCTACTCTGAGGAACAGTGGTTCTGTGTACTGGGGCTTCCCAGCCTTGTGAGAACAACATGCTTTCTGTGTTACACTGAGGCAGTTAGTTGCATCCTCATTTTGTGTTGTGGGACCTCACATGCCACTATTTCTGTGTATTCTTCCAGTTGCTCAACTCCCCCTAATTTTATAACCTTTTCTCTATGGCCTGGATTCCATGAGAACCACCTGATACATGACTAGCTCTATCTTACCCAGCCTCAACCTTCTATTCTTTTTCTCCTGCTATCTTATGAGTTCTTTCAATGACAATATTTGTGTCAGCCTGACTATCAAAATTCTCTATTCCTCCCAGGTTCTGGGGTTCTAATACAATGCCACTCACTCACTAGATACCAGACCCTGGTGAGACAAAGAATATCACAGTCTGCAAGCTCATAACTACAGTGCAAATAGCCACGTGCTTCATTCAGTGAGAGATGTATAACATGCTGTGGGGTGATAAGAGAAGCTCTTGAATCTGTCATGGGAAGACAGTGACAGCTTCATTTGAGCTGAGATCTCAAGGGTAGGTTAGATTTTTATCATTAGACAAGTTGAGACAGGGCTTTCTGTGCAGTAGTGACCTATGCAAAGAAGGCAAGAGAAAGGATGGGTGGTTGTGGAACTACATAAAGTATCCAGCATAAAGTTGAGTGAAAAAGGGCAGCAATGGTGGAAGATGAGGCTGGAGAAGAGCTGAGTTAGGAAGGGCTAATATGCCATGAAATGTACCTCCACTAGAGATAACTGTTAGCCTGACTGACTTCTGTGATAATTCCTTACTTTTTTTGAATACATTTGGCTCCTGAGCTTGGAAAAGTGAAGTAGTTATATTTTTTACCACCTGCATGTGTACCTCTACAAAATATAATTTACTTTAGTCTATTTTGAGTATTATATAAATGGGATAATATGTATGTATTATTTTGTAACTAACTTATTTCACTTAATATTATGTATGTGGGATCTGTTTATGTTGTTGTGTGTAGGTCATTGTTTCCATTGGGTGAATACCACAATTTACCTATCCATTTTACCGATGATGGACATTTGTCTTCTATCTTGTTTCTTTAAATTATGCATCTAATGCCAGGAAAAGCATTCTTGAACATGTGTCCTGGTGCACATTTGTACATGACTTTATGGCCTGTTATCTAGGAGTACGATCATTGGGCCAAAGCATATGCATCTCTTCAGATTTAATAGGAAATGCCAAACCGTTTCCAAAATGATTGTACCAATTTATGCTTTTAGCAGCAGCTTATGAGACTTCTTTTTGCACTATAGCTACACAAACATATATGGTATTTTCAGGCAGTTTAAAAGAAACTTTTTATTGAAGAATGATACAAGCATACCAAAGTGTACAAATCTTAGGTGTAGTACCAACATATTGTTACCAAGTGACATACTCATTAAACTGCAACCTAGATCAGATGATAGACCATTGCCAGCATCTCAGAATTCCTTCTCAGATACTGCCTTTCTTTTCCTGAAACGTAACTTCTACTTTGACTCCTGTTGCCTTAGATTGATTTACCTGTTTGTTTACTAGTTGTTTGATTTACCTTTTTATTTAAATAGAATCAATAAATAAGTACCCTTTTGTGTCTGGTTCCTTTAGTTTAACATTATTAAGATTCATCCATGTATTTGTGTGAAATGTTATTCCTCAATTCTTATTGACAATTACTGTTCATTAAATGATTACACTACAATTTACATATTAATCCTACTGGATATGAAATTTGTCTTAATTAGTCAATTTGGTTTTTGCTGTGGGGACTGGATCTGCTCTGAAACTTTCTTATTCATATCTTGGGTACATAGATGTATGCATTTCTGTTGTGTATCTTTAGAAAGGAATTGCCATGCTCAACATAAGCATTCATTGAACAAAATATTTTTTCTTCAAAGTGATTGTACCACTCCCATCAGTAATGTACATAAGTTTTGGTATTGTTGGTATATTCTGGTGCCACTTCTGGAGGTTGTATAATGGTATCTTATTGTGGCTTTAAATTTGCATTTATCTAGAGACCAACAGGGTTGAAAAATGTTTTATATATATACTGGCTAGTTCAATATCTATTGTGGTAAGTGTGTATTTAAAATTGTGTTCATGTAAAATTGCATTGTCTGTATTTTTCTTACTGATTTATGGTTCTTTGTATATTCTGGATGTAAGTCTTTTGTAAATACATTCATTGCAAATGTTTTCTTCAATTTTGTGGTTTGCCTTTTTACCCTCTTATCTTTTGATGAACAAAATTCTTAATTTTAAGATTAACTCACTTGACACATAAATTTTGTGTATATACCAAAATGAATGAGGACATTTTTGCAAGTGTTCATATAGAGGCAGCAGAGACATTCCAGGTCAGAAAGTGAGAGATGCATAATGCAGTGTTAGCAAGGTGCCATCCAGTTGCGTTGTGGGAAGCTGATTGCTATGGCAATGACTGGAGTAAAAATGTGGGCCAAGAGAATGTGAGTCAGGTACAAGAGGTACTTAATATGCACATAGATATTTTAATCTGCCTTTATATTAATGGAGGTGCCTGTTGTACAAACAGAAGCTTTCCACTATGATTGAGAATTTGTTTTGTTGATTATTGCTTTATATATTCTGAAGTTATGTTATTAGATGCATATGGTTTAGAATTATTAGTCTGCTCAATGAATTGACCCTTTAACATGATTAAATGTCTTCTAAAATCTCTAGTAATATTCTCATCTTTAAAGTTTTCTCTGTGAAGTTAGATCAGCTTTACTTTTTTGTTAGTGTCTGCAAACCATCTATGTTTTCATCTTTTTACTTTCAACTTTTCTGTATCATTATATTTAAGGCATTTCCTTGTAAGTAGTGTATGCTGTTTTTCAATACAATACGATAATTTTTTCTTTTAATTAGCTTATTTTTGGGGTGCAGTTTTGGTTGTAATGTCTAATATTTATTGAGCACTTACTATACATTATGCTAGGCACTACATTAAATGCTTTTCATATGCTCTGCCATTTAATTCTTACCACAACCCCATTTAGGTAGTAATTGATATAGACTACAACCCTACTACCTGTTTTCTGTTTGTTTCACCTGTTATATGTTCTTTTTCTTTCCATTCTTATCTTCTCTTGGATTTTCTTAATTATTTAATTTGGCATCTTTTTCTGCTTCCTAGTTATATGTTATTTTTCTATTCTTTTAATAGTTGCCCTGGAGATGAAAAATAACGTCTTGACTTACTAAAAGTAGTCTAAGTTGGTACTCTTTCCACTTCCCAGATAATTCAAGGACATTAGACGATTTTAACTTATTTATTCCCCTTTAATTGTTTATGTTATCATTGTGACATATTTAAAATACTACTGGGACATTATTGTTATTGCTTTATATAGATAATATTTATTTAGATTTACTCATATATTTATCATTTATTTCAATTTTATTCATTCTTATATTTGAGTAATTTTGCTGAAAAAATATTTTATTAGTTTGAATAACTTTATATAAATATTTTTCTTGTGGTTCTTTTGGCAAAGAATTTTGTCAGTTTTCTGTTTATTTGGAAATATTTCACCTCCAGTATTAAAGAAAATGTTCTTTAGATATAGAATAGTAAGTTGGTAGCTATTTTTAAAAAGCACTAAATATATATATGTGTGTGTGTCTATATATGTATGTGTGTGTATATATATATATATTCAGCACCTTAAATGATAGTATTATATTGCCTTATGGCTTCCATTGTTCTTATAAGAAGAAACCAGGTTCCAGTCTTATTGCTCCTTTTTTACTCTACTAAAATGTTTTCAGCATTTTACTATAATATGGCAAGGTGTGTTTTTATTTTTCTTTTTAAAATTTATAGTTTTAAAATTTTGTAGCTTGATGTATTTTATTAGTTTGAAAATTTCTTGGTCTTTTGAACTTCAAATAATGTTTCTGTTTTATATTCTCTTTCTCTCCCTTTTAAGACTTGACCTTCATTTTATGTTAGAACTTCTTAACTGTTTTCCATGTGGCTCTTTTTGTATTTTATATTTTTTTCTATGATTTAAAAGCTTCTAGAAGCCCTACTCAACCATAGTTGGTTCAGAAGAAAAATGGAAAACACATAGTAATCACTGGTCCATAACAATTATGAAATCCCATTGGGTAAATGATACAAAGATAAATCCATTAGCTTCTGTATCTTCACCCAGGGAAGGGCTTCCCAATGTAGTGTTTTAAGTATCAGGTTCGTATGCCTTAGCCTTCCCTGTAAAGGGCTTCACAAAAGAAATCCAGGCCCCTTCTCCAGTCTTATCTTCAGTCTCTTTCCTTTAGGTCCTTCAGTACATTTCCTCTTTCTCTCCCATATCATGCTGTTCTGTCACTTCTGGACCAAGACTTATACTCTTTCTCCTCTCTGAAAAGGCCTTCCCTTCTTGAGCTTTTTGGAAAACTCTTCCTCATTTTGCATAACTCAGCTCAACTATAACTTTCCCCTGACATTAATCTGCCTTCTCCCTTCAATAAGACAGAGTAAATTTCTTTCTTATTTATGTTCTAACAGCAATTTACACCTACATCTATTGTACCTTTTACTGTATTGTTATAGATAACCCTTTGTATATCTACTGCTTCTATGGTAATTTGGGTGTCTCAATCAAGGACTTTATCCTGTTTGTCTTTGAATCTCTAGAACCTAGCAGGGTACTTTATACATGGGGAGTCCTCTCTGACTGTGGTTGAATTACACTGCTGAGTTTATACCTATAGAAGCTGCCTCTGATCATGCAATGTAGGACCCTTGAACAATCTTCTCATGACTTGAACTGGATTATGTGAGGTTGAGAGGTGACGAGTTAGTAAGGAAAACATTCCTGAAGTCTTTAGAAGATTAATATGGCTGTTGAGGTGTGTTAACTGTATTTTGCCAAGCTCAAACATAAGGATGGGAAATACAGAGGAAGGCAGCTGGGCTATGGTAAGAAGCCAGAAACCAGGCCCCAGTTCTCTAAAAGAGTGTCTAGAATTTGCTGGATAATTGGGACATATGGTGATATAAATAAAATATAGACAGGAATTTTAGCTTTCAGGACTCCTGAGCAGACCCAAACTTGGGTAAAGGAGGGCTTTGTGATCGCTTTGTTAAGTGAGTTACTGTGGTGGTAGTGAAGTAACTCATTAACTCCATATTTCCTTTTCTTTTTTGTTGTTTTGGGCTTCCACAGTGTAAATGAAATGCTCTTAAAACATGTCTCTAAGCTGTGTAGCCAGCAGGGATGGATGTGTGAAGTCTGAACATCTTTTAAGGTACAGTTTTTGAGGAGTTCTTTGTTCTGGTGAGCCTTGGGGGAAATAATGACTAGTCTTATTATTTGCATTTAACACATTTCTGGGTGAAAGTCATCAGCTTTCTCCAGGGTTCTTCTTGAATTGGGGGGAATCCTGGGAGTCACTTGGAATTAGATGAAAACCAGATAGGGATGTTGGTTGTTTCAGGTTCATCACTTTCTATTTGTCAGCTTCATCAAAGTCATGGGAGGTTCTGAACTAGACGGAAGTGCTCTTTTTTTCTACCCTGTCAGTCAACTGTTTCAGAGAACTGATAAAAGAAGTCATGCTTTCCCCCCAAAGGAAACGTAAAATGGTCCCAAGATAAGGATGACATACCAGGACTCCTGTGTCTACCCTTTTGTCAGAGCTCACTGCATGAGAAGAATGGTGGCCGTGTTAGGAAGATTGGCCTCTTAGCTCATTCTTGAGGTGGATCTTCATTTGAGCTCCCACTATGTCATAGAACATGCCTTCTACCAGTGGTCATCTTTGCTACATTGCTTGTCATGTTATGTCAGCATTAGCAGCACAAAATCCAAGAGAATCTCATCTTAGGACTTCCTCCCTAAGCTCTGAGGAGAGTTTCCAGAGGAGAGGGTCTTGTGTGGTATATGTACTCCCAGCTGTATCAGAGGACCGGTGAAAAACAGAGAGGTGGAGAGTAGAGGTGTTTAATTTTAGAACTCAATAGAATTGCCCTACACTGATGGAGAAAGTGTATGTGACAACTGTCTTTAAGCATTATACAGACCATTAGGTGGCAGATGTGTTCTTTGTACACATGGTTTTATGTAGGGTGTAAAAGGAAGGTGGCTGAATTCTGTCTATTATCTGCCCAGGTTTGCATCTGAGTAGCCAGATGTTTGCTTAGCTATTGGGGAAGGAGTGGCTAAATGAGTCTGTAGGCCTTTTGCTCCTCTGAAAGATCACATCTCTGGGCTGGAAAAGCACTGGCCTCGCTGGGAGACCAAGGTTTCAAACCTGGCTTTAGGGGTAACTCAATAAATGGCCGTCTGGGGTCACTTTCCTTTCTGTGCCTTGGCTTCTTCATATTCCAAAGGAGGAAGTTGTTCTCCATCAGTAAGCTTCAATGCCATATACTTTTAAGGCCAGAAACCTCCTTTTCAAAGGAAATTTCATACTATGCCTATACCTAAAAGAGATAGAGACATGCTCTTCTGATTGATGTGAAGGACTGTGGGGCTGGAAATAGCTAACTTACTGCTTTTCTCCTTTTTCCCACTTCCCAGAGCTCCACAGAGGAGAGCATTGGAACAAGATGATAACGAAGCAAACAATCTTTCATTCTAGAGCCAGTGTATTTCTAAGATCAGTGAGGTAATTTAAGTTATAAGTATAGTGTGCTTTATAAATGAGAGGTGTGATTATTGTTCTGGAATTAGAAGGTTTTAAATTCTGGTAGACACCTAACCACGTCTAGACCATATAGGATTTAGAAGATGGGACACCAACCTGTGGCTCCCAGATCCAGGACACCCTAAATGTTAACTGTTAGTGAGAACAGCGTGTGTTTACTCTGTGTACCACTGGATTTCCAGTGCCTAGCACAGTGCCCAGTATATGCTAGTTGTTCAACGTTTATTTAATAACCAATGGTAGGAGTATAGCCTTCCTGTTATTCCACAGAAAGAATCTCCTTTAACTGAAGAGGGGGCTGGCAAGAGAGTCTTATACTGGGATCCAGGCTGTGGGTTAAGACTAAGGAAGGATAGGCTGAAAGGGGCTGAGGCCACTGAGTGGCGAGGAAGCCAGTAGTCCCTGATCCCATGGGGGATGCTGTGCTGGATATGAGAACCAAGCTGACTGTGCTTTGATGAACAGTGTGTCTTGGACTCTAAGGCTGTTTCTCTTGTTCAGTTGTCCAGGGACTTCTTGGTACAGGCAGCAGCTTGGCCTTTGGACTCCTTTAGGGTAGCCCTGGTCTAAGGGAAGTAAGGAAGGGGCCTGGAGGATTTTCTGATACAGACAAGGCCCTGAGGGTCCTATCTTGGCCTTCATTCTCCAGGGTTCCTCAGGTCCTTCTCTCATGCAAGTTATAACCCTCTGGTTGGGGGTGATGATGGTGGAGAGAAGATACTCTGGATTGACCTAATGTAGAAGGCATAGACTTTTTGGCAGGTACATCTAATGGTTTTGGCTTCCTCTGGAAAGAATGATAAATACATACCTGTATCTTTAAAAATTTTTAATAATTTGCTATAGAGTAAGATTTGATTTGCGTAGGTTTGTTTTATCAATTCAACTATTTCTGTTACCACACTGACCCCATTCTATCACCATAAACTAACAGAATTTGACAGTAAAAGAGTTAGGTACATTCCACCCCTCCCACATCATACATTCATAAACTTTATCTTACTCTTATTATTTATCCATTGCTCTTTTGTTGCTACTGATTCAGTTCATAGGATGAACTGAATGATAGAGAAGTTTCTGTATGAAATATTTTGGTCTTGTTGCAGAGTGAAGAACAAACAGGCAAGTCATGTGGTGGCTGACAGAGCTTCTTTGCAGAAGTGGAATAAGTCGCTATGCTCACATGGCAATGGTCAAAATGAGACACATGCCCTAGCTTGGCTTCTCAGGGGTGGGGGCATACAATCTTCTCCTAAGGAGGTATACTGTGGAGTGGAGCAGCATGTATTTTGAAAGATAATGTAATCTACTAAAATAATTTGATTGTTTTCATGGGTTTATAAGACATGTATTGATTTTTATATTTTGACCTTTTATCCATCAGTTTTGCTGAGCTCCCTTATATGTGAATTGCTATCTAAAGACAGGAGTTGTCTCTACTTGAAACACCAACTTGTGTCTTCCTTTTCAATTTCCAAATCCTTATTTTTATTGTTGCATCGATTAGGACGTCAATGCAATATCAACTAGTAGAAATAGTAAGAAACATTTTTTAATGTTTCTGAATGAACATAAATGCTTAAAATGTTACCCTTGTATAAGATACAATTGATATGATTTAGACAGTTTCCTTTTATTTTTGTCTTCCAAAAGACTTAAAAAGTTAATCATTGAGTGTTAAATATATAGAAGTCACCATGCTACAATGTGGTTGTCCCTAGGTTATGCTGTGGGGAAGAAACAACCCCCAAATTACAGTGCTTTTAATAACAACAAAAAAAGATTTATTTCTTGCTTCTATTACTTGTTGGCTGCAGATCTGCCTAGGCTACATTCTAGCTGGGTTTCTACTCCATGACTTCATAATTTTGGGATTTAGGAAATTGTTTTATTTGTAAAGTGAAGTCTTTTTCTTCCAGTGTGACAATCATAGGCTTTGGAGTATTTAGACTATTTATTTGTAACATAAGTATTAATATCATTGTGTTTAAATCTACCATCTTATTATTTTTTATTCTATTGTCTCATATGCTCTTTGTTCCTCCCTACCACCATTTTCTTGGCTTTTTGGGATTTAGTTTTTTTTTTGAGACAGTGAGACCTTGGTCATATTGGGGTCACCACCTGAGGCGTTGATCACCCTCTGCAGAGGTTTGTCCTGCAGACGCTGACTCAACGATGAATGAATGAATATACTTTCACACACAGTACAGTTATTTCAGGTGGGCTAGGGCTGGTTGTCAACTGCTTTGAGAGGGTGATTGCAGCTAACCAACCCTAACTTCCTGTATCTTCTCACATTTTTTCAGTATAGATTAATATCAGGTTCTAAGTCAACATGCTTGTGGATAATTAACCTGGTTAAAAGTGATTTTATGAATGATAAAAGCTTTTGGTTCTGGGGCTCGGAGTAAACACCATTAGCAGGTAATTCCCCTTTGACCTCTCCCCTGAGAGGACCATCCAGCACAAAGTTTACATGAACAAACAAATTAAAATAGAGCAAAGGGATGCGGGGTAAACAGACTTAACTGGGGAAGCTTTATTGTCCCTATCTTTTACCCTGTGACTTAAAATTCTAACGTAATGAACTGGCTCCCTTCAGCCCATTCCATTAAAAGCTTTTGGCCTTCCAAAAGGTCTGAGACTATAATCTTCTAACTTTTCCTAGTATTTCCCCAATATTTTGCCAGCCACCCTGAGTGAATCTCAACAAGAATTTGAGGGTCTTTCTTTATTACTTGGGCTGGAATTCAGTGGCACAAACATGGCTCACTGCATCTTCAACCTTCCAGGCTCAAGTGATTCTCCTGTTTCAGCCCCCAAAGTAGCTGAAACTCCAGGCACCTGCCACCTAATTTTTTTGTAGAGATGGGTTATCACCATGTTTCCCAGGATTGTCTTGAACTTTTCAGCTCAAGCAATCCACCCGTACCAGCCTCCCAAAATGCTAGGATTATAGACATAAGTCATGGTGCCTGGTATAATTTGGGGTTGTTATGATCCTATGTAATCATCACAAGTGGCTTGCAAAATATTCCTCTTTGTTTTATTCTTGTAACATTCTAATCTTTTTTTTTTTTTTTAAAGAGATGAAGTCTTACTGAGTTGCCAAGGCTGGACTCAAACTCCTGAGTTCAAGTGATCCCCTAGCCTCAGCCTCTCATGTATCTGGGACTAGAGACATGTGCCACTGAGTCCTGCTGTTTTATTCTTTTAAGATGGTTGTTCTAGGTACCACCCTTGTTGCCAGTGTGAATGTGCCTGTGGAGGCCACCAGCACTGTACCTGCCAGTGTTCTACCCAGCTGACGAGCATGCATCCCACTGCACTACCACTGATGCTGGCATATGCCAACAAGCATGGAACCCACTGCCACTGCCCAAAGAAGTGCTTTGGCTGGCACCACCTATTGGAGTATTGTGGCCAGAGGCATAGGAACACCTTGGTCTCTCCAGTGTAGCAGGTTCCTAACCTCAAGGGGCCAGAAAACAAAGCCAGCAGCTGAATACCACCCCTCTAGAGTTAGAACATGCAGCCCAGGAGTGCTGATCTGAGCCGTGGTCTCCTAAAACCTTCCAGAAATAAAGCCATTTGACTGAACCCACCATCAAATCCCCAAGGACATCAAGGAAGATAAAAGAAAATTTAAAAAAAATTCCATCCAATGGATAGCAACTTCAGAGATTGAAGAAATATCAGCCCACACAGTTGAAAAAGCCAGAGTCTTTGTATCTTCAGATGACTGCACTAGTTCCCTGGCAATAGTTTTTAACCAGGCTGAAATGACAGTAATAGAATTCAGAAAATATGGATACGAGTGAAGATCACTGAGATTCAGGAAATTCGACTCCCAATCCAAGGATTCTAAGGAATACAATAAAATGACACTGGAGATTAAAGTGAAATGGCCAGTTTAAGAAATAACCAAAATGATTTGATAGAGCTGAAAAACTCACTTCAAGAATTTCAGAATATAAGTGTAAGTGTTAACAGTGGAATTGAACAAACTGAGCAAAGAATCTCAGAACTTGAAGACTTGTTCTCCAAAATAACTCAGACAAAAATAAAGAAAAACACTCTGAAGGGAGTGCTAACTATGGAAAGGAAAGACCATTATTAGCCCCTACAAAACACATTTAAGTACATAGACTGGCAATACTATAATGCAGTCACATCAATAAGCCTGCATAATAACCAGCTAACAGCATGATGACAGGATCAAATCTGCACATATCAATATTAACTTTGAATGTAAATGGGCTAAATGCCCCAATTAAGAGGCACAGAGTGGCAACTTGGGTAAAGAAGCAAAACCTAATGTTATGCTGTCTTCAAGAGACCCATATGGCATGCAACAACACCCATAGGCTCAAAGTAAAGGAATGGAGAAAAATTTACCAAGTAAATTGAAAACATAAAAAGGCAGGTATTGCTACTCTAATTTCAGTCAAAACAGAGTTTAAGCCAACAAAGATTAAAAAAAGACAAAGAAGGGCATTATTTAATGGTAAAGGGCTCGATTCAACAAAAAGATCTAACTATCTTAAATATATATGCACCCAACACAGGCACACCCAGATTCATAAAGCAAGTTCTCAGAAACCTATGAAGAGATTCAGATAACCACACAATAATAGTGGAAGTCTTCAACACCCCACATATAGTATTAGACAGATCTTTGAGGCGGAAAACTAACAAAGATATTTGGGACCTGAATTCAACACTTGATAAAATGGACTTAGTAGCCATCTCCAAAACTCTCCACCCTCAAATAACAGAATATACATTCTTCTTATCTACACATGGCACATACTCTAAAATCAACGACACAATCAGGCATAGAATGATTCTTAGCAAATTAAAGCCCTAAATCATACCAACCACCTCCTTGGACTACAGTGCAATAAAAATAGAAATCAATACTAAGAATGTTGCTCAAAACTACATAATTACATGAAAATTAAACAACGTGGTCCTGAATGACTTTTGGATAAATAGCAAAATTCAGGTTTAAATCAAGAATTCTTTGAAACTAGTGAGAACAAAAATACAACATATCAGAATCTCTGCAATACAGCTAAAGTAGTGTTAAGAAGGAAGTTTATAGCACTAAACATCCACATCAAAAAGTTAGAAAGATATCACAGGAACAATTTATCATCACAACTAGAAGAACTAGAGAACTAAGGGCAAACCAACCCCAAACCTAGCAGAAGACAGTAAATAACCACAATTCTAGCTGAATGGAAGGAAATTGACACAAAAAACATACAAAAGATGAATGAACATAAGAGTTTGTTTTCTGAAAGAATTAATAAGACAGACTACTAGTGAGACTAATCAAGAAAAAGAGAGAAGATCCAAATAAACACAGTAAGAAGTGACAAAGAGGATGTTACTTTTTTATTTCTTTAAAACACCAACAGTGTACAAGAATTCCTTTTTCTCCACATCCTCACCAGCATTTGTTATTGCCTGTCTTTTGGTTATAAGCCATTTTAATTGGAGTAAGATGATATCTCATTGTAGTTTTCATTTGCATTTCTCTGATGATCAATGATGTTGAACACCTTTTCATATACCTGTTTGCCATTTGTATGTCTTCTTTTGAGAAATGTCTGTTCACGCTTATACTCACTTTTTGGATTAGATTGTTATCTTTTTTTCCTGTAGAGTTGTTTGAGCTCCTTATTTTTCTGGTTATTCATTCCCAGTCAGATGGGTAGTTTGCAAATATTTTCTCCCATTCTGGGGGTTGTCTGTTTACTTTGTTGACTGTATCCCTTGCTGTGCAGAAGCTTTTTAACTTGACGTGATCCCATTTGTCCATTTTTGCTTGGGTTGCGTGCTTGTCGGGTATTGCTCAAGGAATTTTTGCCCAGACCAATGTCCTAGATACTTTCCCCAATGTTTTCTTGTAGTAGTTTCATAATCTAAGGTCATAGATTTAAGTCTTTAATCCATTTTGATTTTATTTTTGCATATGGTGAGAAACAGGGGTCTAATTTTATTCTTTTGCATATGGATATCCAATTTTGCCAGCATCATTTATTGAAGAGACTGTCTTTTCCCTAGTGTGTGTTCTTGGTACCTTTGTTGAAAATAAGTTCACTGTAGGTGTGTGGATTTGTTTCTGGGTTCTCTAGTCTCATCCATTGGTCTATGTGCATACCTTAATGCCAGCATCATGCTGTTTGGTTACTATGGCACTGTAGCATAATTTGAAATCAGGTAATGTGATTCCTCCAGTTTTGTTCTTTTGGCTTAGGATAGCTTTGGCTATTCTGGATTTTTTTTGGTTCTACATAAATTTTAGGATTGATTTTTCTATTTCTGTGATGAATGTCATTGGTATTTTGATGGGGATTGCATTGAATCTGTATAATGCTTTAGGTAGTATGGACATTTTAACAATATTGATTCTTCTAATCCATAAACATGGGATATTCTTCCATTTTTTTGTGACCTTTTCAATTTCCTTCATCAATGTTTTATAATTTCTTTCTTTCTTTTTTTTTTTTTTAGACAGAGTTTTGCTCTTGTTACCCAGGTTGGAGTGCAATGGCATGATCTCAGTTTACCGCAACCTCCGCCTCCTGGGTTCAGGCAATTCTCCTGCCTCAGCCTCCTGAGTAGCTGAGATTACAGGCACGCACCACCGTGCCCAGCTATTTTTTTTGTATTTTTAATAGAGACGGGGTTTCACCATGTTGACCAGAATGGTCTTGATCTCTTGACCTCGTGATCCACCCGTCTCAGCCTCCCAAAGTGCTGGGAATACAGGCTTGAGCCACCGCGCCCGGCCCCCTGTTTTATAATTTCTATTATAGAGATACTACACTTCTTTGGTTAAGTTAATTCCTAGGCATTTAATTTTATGTGTGGCTATTGTAAATGGGATTACTTTTAATTTCTTTTTCAGATTGTTCACTGTTCTCATAAAGAAATACTACTGATTTTTGTAGGTTGATTTTGCATCCTGCAATTTTACTGAATTTATCAGCTGTAATAGTTTTTGGTGGATTCTTTAGGTTTTTTGAAATATAAGATCATATCACCTGCAAACAAGGATAATTTAACCTTGTCTTTTCTGATTTTTCATGTCTAATTACTCTAGCTAGGACTTCCAGTACTATGTTGAATAACAATGGTGAAAATAAGCATCCTTGTTGTGTTCCAGATCTTAGAAGAAAGGCTTTTAGTTTTTCCTCATTCAGTATGATACTAGCTGTGGGTTTGTCACATATGGCTTTTATTATGGTGAGGTATGCTCCTTCTATCCCAGTTTCTTGAGTATTTTAATCCTGAATAAATGTTAGATTTGATCAAATGCTTTTCTAAAGCATCAATTGAAAAGATCATATGGCTTTTTTCCTTCATTCTGTTGATATGATGTCATATTGATTGTGTATGTTAACCATCCTTGCATCCCAGGGATAAATCTCACTTAGTCATGATGAATGATCTTTCTAATATATTTTTGAATTTGGTTTACTATATTTTACTGAGGATTTTCACATCAATGTTTTTATTAGTTTATCTTCACACTGCTGATAAAGACATACCCAGGACTGGGCAATTTAAGAAAGAGAGAGGTTTAATGGACTTAGAGTTCCACATGGCTGGGGAGGCCTCACAGTTATGGTTAAAGGCAAGGAAGAGCACATCACATCTTATGTGAATGGCAGCAGGTAAAGAGAGCTTGTACAGGAAAAATCCCCTTTATATAATCATCAGATCTCATGAGACTTATTCACAAGACAGCACAGGAAAGACATGCCTCTATGATTCAATTACTTTCCATTGGGTCCCTCCCACAACACATGGAAATTCAAGATGAGATTTGGGCGGGGACACAGCCAAGCCATATCATTCTGCCCTTGGCACCTCCTAAATCACATGTCCTCACATTTCAAAACCAATCATACCTTCCCAACAGTTCCCTAAAGTCTTAACTCATTTCGGCATTAACTCAGAAGTCCACAGTCCAAAGTCTCATCGAAGACAAGGCAGGTCTCTTCTGTCTATGAGCCTGTAAAATCAAAAGCAAGGTAGTTACTTCCTACATACAATGGGGTACAGGTACAGCCATTTCAAATGGGAGAAATTGGCCAAAACAAAGGGGCTATAGGCCCCACGTAAGTCTGAAATCCAGCTGGGCAGTCAAATCTTAAAGCTCCAAAATGACCTTCTTTGAATTCATGTCTCTCATCCAGGTCACGCTGTTGCAAGAGACAGGCTCCCATGGCCTTGGGCGGCTCTTTCTCTGTGACTTTACAGGGCATAGCCTTGCTCCTGGCTGCTTTCATGGGCTGGCATTGAGTGTCTGCAGTTTTTCCAGGCACACAGTGCAAGGTGTCAGTGGATCTACCATCCTGGGGTCTGGAGGACAGTGGCCCTCTTCTCACAGCTTCACTAGGTGATGCTCAAGTTAGGGACTCTGTGTAGGGGCTCCAACCCCACATTTCCTTTCTGCAGTGCCCTAGCAGAGGTTATCCATAGGTGCCCTGTCCCTGCAACAAATGTCTGCCTAGACATCCAGGTGTTTCCCAAACGTTAATTCTTGACTTCTGTGTACTTGCAGGCCTAACACCACATGGAAGCTGCCAAGGCTTGAGTCTTGCACCCTCTGAAGTCACAGCCCAAGCTCTGCATTGGCCTCTTTCAGCCACGGCTGGAGCAGCTGGGATGCAGGGCACCAAGTCCCTAGGCTGCAAACGGCACAGGGACCCTGGTCTTGGTCACAAAACCACTTTTTCCTCCTAGGTCTCTGGGCCTGTGATTAGAGGGGCTTCTGTGAAGACCTTTGATATGACCTGGATACGTTTTCCTCAGCTGTGATTTTCCTACTAGAACTTGCCAGCTCCTCTGTAAAAACAACTCTGCCTGTCTCAGGTACTTCTAATGCTATTGTATCTTCTGATCATGTAGGAGGACAGTTTCCCTACAGCCTGGATTGTTGTAGAGCTGTTTTTACTCTGGACCCCACTCAAAACTGGCAGCCGTGCAGATTACTCAGTAAATGGGTAAGAGCAACATGCTCAAATATGGTATATGTGGACAAGAAGTCCACTGTGTCCTTTTTTTGTTGTGGATGTTGTATAAGGTGTAGCAACTTGTCCGCAATTTTAGAGGAGATACTTTACATGCTCCACATTACTGGGATATTAGAAACTTAACTAATGTCCATCTCAGAAGGTTTACAGGGCTGTTCTCTATCCCCTGATATGCTTGAGTCTTACTAATACATCTAGCATTTCCCTATTTAACAATGAATTTTCTTATTTACCATTTTCATGTAGAATAATGCCATCCATATAATGGACCAGAGGTGTGTTCTGTGGAATATCAGGATAATCAAGATTTCTCAATGATATTGTGACAATGTATTGGTGACTTGCCATAGCATTAACATAAGACAAGTTTTATATTTGTCCCTACCAATGGAAGGCATACTGCTTTTGGTGATCCTTGCTGATAATTTTTAAAAAATGATGGTTCTGGATCAATATATTCCTATTAGGCACCAACGGTTGGGTTGATTTGTCTCAGTAACAATACAGCACCTGGAATCAGAGTTGGGATTTGCACTGTCATCTGATTAAGAAGAGAGAATCCATAGTCATTTTCTAAGATGCTTGTTGCTTTTCTAAAGCCATATAGGTGATATAAATGGGGATGTGGTAGAAATCACCAACCTTGTATCTTCTAAGTCTTCAATGTCCTGGATACATTTTCCTCAGCTGTGATTTTCCTACTAGAGCTTGCCAGCTCCTCTATGATGGCATTTTTCTTTAGGATTCCCCAGAGATGCAGTTTGCTTTCAGTTTAATATCTTGTGGGGTAGGGATTGTTCTGGGTGCTTCTTATCATAATAATCCTCATTCTACACTTTGGCGAAACAAAGTGGGAAATTTGTCATTGCTGTACTTATTTATTCTTACCAGACATTCTGGGTAGATTGCCTGATAAAAATAGAATGCTCAATTAAAATTGAAGTTCAGATAAACAATACAATTTTTGAAAATAAGTATGTCCCAAGTATGTAAAATATTGCACAAGACACACGTAAGCAAAAAAATGTATTTGTTGTTTTTCTGAACTTCAAGTTTAACTGGATGTCTTGTATTTTTATTTGCTAGATCTGGCAACGCTAGACAATAACCACTTGATGACTCAGTAGTCCCACTAGGTTTACCATGAGATGGACACTTGTGGAAGGTTTAACAAGGGCCCCTCAAAGATGTTCACATTCTAATCCTAAGAACTCATCAATATGTTACCTTATATGGCAAAAGGAACTTTGCAGATGTGATTAAGTTAAAGATATTGAGATGGGAAAATTATCCTGGATTATCTAGGTGGGCCAAATCAGAAGAGTCATTGTAAAAGGGAGGTAGAAGAGTCAGACTCAAAGGAAATATGGAGATGGAAGCAGAGGCCAGAGTGATGTTATTATTGGCTTTGAAGATGGTAGAGGCCATGATCCAAGAGTGCAGGTGTTCTCTTGAAGCTGGAAAATGTGGGCAAATAGAGTATTTCCTAGAGTTTCCAAAAAGAAGCTGACACCTCGATTTTAGCCTGCTGATACTGATTATGGTCTTCTAAGCTCATGATTCTGAGATAATATATTTGTGTTAAGTCAATAAGTCTGTGGTAATTTGTTACAGCAGCAATAGAAAGTAATGCCTTTCCTGACCTCCGTTAGTCTCCATTCTGACCAGGGAACTATGGTGGCAATTATGACTAGTGAAGTTCAGAGCCTATAGTTAACAACCCTAGGAAGATCTGGGTTTTCCCTCTTGTCTATATACATTCACCATGGTAAATGGCTGCAAACTCTTCTGCAGTCAGCCTAAAGAAAATTTACAGGATATACCTGTGCCCATTATGACACCTGCCTGTTCAACTGAGGAGATCTAGGTCTTTTAATATACTCAGAGGTAAGGACTAGCAGTAAAACCATATTATGATGCCTCAGCTTAGATTTCTGCCTCCAGATCTAGAATTATTTTGTTTGTGTAAGTCGGCAATACTTTAGTGGGTTGCCTGTCTGCTTCATTCCTAGGGACACTGTGCCAAAATGCATGGGATGCATCTCTGGAATGCATCTTTTAGCCAGAATGAAAATGAAAACATTCTTCAAAATGAAAGAATCGCTTTTTTTTGTTGTTGTTGTTAATGAGAAAATGGGTACCATGGCATGATAAATTTCTACCTTCTTTATTCTATCTTCTACAAAACTGTCAGCAATTCCAACAGTTATAAAATAATGATGTTTATAATTTTTAGGCATACATTTTTATGTGTGTTGTTTTCTTTTGTTTTGCTTTTCTTTCTTTCTTTTTTTTTTTTCGAGACAGAGTTTCGCTCTTGTTACCCAGGCTGGAGTGCAATGGTGCGATCTTGGCTCACCACAACCTCCGCCTCCTGGGTTCAGGCAATTCTCCTGCCTCAGCCTCCTGAGTAGCTGGGATTACAGGCACGCACCACCGTGCCCAGTTAATTTTTTGTATTTTTAGTAGAGACGGCATTTCACCATGTTGACCAGGATAGTCTCCATCTCTTGACCTCGTGATCCACCCGCCTCGGCTTCCCAAAGTGTTGGGATTACAGGCGTGAGCTACCACGCCTGGCCCGGATTTCTCATGAATGGTTTACCACCATTCCACTTGGTACTGTCCTCATGATTGTGAATAAGTTTCCATGAGATCTGGTCTTTTAAAAGTGTGTGGCACCACCCGCCTTGCATTGCTTCTGCTCCCACCATGTGAGATGCCTTGCTTTTTCTTTGCCTTCTGCCATGATTGTAACTTTCCTGAGGGCTGCCAAGTAGCTGAGCAGGTGCCAGCATCATACTTCCTGTACAGCTCATGGAACTGTGAGCCAATTAAACCTCTTCTCTTTATAAATTACCCAGTCTCAGGTATTTCTGTATAGCAATGCAATATCTGAAATATCAACACCTGACCCAATCCTTTCTCCTTTCTGCCTTAGCTATTGGGTTATCATAATTTTATGACTTTTCAATTAAGTTGGTGAGGCTTCAAATGCACAAAGTGTGCATGTGGAAAAAGAATTGTGTTCTTTTGCATTGGTTTCCATTGTGTAAAACACTCTCTTGACAAAGTTCTGCTGTTGAGGTTTACTGAATAGGGAAGAGTGCAGATATGTTAGAAGTGCTGGGTCTGGCTTCTGGGCTGGTCACCTTCTGGAGTTGAGTACCCTGGGGTCTGTAGAGACCTTTTCAGCAGGGAAGCAGAGACAAAGAGCTGTATTGGAAGTGCTGACTGTCAGAGAAAGACCTGAGGATGAGATGAATGCCCTTGGGGTTTCCTGGGGACTGAGTCCTGAGACTGGGCAGTGCTCTGAGGCTCTAAGTAAATGTCACAGAGAGAAACGACTGAATGAGAGACTTTTCTACTACTGCTCCGTTCTCCTCTCTCCTCGCCAGCAAGTATTCTTTCTATTTGCCAGTGCAAACATTTAATGATGAGACTGTTATCTCCCAGAGCATGCCAGTAATAGATAATTCCTATGTGTAGGCAGTTAGTGAATACAGAGAGAATAACTGAGGATTGTTAAAGATTTATTATTGATTAACATTTTGTTGATAAATGGCTTACACTGAATATTAGACAAATGACTTTCTGATAAGAGATAGACATAAAATAATGGTCAAATTCACCAAAGCATTTCTCTGTATAGCCAGTTGGATTTGATAAAATGTCTGGATTATTTCATTTAAGATTATGAAAACTGCAAAAGTTCAGATGGTAAATGTCACCCTGAAAAGAGTAATTAACATTTCTACTTACCTAGGAAAACCTCCCAGCTGATTCTCTGAGGTTACTTTCAGAGGTGTTTAAAGCGTAATTTTAAATTACGTGATTTCAGTAATCTTTTGTTTGAATAGAATATTGATGTAGACAGTCATGTGCTCATCTGCAGGGCAAATGTATTGTTATTTTAGTCAACATTTTGTGAGGTGTTTTATATAACTTCAGAGTATCAAAAGTTGTGAGGCAGATCTTCATCACATTGGTGATTTTAAATGCTGATGTTTAAGTACAGTGGGGTTGGTATAGTGTAAGGAAGGGTTATAAACCAAAAGGTGACTGAGGGAGGTCTCAATCTAACAGAGGTTTATTCAGCCAAGATTGAAGATGGACCAAGAGAAAAATATAAGCCACTGTGACCTGTGCTTTTTTCTAAGGGGGTTTCAGGAACTTCAGTATTTAAAGGGGAAAGAGCAAGTGGGAAGGTGAAAATGAGAGAGAGTAGGACATGAGACAGATGGTTATGTTCTTGTAAGGTTAGCCTCAGTAAATCTATATTTTACACAATAAAGTAAGTATGTGGAAAAGTGAGCAGAGGAAATGAGGTGATGCCACAGGATTGTGAATTATAGCTGTTTGGAAAGAAATAAAAAGCATTTTTTTTCATGACTCAGTTCCCAAGCTTAACTTTCCTTTTAGAATAGTGAGGTTTGGGTCCTGAGAATCTATTTTCTTTCACAAGGTTTAGGACAAGGATGCTGTCTGGTGATGGATGCCGGGGTTCTTGGCTATTGTGAATAGTGCTGTTATGAACACGAGTGTTCATTAGCTATTTTTAAAGAAGCCAATCTTTTAACTTTTTCTTTATTCTAGTACTTGTATGGTTTAATGTTTTTTGCATGTAGATCTCTGATCCATTTGAGGCTTATTTTGAAGTATGGTATGAGGAATGGATCCAATTATATCTTCTCTTCTCTAAATATCTATCTAGTTGTTCTAATACTATTTATTAAAAATTTGTTGTTTCCCAGTGATTTAGGATGCCACCTTTTTCATACACTAAACTAGGTCTTTTAGGAATTTTCAGTTCTGTCTTTTGAGCTGCTAGTCTTTTTTTTGGCAGGCAGGGGGATGGGTCTTGCTCTATCATCCAAGCTGGAGTGCATGGTTCACTGCAGCCTCAACCTCCTGGGTTCAAGCAATCCTTCCACTTTAGCTTCCCAAGTAGCTGAGACTGCAGACACATGCCACCATGCCTGGCTAATTAAAAATTTTTTTTTGTAGAGACAGTGCTTCCCTATGTTGGTTGCCCAGGCTGGCCTCAAACTCTTGGGATCAAGATACTCCCATCTTGGCCTCCCAAAGTGCTGGGATTACAAGCATGAGCCACCATGCCTAACCTGAAGCACCAGTCTTTGTGCACACTGATGACATGCAGTTTTAATTAGAGCATACCTTAATATCAAATAGGGGCAATTCTTCTGGGGCAGAGAGCCTCGCCCTGGGGAGAGGCATGTCCTTCCACCACTCCCCAAGGTGAAGGGGAAAGTGAAATGGAGGGAGACAGGGGAATGAGTGGCTTAAAGGAGGAAAGAAGCTTGTCTAGATCTCCAGCATCTGGGGGTTTCAGTTTTTCTGGGAAAGGCACCCAATTTTTTGGGAGGAAGTCAACTCAGCCCTGGCACACATTTGTTGCATGCTCACTATGGAACTGAATGTTTGTGTCCCTCAAAAATTCCTATATTGAAACCTAATCCCCAATGTGATGGTATTAGGTCGGGCCTTTGGATGTGATTAGGTCTTAAGAGCAGAGCTCTTTAAATGGGATTAGGGCCCTTGTAAAAGAGACCTCAGAGAACTCCCTTGCCCCTTTTGCCATATGAGGATATAGGGAGAGGATGTCTGTGAACCAGAAAGCGGACCATTATTAGACACTGAATTTACTGGTGACTTAATCTTAGCCTTCTTAGCCTCTAGACCTGTGGGAAATAAATTTGTTATTTATAAGCCACCCAATTTGTGTTATTTTGTTGTATCAGTCCAAACAAAATAAGTACTGAGTGACATTTAATGAACAAATGAGGAATTGGTTTTTTACACTCCGTGGACATTTATTAAGGCTCTGGCAACCCCATGGAGCTGGCCTGTGTTCCCTAGAAGAAGAGTCAGTCACAGGGCAGTGTCCATCTGATCCAGCTGTTCCAAGCGTCTCATTGTTCTCCTTATCCAGGACAGGAAGCTTGTGACCCTGGTGAAGACTGCTGGAGGAGTCGCTGTCTGACTTCCGTAGGAGACGATGCCATGGGCGGCATTGCGACACACCAGGGGGCCTCCAGAGTCCCCCTGTAGGTAGAAAAGGGAAGGGACACTGAGACAGGCCTCCCTGCTCCTGCTGCCCTGAGCCCTGGGCTCACAGAGAAGGCGTGGGGAGGCTCTTCAATTACTGGGTGTGTGTAAGTTGGAAGATCGCTGGGGTGCAGGAATCAAACCTCTGGGTCTTTTCGGTCGCTGGGCTCCAGCTCTGCCAGGGTTACTATCTCCAGCCCATTCCGAGTCAAGGTACCTCCCCAGTCTCCAGGGGGGTTGCCTATGTATGTGTTCTGGGTCTACCTTCTATTCCCCTAGAGACCAGGTTGATGGGGAAAACAATAACCAGGCCACCCTGGTCTGGCCCCCAGGCTGAGGCTGTGGGGATGCAGCCTGTTCCCACTGCCCTGGCTTTGAACGGACCCCTCTGTCCCAGGCTGTGTTGGGCAACGCCCACTGCCTTACCCTGAAGGCAGTCTTCCTTTCCCGTGGGTCCCCCACACAAAGCTGCGTTCGGCTGTCGTAGGCCCTGTAGGTGCGGAAGCACTGCTCATCCCTCTGCACTCTCAGCTGCACCTCTCGGAGTCTGTCTGTTCTCTTCGTCAGGCTGACCAGGCCCCAGCCGGCCACAGTGCACAGCGTCCGTGGACGCAGTCTCTCCGGGGTTCTAGGCAGAGCCACTGGGCTCACGTTTCGATTCCGTCTGATTCTTCGGCTTAGCTGGAGGAAGAATGTAGGCATTCCCCTTCAGCTGGAGCCCCCAGCCCTTGCCCTCACCGTCACCCCGGAGCCCTGCCCTCACTTCCTCTTCCATGATCCCTGGACACACTAGGAAGTTGCCAGAGGGCCAGGTAGATGGTACCTGCAATAACATGATGTCATTCCGGAAGTTCTGTGGATCATATTGAGGGTGGCGGATGGCTCTGCGCACAGGGACACGTTGCTGGGTCCTTTCCCGTCTCCGCACATTGTGTGCCCCCAGGATGACATTTATAGAGCTGCAAAGGCAAGAGGTAGGTCTGGGATGCAGGAGCTGGGGTCCATCAGCTCTGCAGGGCAGGCGGACAGCCGAGGGCAGGGCTGACGCTAACCAGAATCGAGGGGATGGGAGGTCCCTGGGGCTCAGCTGTATGCTCTTTCTCAGGAGCTCTGAGCTAGAGATGGCAGGGAGTTAGTGACAGTCAGGTTTGTTCCCCCAGATTAAATTGATAAATAGCTCGTTTATATTTTGAGCCCCACTATGTGTCTTCCGTCTCTTTCTCTTGCTCTTTTTAATCATGTCCTCCTTTCCTCCTCATTTACATTGGCCTGTTCTCGCCTGCAAAAACTCACTTGCTCTCTTTCACCCTTTCATTGCTACAACCCTTCTTTCAGATGGCTCCTCTGATGAGCTCCTCAGGGCTGTGTTCCTGGCTGACCAGGTAGCTCCTTAGCTCTGTACCTTCCCCAGCAGTGAGCTGCTGTTAGCACAAAGTCTTCTCGCACCAGGAAGCCGCCGCAATTCTTCCCACCTTCTGGAGACTGGATCTGAAGAAACGCCATGTAGGGGCGGGAGTGGGGCCTGGTTTCCTGGCCTCCGATGATCTCCCCTGGAAGGAAGCATTTGGCACTTACATCTATGCTTGCTGAATCTGCTGTGTGGGTACCAGATTAGTGGTTCCAGAAAGGCAAGAATATGGGGACGGCAGGAGAGAAGGTGAAGGAGGGGGAGGAGTTGGTGCTGAGGGTTGGAGTCTACAGGACACCAGATTGGGAGGGGACTCCAGGGTTCTACAGGAAACACTGCTGGCTTGAAAGGATCCCCTTTCCCCATCCTAGGCCTCAGCTCCCTCCTCCTCCCCAAAAGAGGGAGAACAACCACTGTTCCAGGCAAGGCCAGCTTTAGCCTCAGGTATTGAAGAGATGCTTTGCTGTAAGTACAGGGTTGTCCCTGAAGTTCCGTTATACTTTTATCCTCATGGAGCTTCCCAGAGCTCTCTGAGTCCAATTCAAGACGACCTGGGCCTGGTGTTTAAAAATCTAGGTGTGAGCTGATGGTACTGTTATTGCTGTATCCTTACCTCCTAGGTAGGCTCTGACACATGCTGCCAAATTATTTATATAAATCATGTTTTTATAGCACTTACAGTGTGAGGGAAATTCCAAGACATTTAAGTACTCTAACTTACTTAACTCTCATGGCAACTCTACAAGGCTGGTATTAATATTATCCTCATTTATAGATGAGAAACCTGAGGAAATATGAATTCAAATAAGTTGCTCCACAGTACAGAATTAGGATATACCAAGGCAATCTGGCTCAAGATGCTTTGTGATGGGGTCAGGCCTCTGAGGGTGGGAATGGTCACTCACCTGCCTTAGCCCCTGGAGGTAGGAGAAAGGCCAGCAGAAGCAAAAGCGGCTGCATCTTTCCTGAAAGGCTGCCCAGTCAGCTGCTGCTGTGCTTCCTCCTGCTAGACTTTAAGGCCTTGAGAGAGGAAGTAAGGGGTGGGGACAGGGATTGAGAATTCGCAGTCCCATTCTCCTGCTACCATGATAGATTTCATCACCCAAGGCTGCTCAGGAGGTTTGCCCACAAACTGCCAGAAATCTGGTTGAGAGGGAATAATCCAAGCCAACATGGTGTGCTTCTGTGCCACTGCTGAGTCAGTGTCAAGAGCAGCAGTATGAACCCAGCACAACAAGGAGGGGGCTTTGGGCAATGTGTCCAGAGCCCTCAATCCATCAAATTTCAGAATGCTCCAGCAAAGCAAGAAAGCTGGCAGCTTCCCACTTCCTGTTTTCTATTCCTCTGGGATTAGAGTATCAGTCCTTTTTAATTTCTGGGTTTCTCCAAATGAATGCAAGTTCCCTGGATTGCTTATCAGTATATGCTTAGTAAGTCTGGGACAAGGATGAATAAAAGGGTGTGGTATGGTGAGGGATGTGGGTAAGAACATCAGGAATAAGTTGAAGGGGGCAGAAAAGAAAAGGGTAAGCCTGCCTGCTTTTACTCTTTGGCCCAAGACCACCCTCTGAGACCCCTGTTGCTCCCATTCCTTTCTAGAAGTTGTCAAGTCAGATTGCATAGACACTCTCATGAGTGGGTGAAGGGTGCTGCTGGAGAAAGAAAAGGAAGAATAAGGCTCTAACACTCACAATTACTTTCTCAGGTCACTTGAGCCCTCAGTGAAAATTACGACACACTGAAGACTTCTATTTGCCTGCTTCCTACCAAGGTTAAGGTCTTTGTGTTCCAGGTGGTTCGTTGGTTGCAGAAAAGGCTTAGTGACTTGGTTTTATTGGGAGCTGTCATATCCTAGCTGGAAAATATCTAAGATCCCATTTCATTGATGACATCAGAGGCCCATCAACCTAATCCCAGGGGCCATAGTTCCTGAGAAGGAGGTACATTCATTGCTGTGCTACCTATAAGAGAAGGAGAGCCACAAACTCAACAGTGGGAGAAAAGAACAGCAAATGACTGGAGAGTAACACAGTGGATCATCAAAAACACTTAAAAATATTTAGAAGATTCTGTGTATGCACAGAAAACCGTGGTAATTCAGTATAACTTTTGCAGAAATAGCAGAACTGAAGATTAATACAATTCCCAATCCCTTTTTTCTGTCTTTTATTTTTAAAATATTTTACTTATGTATTTATTTTTAACTTTTATTTTAGGTTTTGGGGTACATGTGAATGTTTGTTACATAGGTAAACACGTTATAGGTATTTGTTGTACATATTAATCACCCACATATTAAGCTCAGCACCCAATAGTTATCTTTCTGCTTCTCTCCCTCCTCCTACAGCACTGTCTGTTGTTTTCCTCTTTGTGTTCATAAGTTCTTATCATTTAGCTCTCACTTATAAGTGAGAACATGTATTATTTGGTTTCCTGTGTTAGTTTCCTGTGTTAGTTAGCTTCCAGCTCCATCCACGTCCCTGCAAAGGACATGATCCATTCTTTTTTATGGAATACATGTGGTACATGTATATGTACAACATTTTCTTTATCCAGTTTATTGATGGGCAGTTAGATTGATTCCGTGTCTTTGCTATTGTGAATAGTGCTGCAGTGAACATTTGTGTGCATGTGTCTTTACAGTAGAATGACTTATATTCCTCTCGGTATCTATCCAGTTATGAGATTGCTGGGTTGATGGGTGGTTCTGCTTTTAGCTCCTTGAGGAATCATCATACTGCTTTCCACAGTTTTGTAGAACTAATTTACACTCCCACCAACAGCATATATGTGTTCTCTTTTCTCTGCAACTTTGCCAGCATGAGTTATTTTTTTGACTTTTTAGTAGTAGCCATTCTTATTGGTGTGAGATACAATTCTCAGTCTTTATGGAGTGTAATAGGCCCTCTTGAAAATCTCATGAAAGTTAAGAGTCCTTTCCTTACACATAAATATATAATTATTTTACTTATTTTTTTTAGAGCTGCACAGAGTTTATCCTCTTCTCTTGTACAGGCTCTATACAATTTGTTTATGCATCTGAAAAGTAACATGACGAAGACGGAAACAGACTAGTATAGCACCTTTATTAGTGCCTTAGCGTTTGGCATAATTTTAATTTATTTAAAATTTACAACATTTTATTTTATTTTAAAAATATGATATTAACTTAAAAATAAAAGAAAGGGATAAAGTAAAACTTGCACATGTTAATAAAGAGGAATAAAAGATATCCATTCAGTCATGTAATAAAGATTAATTAGGAAATTTCATTAATAGTGACCTAGGATTTCATGCAATCTTCTCACTAAAAGGAATCAAAGCTGTTTAAGATATCTGAAAACCTTAAAAGCCTTGAACTACCAGCATTGAAATGACGATCAGATCAAGCTGAAGGAATAATCAGAGTCTAGTTAGGAAGCTACGTTCGTTCCAAGGAATGTGCTGAATTCACAAAATTTCAACTTTTTTTTTTTGATAACCACACTAAGGAGAAATCTGTAGAAAATAGTTAAAGAATGGCTGTTACCCTTCCCTTTATGGGACTAGCGTAACCTCTATGCCAAACTCAATAAAGACTATATAGAAATGAAACATTACAGATCCATATAACTTTTGAATATTGATGCAAATTAAATCAATCAATAAGCAAGTGTATATTAATATATCATAAGTAATTTGGGTTTATCCTAGGAAAACATAGTTGACTTTTCATTTGAAAAGCAATATCACTGTAACACATATGAACTGATTAAAGAAGAAACATCACGCGATTATTTAATTGAAACAATGAAGTCTTCAAGCATTGACTAAAATTTACCCTTATTTACTTAAAATATTCTTAGAAGACTAGGAATAAAAAGAAATGTCTTTAATCTGATAAAAGTTATCCACAAAATTCCCACAGCAATCATTATGCTTAATGGAAAAGATTTGTTGAGAGCAAAACATTACAAGAATGCCTGAATATAGATTATTATCAGTTCTGCTCAACAGTACATGACAGGTTTTAACCAGTGCAGTTAGGCAGGAAATGGAAATGAAAGGTATAAAGACAGGAAAAGAGGAAACAACATTGTAATGATTTGAAGAAATGAGAGTATATGTAGACAATCCAAAAGCATCTACAGGTAAATTGCCATAATTAATAAAAGTTTACAGATTTGCTAGAAAAAAATCAATTTTGAAAATTAATCATATTTCTACATGTACTGCAACACTGTTAGAAAGAAATTTTTAGAAACTAATACTTAAATGGCATGGAAATGATCAAATAACTAAATATAAATCTAAAAGAATATGTGAAAGACCTCTTTGGTGAAAATTATAAAACTCAACGAAGAGACGTTCAAGAAGACCTAAACAGAGAGAGTCCATGTTCATAGATTAGAAGAAGACTAAATATTGTAAAAATGTCAGTTCTCCCAAAATTGATCTATAGATTCATTTCACCAAGAGGTATTTTATAGAACTTAACTGATTGTAAGTATATTTGGAAAACAAATGGCCAATGATAGCTAGGACACTTTTAAAGAATGAGAATAAGGTGGAAGACTTGTTTTAGGAAACAAAGCCATAGGAATGAAGTTAGTGTGGTATTGATGAGGCATAGAAACATAGACTAATGAACCAGAAGTAAGAACTCCACACACGTGGACATTGACATAAACATAGATGGATACTTGATTTATGGTGGATGTTGCATCTTTCATCATAGTAGAGAAAAGGCTGTTTTCTTTTTTTTCTCCAATAAATGGTACTTGGATAATAAAGTACCTTTATGGTGTCCTATAGAGATGCATATTTTCTATGTGGAAAAATTAAGCTTGATCTTATTCTCTCAAAATATCAAAAAACCTAATCCAGGTGGATTATGGATCCAAGTGGGAATAATGATTTAAAAATATAATGGAAGAATATCTTCATGATAGGTAAAGATTTAGATACTGTATATAATAAGTACTAATAATGAAGAAAAGGACTGATGAATTTGACACTCAAAATTGAGAGAAACAAAAGACTCTTCATAGAATGGGCAAAGATGCTTGAAATACACATAACCAACAAATATATATTCAAATTATATAAAGAGCTTATACAAATCTGGCCAGGTGTCGTGCCTCACCCATGCCCAGCACTTTGGGAGGCCAAGGCAGGCAGATCACTTAAGGTCAGGAGTTGAGGACCAGCCTGACCCAACATGGTGAAAACCCTTCTCTACTAGGAATACGCACAAAAAAATTAGCCGGGAATGGTGGTGCATACCTGTAACCTCAGCTAACTTGGCAGGCTGAGGCAGGAGAATTGCTTGGGGGAACTGGGGAGTCTGAGGTTGCTTACTGGGCAACAAAGCAAGATTCTGTCTCAAAAACAAACAAACAAAAACTTGTGATGAAGAAGATAATTAACTTAATAAAACAATAGTCAAAAAACTTGAACAGTTTTATCTCGTAACAGGAAATCAAAGTGGTCAATAAACATGAAAAGGGGTTATTCTCACTAGATATTAGAGAAGCACCCATTTGAAGCACACTGAAGGCCAGGTATGGTGGCTCATGCCTGCAATCCCAACACTATGGGAGGCCAAGGTGAGGGGATCACTTGAGCCCAAGAATTTGAGATGGGGTGTGATGGCATGTGCCTATAGTCCCAGCTACTTGGGAGGCTGAGGTGGGAGTTGAGGCTGCAGTGAGCCATGATTGCGCCACTGCACTCCAGCTCGGGTGACCAGGTAAGACACTGTCTCAAGGAAAAAAAGAAAAAAGAAAAAAAGTGATACCAGTTACAGCTACCCTGTTGCCTCTTTTCCCAATCCTAGGCATATATTCTAGAGAAACATCTGGTGTAAATTTTTACCAGATACATGTCCATGAATTTCATAGCAGCATTGTTTATGATAGTCTCAAACTGAAAACACTTGGAAGGTGCACCAACAGCAGCATGAATAATCAAACTGTAATATATTCCTATAATGGAATATTGCATAGCCATAAAAATGAAACTCTATCTTTATGCAGCTATGCAAATGGATCTTACAAGCACAGTGTTAAAATGACCCAAGAAGGCAACTTTAACTTTATTTACATAAAATTCAAAACTAGGCAAAATGAAACTATATTGGATAGAAATACACACACATATATATATGGTAAATGTATAATGAAAAGCAAGGAAGTAGTTATCACCAAAGTTGGAATAGTAGTAACTCTGGAATTGGAGGGCAGAGAGGGCATTTTGAGTGGAAGGAGACATATGGAAGATTTCAATAGTGTTGACCATATCCAATTTCCTGACATAAAATGTAGTGTTGCCTTATAAGTATTCTTTAAACCCTCCATTTATGTTTTGTGAACTTCTCTTGTGTGTATGTTTTATAATACTTTTTTTTTAAAAGTCTCATTGCCAGAGGATGGGGATTAGAGAGAACATTTGGATGGACAGGGGAATACATAAGAATAGAGTGGGGCATATGCTTTTTATTTTAATAAAAATTGTAATATTTGAACAGAAAGACCAATATGTTTCACAATATCCATAGCTGGTTACATCTGCTTTTGACTGTTTTATTACATTTCCGTCAGTTATGATTTTTCTCCTCTGGGATGTTGGGACATTAAGATAAGGCATTTTCCACCTCCTCCCTGGGCCCCATAAGCCACCAACAATGCAAATCCTCTGAGAAGGCAGTTGCCAGCTTTTGCTGGGTCAAATCCCCCTTTCTTCTTCTGATGCTAGTCAGTAACCAATCTAGTTCCTCTTGGTTTTGCAGGGGACCAGCATAGTACTGAGGCTCTTCAGACCCTCAGGGCTACCTTAAAATCACTCTTAAAAGATCGTTTTGGAAGCTCCTTAGGAAGTTCCTACTGATGAGCTTGTGATTGCTTTATTGTCAGTGCTGAGAGAAGGCTGTGCCAGAGCTGTTGTCTTCAGGGAGCCAGATGCTTTCTTGCCAAGAATTGGCCTGTGTTGTCATTCTTGTAGGGAAGAAAAGGTGACAAAGGAAAGAATGAATGCCTTAGAGGGTCCTGAAATACATAAATTGTTGTAGCAAATTCACTGGGAACTGCTTAAAATCTTCAAATCAGAGTAGTTAAAAGGAAACAGGCAATGCAGAAGCCCTGGATATGGCAGAGAAAGGTTTGTAAAAAGACTCCGGGTTCTTCATGTTTCCTGGCAAAAAGCTTATGTCTAAGATTGAACAATGCTGCTGAGATCCTGGGTAAATGTGAGAAAGAGGTGAAGGTGATACTATGTGTGCATGTACACACACACACACACACACACATATACACTATTACATATATATGTAATATGTGTGTGTGTGTGTGTAAAATTTTCCATATCAGTTCCTCCATTGGTGAACATTTAGGTCAATTACATATCTTTGCTATTGTGGGCAGTGCTGCATAAACATGGAAGTGCAGGTATTCCTTTGAAATACTGATTTCCTTTCCTTTGGATAAATACCCAGTAGTGGGAATTCTGGATCATGTAGTAGCTGTATTTTTTTTTTTTTTTTGTGACGCCTCCATACTGTTTTCCATGATTGCTGTACTAATTTATATTCCCACCAACAGTGAATAAGTTTCCTTTCCTCTGTTTCTTTGCCAGCATTCCTTATATTTTGTCTTTTTGACAATAACATTATAACTGAAGTCAGATGATAACTCATTGTGGTTTTGATTTGCATTTCCCTGATGATTAGTGATGTTGAACATTTTTTTCATATCTCTGTTGGTCATTTCTATGTCTTCTTTTGAGAAATGTTTATTCAGATCATTTGCCCTTTTTCATGGGATTATTACTACTACTATTATTATTATTTTGCTGTTGAGTTGAGTTCTTTTTATATTCTGGATGTTAGTCCCTTGTTGGGTGAATAGTTTGAAAATATTTTCTCTCATTTTACAGGTTTCCTCTTTATTCTGTTGTTTCTTTGCTGTGCAGAGCTTTTATTTTAATATAGTCTATTTTGTCTATATTTGATTTTGTTGTCTGTGCTTTTGAGGTCTTTTTTTCTTTTCTTTTTGGTGATAGAGTGAGACTACAGGCGCCAGTCTGGAGTGCAGTGGCATGACCTCGGCTCACTGCAACCTCCACCTCCTGCTTTTGAGGTCTTAACCATAAAATCTTTGCCTAGATTGAAGTCCTGAGGCATTAGTCCTACTTTTTTTTCTAGTAGTTTTATAGTTTTGGGTCTTAAATTTAAGACTTTAATCCATTTCAAGTTAGTTTTTGTATATGGAAAGAGATAGAGATCTAGTTTCATTTTTCTGCATATGGATAGCCAGTTTTGCCAGAATCATTTCCCAATTTATGCTCTTGTCAACTCTGTCAAAAATCAGTTGGCTGTAAATACATGGATTTGTTTCTGGGTTCTCTATTATGTTCTATTAGTCTAAATGTCTGTTTTAATGCCAGTGGCAAGCTGATTTGGTTGCTATAGCTTTGTAGTATATTTTAAAGTCAAGTAGTGTGATGCCTCCAGCTTTGTTCTTTTTGCTGAGGATTACTTTGACTATTCAGGATCTTTTTTGGTTCCATATACATTTTAGGATATTTTTCTCTGTCTGTGAACAATGTCATTGATATTTTGATAGAATTTGCACTGAATCCATAGACAGGGATTGCTTTGGGTAGTATGGTAATTTTAAAAATATTAATTCTTCTTATTCCTGAGCATGAAATGTCTTTTCATTTCTTTTCTTCTTTATTTTTCCATAAGTTATTGGGGTACTGGTGGTATTTTGGTTACATGAGTAAGTTTTTTAGTGGTGATTTGTGAGATTTTGGTGCACTCATCATCCGAGCAGCGTACACTACACCTACACTGTACTTGTAGGGTTTTATCCCTCTTCCCCCTCCCACTTTTTCTCCCAAGTCCCCAAAGTCCATTGTATCATTCTTATATCTTTGCATCCTCATAGCTTAGCTCCCACAGTGAGAACATACAATATTTTGTTTTCCATTCCTGAGTTACTTCATTTAGAATAATAGTCTCCAATCTCATCCAGGTCACTGTGAATGCCATTAATTCATTCCTGTTTATGACTGAGTAGTATTCCATTGCATAAATATACCAACTTCTTTATCCACTTGTTGACTGATGGGCATTTGGGTTGGTTCCACGATTTTGCAGTTGTGAGTTGTGCTGCTATGAACATGCGTGTACAAGCATGTTTCTTGTATAGTGACTCTTTTCTTCTGGTTAGATACCCAGTAGTGGGATTGCTGGATCAAATGATAGTTCTACTTTTAGTTCTTTAAGGAATCTCCACACTGTTTTCCATAGTGGTTGCACAAGTTTACATTCCCACCAGCTGTGTAGAAGTGTTGCCTGTTCACTGCATTAATGCTAACATCTACTTTTTTTGAGTTTTTGATTATGGTAATTTTTGCAGGAGTGATATTGCATTGTTGTTTTGATTTGAATTTCCCTGATCATTAGTGTTGTTGAGCATTTTTCATATGTTTGTTGGCCATTTGTAAATTTTCTTTTGAGAATTGTCTATTCATGTGCTTAGCCCACTTTCTGATGAGATTGTTTTTTTCTTACTGATTTGAGTTCATCGTAGATTCTAGATATTAGTCCTTTGTCAGATGTATAGATTGTGAAGATATTCTCCGACTCTGTGGGTTGTCTGTTTACTATGCTGACTGTTCCTTTTACCATGCAGAAGCTCTTTAGTTTCATTAGGCTCCAACTATTTATATTTGTTTTTATTGCATTTGCTTTTGGGTTCTTGGTTATGAAATCTTTGCTTTGGCCAGTGCCTAGAAGGGGTTTTCCAATGTTATTTTCTAGAATTTTTATAGTTTCAGGTCTTAGGTTTAAGTCCTAATTCCATCTTGAGTTGATTTTTGTATAAGATGAGAGATGAGAGTCCAGTTTCATTTTCCTACATGTGGTTAGCCAATTATCCCAGCACTATTTGTTGAAAAGGTATCCTTTCCCCATTTTATGTTTTTGTTTGCTTTGTCAAAGATCAGTTGGCTGTAAATATTTGGGTTTATTTCTGGGTTCCCTATTCTGTTCCATTGGTCTATGTGTCTATTTTTATACCAGTACCATGCTGTTTTGGTGACTATTGCCTCATAGTATAGTTTGAAATCAGGTAGTGCGATGCCTCCAGATTTGTTCTTTCTGCTTAGTCTTGCTTTGGCTATGTGGTCTCTTTTTTGGCTCCATATGAATTTTAGAATTTTTTTCTAATTCTTTAAAGAATAATGGTGATATTTTGATGGGGATTGCATTGAATTTGTAGATTGCTTTTGGTAGTATGGTCATTTTCATAATGTTGACTCTACCTATCCATGAGCATGGGATGTGTTTGCATTTGTTTGTATCATCTATGATTTCTTTCACTAGTGTTTTGCAGTTTTCCTTGCAAAGGTCTTTGACTCCTTGGTTAGGTATATTTCTAAGTATTTATTTATTTAGCAGCTAGTGTAAAAGGGGTTGAGTTCTTGATTTGATTATCCACTTGGTTGCTGTTAGTGTATCAAAGAGCTACTGATTTGTGTACATTAACCTTCTATCTGGAAACTTTACTGAATTTTTTTTTTATCAGTTCTAGGAGTTTTCTGGAAGAGTCTTTAGGGTTTTCAAGGCAAACAATTATATTGTCCACAAACAGTGACAGTTTGATTTCCTCTTTACTGATTTGAATGCTTTTTATTTCTTTCTCGTCTGATTTCTCTGGCTAGGACTTCCAATACTAGGTTGAAGAGGAGTGGTGAGAGTGGGCATCCTTGTCTTGTTCCAGTTCTCAGAGGGACTGCTTTCAACTTTTCTCTATTCAGTATCATGTTGGCTGTGCGTTTGTCGTAGATGGCTTTTATTACATTGAGGTATGTTCCTTGTATGACAATTTTGCTGAGAGTTTTAATCATAAAGTGGTGGTGTATGTTGTTGAATGCTTTTTCTGCATCAATTGAGATAATTATGTGATTTTTGTTTTTAATTCTGTTTATATGATGTATCGCATTTATTGACTTGCATATGTTAATCATCCCTGCATCCCTGGTATGTAATCCACTTGGTCATGGTGGATTATCTTTTTTATATGTTTTTGGATGCAGTGAGCTGGTATTTTGTTAAGGATTTTAGCATCTGTGTTCATCAAGGATAATGGTCTGTAGTTTTCTTTTTTGGTTATGTCCTTTCCTGGTTTTGGTGTTAGGGTGATGAGGGCTTCATAGAATGAATTAGGGAGGGTTCCTTCTTTCTGTATCTTGTGGAAGAGTATCAAAAGGATTGGTACCAATTCTTCATTAAATGTCTGGTAGAATTCTGCTGTGAATCCATCTGGTCCTAAACTTTGAATGGTCTCTTGTGTTTCAGTGACATCAATTGTAACATCTCCTGTTTCATTTCTTAGTGAGGTTGCTTGGATTTTCTCTCTTCTTTTCTTGGTTTATGTTGCTAATGGTCTATCAATTTTATTTATCTTTTCAAAGAACCAGCATTTGTTTCATTTATCTTTTATATTTTTTTGTTTCAATTTCATTTAGTTCTGCTCTGATATTAGTTATTTCCTTTCTTCTGCTGGGTTTGGGTTTAATTTGTTTGCATTTCTCTAATTCTTGTGTTGTGACCTTAGAATGTCAGTTTGTATCTTTCAGTTTTTTTTTTATACAGATGTTTAGGGCTATGAACTTTCCTCTTAGCACCACCTTTGCTGTATCCTAGAGGTTTTGCTAGGATGTATCATTATCGTCATTTAGCTCAATGAATTTTTAATTTCCATCTTGATTTTGTTTTTGACCCAATGGTTATTCAGGATCAGGTTATTTAATTTTCACATATTTGCATGATTTTAAAGGTTCTTTTGGGTTTGGTTTCCTGTTTTATTCCACTGTGCTCTGAGAGAGTGCTTCATATAATTTCAGTTTTCTTAAATTTACTGAAGCTCATTTTATGGTCTATCTTGGAGAAAATTCCATGCACTGTTGAATAGAATGTGTATTGTGCAGTTGTTAGATGAAATCCTCTGTATACATCTGTTAAATCCATTTGTTCCAATGTATAGTTTAAATCCATTGTTTCTTTGTTGGCTTTCTGTCTTGGTGACCTGCCTAGTGCTGTTAGTGGAGTATTGAAGTCCCCCACTATTATTATGTTGCTGTCTATCTCATTTCTTAGGTCTATTAGTAATTGTTTTATAAATTTGGGAGCTCCAGTGTTAGGTACATATATTTTAGAATTGTGATATTTCCCATTGGACAAAGTCTTTTACCATTATATGCCCTTCTTTGTCTTTTTAACCATGGTTGCTTTAAAGTTTGTTTTGTCTGATATAAGAATAGCTACCCCTGCTTGCTTTTGGTGCCCATTTTCATGAAATGCCTTTTTCCACCCCTTTAAGTTTATGTGAGTCCTTATGTGTTAGGTGTGTCTCTTGAAGGCAGAAGATTGTTGGTTGTGAGATTTTTATCCATTTTGCAGTTCTGTATCTTTTATTTTTAATACTTTATATTCTGGGATACATATGCAAAACGTGCAGCTTTGTTACATAGGTAGACATGTGCCATGGTGGTTTGCTGCACCCATCAACCCATCATATACATTAGGTATTTTTCCTAATGCTTTCCCTTCCCTAGCCCCCGACTCCCTGACAAGCCCCAGTGTGTGATGTTCCCCTCTCTGTGTCCATGTGTTCTCATCAACTCCCACTTATGAGTGAGAACATGCAGTGTCTGGTTTTCTGTTCCTGTGTGAGTTTGCTAAGAATGATGGTTTCCAGCTTCATCCATGTCCCTGCAAAGGACATGAACTCATCCTTTTTTATGTCTGCATAGTATTCCATGGTGTATATGTGCCACATTTTCTTTATCCAGTCTGTCATTGATTGGCATTTGGGTTGTTTCTAATCCATTGCTATTGTGAAGAATACTGCAATAAACATACGTGTGCAGGTGTCTTTATAGTAGAATGATTATAATCCTTTGGGTATATACCCAGTAATGGGATTGCTAGGTCAGGTGGTATTTCTGGTTCTAGATCCTTGAGGAATGGCCACACTTTCTTTCACAATGGTTGAACTAATTTACACTCCTACCAACAGTGTAAAAGCATTCCTATTTCTCCACATCCTCTCAGCATCTGTTGTTTCCTGACTTTTTAATGATTGCTATTCTAACTGGTGTGAGATGGTATCTCATTGTGATTTTATTTGCATTTTTCTAATGACCAGTGATGATGAGCTTTTTTTTCATGTTTGTTGGCTGCATAAAGGTCTTCTTTTGAGAAGTGTCTATTCATACCTTTTACCCACTTTTTGATAGGGTTGTTGGTTTTTTTCTTGTAAATTTGTTTAAGTTCCTCTGTCAGATGGATAGATAGCAAAAATTTTCTCCCATCCTGTAGGTTGCCTGTTCACACTGATGATGGTTTCTTTTGCTGTGCCAGAGCTTTTTAGCTTAATTAGATCCCATTTGTCAATTTTTGGGTTTTGTCCCATTGCTTTTGGTGTTTTAGTCATGAAGTCTTTGCCCATGCCTATGTCCTGAATGGTATTGCCTAGGTTTCTTTTCTAGCCTTTTTATGGTTTTAGGTTTTATATTTAAATCTTTAATCCATCTTTAGTTAAATTTTGTATAAGGTATAAAGAAGGGTTCCAGTTTCAGTTTTCTGCATATGGCTAGCCAGTTTCCCGAACACACTTTGTTAAATAAGGAGTCATTTTCCCATTGCTTGTTTTGTCAGGTTTGTCAAAGATCAGATGGTTGTAGATGTGTGGCATTATTCCTGAGATCTCTGTTCTGTTCCATGGGTCTATATTTCTGTTTTGGTACCAGCACCATGCTGTTTTGGTTACTGAAGACTTGTAGTATAGTTTGAAGTCAGATAGCTTGATGCCTCCAGCTTTTTTTTTTTTTTTTGCCTAGGATTGTCTTGACTATATAGGATCTTTTCTGGTTCCATATTAAATTTAAAGTAGTTTAATTGTAACATTTATGGCATTTCCATGTTAGTATTAAGATGTGAGATACTGTTGCATTCATTGTGCTATTTGTTGCCTGTGTACTTTTTTTCCTTTTTGTTTTTGCTTTTGAACTAGTATTTTTGTTTCATAGGTCCTGTGTGATTTACACTTTAAAGAGTTTCTGTTGTGATCTGTTTCCAGGATTTGTTTTAAGATTTAGAGCTCCTTTTAGCAGTTCTTATTGTGGAGGCTTGGTAGTGGCAAATTCTCACAGTATTTGTTTGTCTGAAAAAGAATGTATCTTTCCTTTATAATGATGCCCAGTTTTGCTGGATACAAAAATCTTGGCTGGTAATTGTTTTGTTTGAGGAGGCTGAAGACAAGGTCCCAAAACCTTCTAGCTTATAAGGTTTCTGCTGAGAAATCTGCTGTTAATTGGATAGGTTTTCCTTTATAGGTTACCTGGTGCTTCTGTCTCACAGCTCTTAAGATTCTCTCTTTCTTCTTAATTTTAGATAACCTGATGACAATGTGCCTAGGCAATGATCTTTTTGTAATGAATTTCCCAGGTGTTTTTTGTGATTGTTGTACTTGGATGTCTAGGTCTCTAGCAAGATTGGGAAGGTTTTTCTCAATTATCCCCCCAAATATGTTTTCCAAACTTTTAGATTTCTCTTTTCCCTCAGAAACACAGATTATTCTTAGGTTTGTTTGTTTAACATTATCCCGGACTTCTTGTAGGCTTTGTTCATATTTTCTTATTCTTTTTTCTTTGTCTTTGTTGGATTGGGTTAATTCAAAGTCCTTGTCTTTGAGCTCTGAATTTCTTCCTTCTACTTGTTCAATTCTATTGCTGAGACTTTCTAGAGCATTTTGCATTTCTATAAGTGTGTCAAATGTTTCCTTAATTTTTGATTTTTTTTTGCTTTAAATTATCTATTTCCTTGAATATTTCTCCCTTCACTTTCTGGATTTTTTTTTTTTTATTTCCTTGCATTGTACTTCACCTTTCTCTGGCTTCTTCCTGGTTAGCTTAATAACTAACCTCCTGAATTCTTTTTCAGGTAAATCAGGGATTTCTTCTTGATCCATTGCTGGTAAACTAATGTGATTTTTTTGGGGTTGTTAAGGAGCCTTATTTTGTCATATTACCAGAGTTGGTTTTCTGGTTCCTTCTCATTTGGTTGGGCTCTGTCAGAGGTAAGGTCTAGGGCTGAAGGTTGTTCAGATTCTTTTGTCCCATGGGGTGTTCCCTTGATATAGTACTCTCTCCCTTTTCCTATAAATGTGGCTTCCTATGAGCAAAACTGCAGCGATTGCTGTCTGTCTTCTGGATCTATCCACCCAGCAAGTCTACCCAGCTGGTTCTGGGGGTCATCTGCACAGAGTCCTGTGATATGAACCATCTATGGGCCTCTCAGCCAAGGATACCAGCACCTGTTCTGGTGAAGGTGACAGAGGGGTGAAGTGGACTCCATGAAAGTTCTTCACTTTGGTGGTGTAATGCTCTATTTTTGTGCTGGTTTGGCCTCCTGCCAGGAGGTGGTGCCTTCCAGACAGCATCAGCTGTGGTAGTATGGAAGAAACCAGTGATGGACAGTGTCCTAGAACTCTGAAGATTATATGCCCTTTGTCTTCGGCTACCAGAGTGGGTAGGGAAGAACTATCAGATGGTGGCAGGGCTAGGCATCAGAGCTCAAATTCTCCCTGGGTGGGTTTTGCTGTGGCTGTTGTGGAGAATGGGGGTGAGGTTCCCAGGTCAATGGTGTTGTGTACCTAGGAGGATTATGGCTGTCTCTGCTGAGTCATGCAGGTTGTCAAGGAAGTGGGGGAAATTTGGCAATCACAGGCCTCACCCAGCTCCCATGCAAACTGAAGGGCCAATCTCACTCCCACTGTGCCCCCCTAACAAACCTGAGTCTGTTTCCGGGCAATGAGTGAGCTGGGCATGAGAACTTGCCCCAGGCTACCCACTTCCCTGGTGTGAAAGAAAAGGGCTTCAGTTCTTTCCTCGCCTGTGGAGTCTGCACACTGGATTCATGCCCTTCCCTGATTTCTGGCCAGGAGGCTTCTTGCCCCATTCAAATTATTACAAAGTTCATTTGGAGCTTTCCTTCTCCTTGTGGTGTTTTCCCGTTGCTCCTCTGGCCACCCTCCCAGTGGATCCCTGTGGTACCTGGCAGGAATGGCTTGCCTGGGGACCCAGGGAGCTCTCAGAGCCTTTCTGCTGCTTCCTCTACCCCTGTATTTCTCTCAACTCTCTAAATTGACTCAGTGCCAGCTAAGGTTGAAAACTTCTTCCGTAAACAGAGTTTCAGTTTCTCCAGTGCGAATGTGTGTTCAGGAGTAGAGGATTTCCCTTTTCAACTTCCACAGTTGGAGCACTCACAGTATTTAGGGTGTCTCCCTACATGGTCATGCAGGAGCAGTTTGCTCTTTCAGAGGTCTGTGGGTCCTTTCGGGGTTGCTGGTTTGTTTTTGTAGTTGATATGGAGAAAAAAATCACAATGTGAACCTCCGCGGGCTGCCCTGTCTGTGTGAGTTGGAGCTGCAATCTAGTCCTGCCTCCCTTCTGCCATGATGATTTCTAATGTCTTTTTATTTCTTTGTGTCATTTTCATTTTATTTTTCAATGTGCTGGATTTTTCCCCCATGTGTGGGATTTATTTGTTATTCTTTTCAGTGAAGTTTCTACTTTTTTCAGTGTTAGTCCCATTTGATTCAGTGTTTTCAGCTCTTGTGAGTTTATAGGGTTCTGTCACATTTAACTCACTAGTGGTACTATTTGAGAGATAAGGATCCTAAACAAAGTTAACAGGGTCACTGTTATATTAACTGTCTCACACTTGAACTGTAGCATTTCTTAGGTTTGTGGACTGAGGTTCATGTCTTCTATATGAAGAATAAACAAAACTAAGGCTGCTCTGGTTGTCTTCTTCCTTCCTTCCTGATATGGTTTGGCTCCATGTCCACACCCAAATCTCATCTTGAATTGTACTAATCCCCATGTGTAGTGGGAGGAACCCGGTGGGAGATAATTGAATCATGGGGGCCAGTTTTTCCTGTGCTGTTCTCATGATAGTGAATAAGTCTCATGCGATATGATGGTTTTATAAAGGGGAATTTCCCTGCATAAGTTCTCTTGCCTGCCGCCATGTAAGACGTGACTTTGTTCCTACTTTGCCTTCCGCCATGATTGTGAGGTCTCCCCAGCCATGTGGAATTGTGAATCAATTAAACCTCTTTCCTTTATAAATTACCCAATCTCAGGTATATCCTTATTAGCAATGTGAGAACAGACTAATACACTTCCACACCTCTGGACACAGACTCCACTGAGCATAGATTAAAAACCTCAGGACCTGAGAATCTCCAAGTTTCTTCTAATATCACACACTATCCTGGAATCAAACCAGATCATGCATGTGAGGCTACAGGTAGAATACAGAGAATTTAATTATTTTCAAAACAAGACTTGTGGATTACAAATACATATCCATTTGTGCAAACTGACCTGCCTGGTGGAAAGAGAAGAACCAGGAGAATCGAGATGAAATTTATTATTGTAAATTTTCCAAAAGCAGAGACAGAGACTATTATATGCTTGGCACAAAGAGAGATATCAGAAGGATTTGTCTATTGATAAATGGCATAGTGGTGCTCCCAGCCTAGTAGCCTTGGAGCCCTCTGGTGCACAGCTGCCATAACTCCAGATTGCCAACAGTGGGTGTCTGGGTCTGAGGCCAGGCCAGGCTGAAAGAGGTTGAGGCTGCTGAGTGGTGATGCTGAGGCTGCTGAGGCCATGACTGGCTCCACAGAAGGTGATGCCTGAGCCCCTGGGGAACGCTGTGCTGGACTGAGGGCCTCAGCCAGCCCTTCCCAGGTGGAAGGTGAGAGCTGGCTCCTCTGATCAGCATCAGGTGGGCTGGCAGCCCAGGTCAGGCTGGGACAAGCAGTAGGGGAGAATTTACACAGAACTTGGAACTCTGTTATGGAAGATGAGAGAGAGGCTGGCTTCAGAGCAGGGTGAGCTAGAAGGGAAAGAAACTGGTGGTGAGGGCACTTGAGTGAAAACACTAGGGAGCTGGGAAGGCCAGCCAGGAAGGAAGGAGGTTGACTGAGCTCAGTGCTGGGCCTAGGGCAGGGAAATGAGACCTAGGGACAGAGGTGCATTTTGGCCTCCTAAGCTGCAGGCAGGCCTGGCTTGGGAGGAGCCTGCCTGCCCCTGGAGGACAAGCCCTGGAAATAGGAAACTGGGTGCTCATGACATGGGCCCTGGCCTCCTGGGTCCCTGGAGTTATTTGCTTTTCACTTCCCTGCTCCATTCTCTGCCACATTGTTAGTGGAGCAGTTGGTTGGTTTCGAGATGATAAGAAATTCCTAAGGTCCAGAGAGGTTTATTTATTTATTTTTTTGTGGTGGGGTGGTGAAGATTGTTTGTAATGGAGTTCAAACTAGCTCTGACAGAGGGTTCAGTATCAAAGACACATGATTGAGAAATTGGTGAGAAATCCGTACAGCATAGGATTTAGGGAAGAGAGAAAGCTGGGGGAGAAAGGAGGAAGCAAAAGCCTGAAGTGACAGCAGACGGATGCCTGGAACAGCATCGTTACATTCTGAAGATGGTTCAATGAATAAATAAGAACTTCAGTCATATTTACGCTAGAGATCCATTTATTATAGCCCTGCAATCCGGGATGTCCACCCCCATGGGAGTCTTGCCTCTGTACCAGAGAAGATGGTTAGGCCCAGAGGAAGGTTAGTCTCATGCCTGCTGTTACAGGCACTTCATTGTTCTCTTTATCCAGGGCAGGAAGTGTGAGACCTCGATGTAGACTCCTGGAGGCATCCCATTGTTTTTCCCATAAGAGAAAACACCTTGGACCACGTTCTTACACACGAGGGGCCCCCCGGAGTCCCCCTGTGAACAGAGAGAGGAAAGACTGAGCTGGCCTTTCCTGGGATGGGTGGTCTCTGTTAGAGGTTGTGTGTGACATCACTGCCAGCCTCCCTCAGTCCTGGGTCTCCAGCATGGCCCTGGCTGTGCTTTCTGGCTCTCCCCAGACCAAGCCTTTCTCTGCGATTCTCAGTCACTCTGGTGATAAGTGACTGTGGGATGACAGATCCTTCTCCTCCAAACACCCCAATCCACCTAGTCTTTAGGAGTGGATGAAAGACTGGATTCCTGGGGGAAACAGGGAAACAGGCTACCCAAGCACTGGGCTGGGAGCATGAGGATCTGTCCACTGCCATTCCCCAGAAGTCCCTCAAATTCCTCTCTCCCTGCAGTCCTTCTGGGTAGAGGCTGGAAACCCAACCTTGAAACCGGTCTTTGTCTTCTTCGGATCCCCCACACAAATCTTGGTGGCTCTGCTGTAATAGGCATGGAAGACATATTCACATTCCTGGTCCTTCTGCACTGTCAGCAACACTTCCTGCAGTGTGGTTGCTAAAGTGCCCATTGAGACACGGCCCCAGCCAGCCACGCTGCACACCTGCCCTGGTTTCACCTGGGCCTTGCTGCTGGGTTGCCGGAGGGTCTGCACAGCTGAGGTCTGCTTGGCTTTTCTCTCCAGCTGGTGGGAAACAAGCAAGAAAGTCAAGGTCAGGCAATGGCCTTCAGGACCCCAACACAGTGATGGGGCTGCACCATCTTCCATCTCCTCTGAGGCACAGGGACAGGTCAAGAGGCTAGGATGGATATGAGGGAAGGGCTGGGATCATAGTGGGAGTGGAACCAACTGGACCAAGATGAGCAAGAGTGACAGGAGTGTGCCTCACCTGCAGTAGCATGATGTCACTGGAGAAGATCTCAGGGTTATAGGCTGGGTGGGGGAAAGCTCTTCTCACAGGGATGAACTGCTGGGTCCTCTCCTGTTCCTTGATATTATGGGCCCCCAAGGTGACATTTATGGAGCTGCACAGAGAGCAGAGTGAGGATGGGGGTAGAGTCATAGGGGATACAGCCCAGGAGCAGTAAGAACAGGTGACAGCTGGGGCAGGGCAGGGCTGCAGCTAAGGGGAAGTTGAGGGGACAAAAGGGCTCCAGGGTGGAGTGACTGTGCCCTGTGCTTCACAAAGACATGAAGAGTAGGGCGTCTGGGGGCTTTCTCTTGCCTTCAGGAAATATGGAATTGCTCAGTTTTGCATTTTGACCCTTAATGCACGCATTCAACATTCACCACTGCTTTTATTTGACCCGTGTATGAAACCATGCCACTTGCTTTGACTTCTGACCCTCTGAGCCTGTCCTATTTCTCAGCCTTTCGTCATCCTAGTCCTATCATCCTAGGTGGCTGCTCCGATGAGCTTTCATGGGCTTGTGTTACCAGGAACTCTGAAAGCTCTTCTGGGCCGCAGTCATCCGGGAAAGAGCAAAGGTCCTTGTAGGGGGCTCAGGAGGTGAGCTGGTGCTGCTCCTCACCTTCCCCAGCAGTAAGCAGCTGTCATCACAAAGTCCTTCCTCACTAGGATGCCACCACATCCCTTACTCTTCTTATCCAGAAACTGAACAAAGGCCATATAGTGGTAGGAGTGGGGCTTGGCCTCATGGCCCCCGATGATTTCCTCTGAAAGGAAAGCCTGGAAGATAAAGTAGCTGGGGATGGCTGTGGTCAGGGGAGAAGGCTTAGAAAGACAGTGATTGAGGGCAAAGTCTTTTGTGTGCTGCAGATGGTGAGGGAGGGTCCTCCTGAGCTCTGCAGGCAGCACTCCTTGCAGGTAGAATAAGCTTTTCTGAACTTCAAATCTTACAGTCTCCTCTGAGAAAGAAGGGACAGTGCTTGACTTCTGCATCCTGCTTCAGAAACGTATGGAGGAAGAAAGATCTGTTTTCACAATGGGAGATTCCCAAAGGATGCTGGACAGAACTTCCCTGGTTCCTCCTTCTGAGTGAATCTTTCTGATCCCTCTGAGCCGTTCCTATCCTCCTGATTGGTGCCATTTTCTAATGATCTACCCATGAGCTTCTGGAGTTGGATTTTCTAAAATTCTCATGTCCAAGGGTCTAACACATTCTTGGTCCTCAGTAAGTGTTCTTTGGCTGCATAAATGAATAGCCTTTGGTTGAGGTTTGGTGGGGGTAATGCTGGTGGAATTCAGGACATCAGGGATATTAGAGGGGGTTACCACCAGGTCACTGGAGTGGCCAAGGGCCTGGAAAGGCAGAGGGAAGTGGCGAAACCAACTAAAAATGGATTGCAAAGCCTGTGTGGAGCCAAGGTAATGGGAGAGCTATGGACACAGTCGTCTTGCCACCTCTGAGATCAGTTTCACCATGACCTTCTCTCCTGGGCAAGGGTAATTGGGTGGGGGCACTGAATAATTTAAATGGTTCTTAAGCTGGGTCCAGTGACAACTCCCATGACTGCAACTTGGTGTCTGAGATTCCCTTTCCTGGGTTGGAGTGTAGGATAATAATTACTTATCTTTTTTTAGCTTCACATTCCCCATCAAGTGCCTTTCTAAGAATAACTCACACCCCAGGTCATAAAGAACAGGTCTAGGGAGAGGGTAACACCTACTGAACCTTTTAGGGAATCCCTTCGTTTTTTGATCTTTGCTGAGACTATCTAGCCTCATATTTATAAGTCTGGGTGTGGAATGGGAGCTGGGTTCAGATTGATGAAAATGCCTGACCAGTGCTCATGGGTGCAGGTTGTCTTATAGATAGGTTCAGGCCTCTGGAATAGGGATAGTCACTTACCTGTCCCAGTCCCAGGGGGCAGAAGAAAGGCCGACAGGAGCAGGAATGGCTGCATTTTCTCAGGAAGGCTGCCTAGGTCAGAGCTGTTGGTGTTGACTCCTTCCAGAAGCAAATCCTGGAGGAGGATGAAGGAGGGGTGGGTACAGTAACTTCAGAGACCTCCTAGACTTGTCCCCTTCTGGTTTCTATGGGTGTCATTATAGAAGGTGGTTTATTAAAATTCTCCGGCTTGGTTTAGGTGGACATGGCACTGTCACCACATTTACACTCCTGCTGCTGAGTAACAATGTAAAAGCAAGAATAAAGAACAAGGAGGTGGAGCTGTTGAAGCTGTGGCTGCAGCTAGCAGGAAGGCTGGAATCCCAGAAGCTCCTCAGTGACGGAAGAACCAAGAATATCTCTTTTTCTCAGGTGTTGGCTCTTTTTCTACTCGGATAAACTCATGAATAATTATTTAGCAAACCAGATCCCGGGATATGAGAGACATGGTTCTTGCCCTTGAAGAGTTGATGGTTAGCAAGAGTAGACTGAAAATCTGTGGTTAGAGCACAAGATAGTATGCGTCATGGTGCGGAAATCTGCTTGTTGGTGTGATATGGAGGCTGGACTTGCCTTAGCAGTATGCTGAGTTGCACACACCCAACAAATACTCTAAATGGCAACCCATTTCTATCTTACCACTATTTCATGTTTGTAGTTTTAGAATATTTAGAATCCCCTCTTTAAATGTAAATATTCTGTGACAAAGAGAACTTCTCTTATTCCACAGTTCTGCAAAAAGTTCTGGACTTGATATTTATTGGACCAAAATGAGTCATCATTGAGTCCATTGAAATATAGTGGCCTGATTGCTTTATGCTTTGGTTATTTAGCCCTCCTTAAGCTGAGGTGGGGACTGTCCTACCCCATCCATGGTGCCTATGAATGAGGAGGGGATTGCCCTTGAGAAACACTAGTTGTTGTTGCCAGTTGATGGGAAAAGGGATGCTGATCATTCTGATAATAACTGTCCACTAAATATTCTCTCAGTGTTCAGAGAGCCATGTCTCTGATGACCATTGGCTCACAGCCATAGGCTGTCCATAAACAAAAATGTATATATGTATAAATATACATATATAGTTAAATAGAGAACATGTAAATGATAAAATTAAATTTACCAAGAATTCCACCACAAGAGATCATCATTAATGTTTAAGCATGTTTCCTTCTACTATTGTTCTAGATATTCATAAAGTGCTAATCCTGCTGTTACTTTAACAGAATTGAGATAGAACTTTAGGTGATAATCTTTTTGTGATGGATTTCCCAGGCGTTCTTTGAGCTTCTTGTGTTTGGATGTCTAGATCTCCAGCAAGGCCAGGGGAATTTTCCTCAATTATTTCCTCAAATAAGTTTTTCAAGGTTTTAGATTTCTCTTCTTCCTCAGGGACATCAATTATCCTTAGGTTTGGCTGTTTAACATAATCCCAAATTTCTTGGAGCCTTTGTTCATTTTTTAAAAATTATTTTTTCTTTGTCTTTGTCTCATTGGGTTAATTTGAAAACATTGTTTTTGAGCTCTGAAGTTATTCTTCTGTTTGTTCTATTCTATTGTTGAAACTTTCCAGTGCCTTTTGTATTTCTCTAAGCATGTCATTCATTTTCAGAAGTTGTGATTATTTTTTCTTTATGATATCTATTTTTCTGGAGAATTTTTCGTTCATATCATATATATATATATAAATATATATATATATACACATATATACATTTCTTTAAGTTGTTTTTCACCTTTCTCTGGTATCTCCTTAAGTAGATAATCCTCTGGATTCTTTATCTGGCAATTTAGAGATTTCTTCTTGGTTTGGATCTTTTGCTGAGGAGCTGGATCTTTTGGGGATGATATAGAACTCTGTTTTGTCATATTACCAGAATTACCTGTCTAATTCCTTATCATTTGGGTAGATTATTTCAGTGGAAAGGTCTGGAACTCACGGCCTGCTGTTCAGATTCTATTATCCCATGGGGTGATCCCTTGATGTGGTGCTCTCCCTCTTCCCCTAGAGGCGGGGCTTTCTGACAGCTGAACTGCATTGACTGTTATTGCTCTTCTGGGTCCATCCTCCCAGTGGGGCTACCAGGTGCCAGCTGGGGAATGTCTGCAGGGTCCTGTAATGTGATCTGTCTTTAGATCTCCCAGCCATGGATACCAGCACCTGCTCTGCTGGAGGTGGCCGGGGAGTGAAGTAGACTCTGTGGGAGTCCTTGGTTGTAGATATGTTTAATGTGTTGGGCATGACTTTGAGGATTACATGATCCTAGAGAAAAATTTTACTCCATGCCATAAGAGTGCAGTGCTGTGTATATTTGAGACAGGGAGGCATTAACTTCAAGCTAGTGTTTATGTTCAACTCCCAGGCAGTACCTTGTATTAACAACAATACTTTGAAGGGGTGGCTTCTGGGAGTGTTTGGCAGGGTGAGTTTAACACAAGGCAACCTTCATTCAACAAAATATACTCTATTGGTGGCCTCCAAGCCCATAACTTCCTAACATTCACAAGTCCAGGAAGTTTTAAAAACGATGGATGTAGCAGTAACCGAGTGGCCTGAATATTAGAGGCATTTATCCATTTTTCCAGCCCGTGTGAGCCTTCCTGATTCTTGTTTCACTCTGTACAGGCAGAATCAGATACTTTTTTAAAAATACACACGCTTTTTTATTAGTATAGATACCTTCACAGTCAATACTGTAATTTTTAGAGGAATTCCACATTATTACATCAACTGTGTGAATTTCTAACAGAGGCAAAACTGAGCACCATAGTTTAAAGTAGGAAGACCATGCTTGAGGACAACAGATGTTCATTAAGGATGCACGATTGGTTTGAGAAGTTTTTAAGCCTAGTCCTCGCCCTCCTCCTCCTCAAACTCCCCTTGTTCATCGGCCATGGCATCCTAGTACTGCTGGTACTCAGACACCAGGTCGTTCATGTTGCTCTCAGCAGATACTTTTTAAACAAATGAAAAGAAGCCTGCACTAGTTGTCTTCTTCCTGTTCTGCTGCTCTTTCCCCTAGGTGAAGAGGATGCTCCATTGAACAGTTTGACAACTTCATGTCTAGCAACTAAATGATTAAAGTGATTTTCAAATCCCATACACTGCTGTTCTGGAGTCACACATGACAATATTCATACAAACTGTATGAATATCTAGCCCCTTTCACATATCTTCCTACCTAGGATACCCAGAGACCCATGTGGTTTCATAAGGGCCTTGCCACTAAGATGCCAGCCCACCTCATGCCCTGGCAGAGAGGGGCCTCAGAAAAAACGGAAATAAAAATAAGATACAAATACTTTATTCCCATAGATTTCCATATACAGCTAGATCTTGTGAACTAATCTGAAAGATGGAAAGGGAGTGAAACAATTTGTATGAAAATTCTCAACATTGTCAGTTTGATTTGGGTTCAGATGATAGCCTGCTATTGTGTTCACTTACTATCCTCTATGCTTGGTGTGTAGTAAGTACTTAATGATTATTTGCTGGTTGATAGAAATAAATCAGCAAATATTGCTGCAGGAATGAGCCCTTTTGAACTCAAATCCTGATGCATGAATGAGCCCTTTTGAAGTCAAAGGGCTGATGTAGCCCAGGTGGCCAGCAGGGAATCTTAGCCTAGAGGCCAGCAGTGACCAAGAGGAACAGGTTTAAAGGGGCTCAGGCTGCTGACTGCCTAGGTGGGCAGTGAACCTTGAGTGTATGGGAGGACACTGGGCTGGATGGGAGAGGTTGAGCTGGCTCTATCTAGGGAAGAGATGGAGCCAAGGGTTGGAGAGAGACCCTGCCAGCCTTGTCCTCCCTGGGTCCTACCTGCTGCCAGTGCAGGCCTGGTTTTTTTGAGGTCCCTCTCTGCCAGGACATGAGGTGGTCTGGCATTTCAGTGGCAAGGCCCTATGGAACCACATGGGTCTCTGGGTATCTTAGGTGGGGAGATATGAGGAAGGGACAGATCAGATCAGCGTGGTCTGGAGAGGACAACAGTTGGTAGATTCTGAGAATGTTCAGCAGGGATGAAGAGAAGGGCAGCCAAGAGGCTGGAGGGTGAGCTGAGCCTGGAAGGCAGAGAAAGGAACTAAGCCCAGGGGAGAATGAGGAGCCCCAGTGGGATGTGAGGAGCTAGGTCCCATGGTATTATCCCTTTTTTCTCTGTCGTGTAACACTGGAGAAGTAAATAAGAAGTTTACTCTGAGCCCCACAACCAAAGTGGTCCACGTTGTCTCCTGATGGTGATCAGCTTCAGCCCTGGCAGAAGGGCAGGCCCTGTCGAAACTGGTATGGATAAGAAAGAGCTGGGCATCAGCTTTGAGTGGGTGTTTGGGGAGGTGGCAAGGGGTGAGGGAAGAGGAGAAAGCAGAAAGCAGCAAAATTGTGTCATTGGCCTGCATAACACAGACCTGGTGCTTGTGAATGAGGGTCAATGAATAAACAAGAAACCAGCCTTTCCACTCAGCTTGGAGGTATTTATTCAGTTGCTGGCACCTCTCCCAGTATAAATCTGGACTCAGCTCCAGAGAAGGTGGTTCATCACAAAGGGAGCTTAGTTTGCTTCCTGTAGTTAGTGGCATTTCCTGGTTTTCTTTTCCTTTCGTTTTTTTTTTTTTTTTTTTTTTTTTTTACATGGAGTCTTGCTCTGTCACCCAGGCTGGAGTACAGTGGCATGATCTTGGCTCACTGCAACCTCTGCCTCCTGGATTCAAGTGGTTCTTCTGCCTCAGCCTCCTGAATAGCTGGGATTACAGGTATATGCCACCATGCCTGGCAAATTTTTGTATTTTTAACTGAGGTGGAGTTTCAACATCTTAGCCAGGCTGGACTCAAACTCTTGACCTCGTGATCCACCTGCCTCGGCCTCCCAAAGTCCTGGGATTACAGGTGTAAGCCATCGTCCCCGGCCTCATGGTTTTCTTTATCCAGTGTACAAAGCTTGAGACTTTGGTGAAGGCCCGTGGAGACTTGCCATTGCGTGGTCCATGAGAGACAATGCCCTGGGCCACCTTGTTACACACAAGGGGGCCTCCGGAGTCCCCCTGTGAATAGAGAGTGGAAGGATTGAGCTGATGCTTCTCTTGGTCCTGCCCTTTCTGCCATCTCAAGCCCCCTCTTAGTGAAGGCCAACTTGCACAGCCTGTACATGGGAGACCAGAGGGCAGGGCAGGCTCCTGGTGGTCTCCAGGTGCCAAATTCTGGCCCTGGACATTGTTATTGCTTCACCTTATCCCAGGGGCCAGCCTCTGTCATCTCCCCTAGATCCCAGGTATGTGGGACAATTGGCTGAAGCAGGCAAGGAGGGCTGATACCCAGCATGGAGTACCAGCTGATTAACCACGTTGGGTATCAGCCTCTGAAGACATACCTGATTGTAATTATTGCACCCCCAGTGATCATAGTTTCCTAATATCTGTGACCTGTGGTGGGTGGGGTGTTGCAAATTCATCCTTCCAAAGGAGCACCAACCACCATAAGCCTCCTGGTAAGTTTGCAGAGGCCCTAATTTCTCCCCAGCTCTGTCTGTTCCCCTTTTCTTTTTCCAGAGAGAAAGATCACTGTCTAGTGGGTGAAGGAGTTCCCCACTGCTTGGGTCTCCAGGTCTCAGATCTTCCCCAAACATCTTTCTCCCCAGAGCCAATCCAGGCAGATACGTAGTCTTACCTTAAAGGAAGCCTTTTTAATCTCTGGGTCCCCCACACACAACTCAACTGTACTGTCGTAATAATTGCGTAAGCAGGATTCACACTTTCGATCTTCCTGCACCGTCAGGTTTACCGCCTGTAGTGTGTGTGAATATGTTCCCATGGGGGTTGTCCGTCCCCAGCCGGCCACACTGCACACCTGCCCTGGCTTCACCTGGGCTTTGCTGCTGGGTAGCCTGAGGGGCTGTACAGCTGTGGTCCTCTTGGCCTTTCTCTCCAGCTGTTGGGGAAGAGGCAAGAAAGTCCAGGTCAGCCAATGAACTTCTGGGCCCTGACACAGTGATGGGACAGTGCCGTCTTCCCTCTCCTCTGAGGCACAGGAATTGACCAAGAGGCCAGGATGGAAAGGAGGGGAAGGCTGGTGTCACAGTGGGAGTGGAACCAACTGTACCAAGAAGAGCAAGAGTGGCAGGAGTGTGCCTCACCTGCAGTAGCATAATGTCACTGGAGAAGTTCTCAGGATTATAATCTGGGTGGCAGAAGGTTCTTCTCACAGGCATGCTCTGCTGGGTCCTCTCCTGTTTCTTGATATTGTGGGCCCCCAGGGTGACATTTATAGAACTGCACAGAAAGCAGAGTGGGGATGGGGGTGGAGTCATAGGGGATACAACCCAGGAGCAGTAAGAGCAGGTGACAGCTGGGGCAGGGCAGGGCTGCAGCTGAGGGGAAATTGAGGGGACAGTTGGCCTCCAGGAATTGGAATTCTGGTAATTGCACCAGGTTTCTCAGGGGTTGGTTCCCCCTAGAGACACAAGTGAAATTACTTCAGATTGCATTCTTATGCCAAAGTATGCCCCAGTTCTATATATGGCAGGCTTGGTCACTCTGCTCTTTCTTACTTCAGCAGTGCCTCTGGAACTGACCTTCCCCTCTCCTCACAAGCTTACCTGCCCTTTTCTCACCCTCTAAGGAGCCTTCCTGGTATATGTGCTCCCAGGAGCCCAGGGGGCTCCTTGAGAAGAAGGCATGGGTCTCTGTGAAGTGTTTCCAGGAGGGCATGGGGCTGTTTTCTGCTCCTCACCTTCCCCAACAGTGAGCAGCTGTCAGCACGAAGTCCTCTCGTACCAGGAAGCCACCACACCTCTTCAGAGACTCCTGATCCCAGATTGCAAGATAGGCCATGTAGGGGTGGGAGTGGGGCTTGGCCTCATGTCCCCCGATGATCTCCCCTGAAGGAAAAGTCTGTCTGCTTGTGTGCACCCATGCAGTCTGCTGGGTGAGTTCCTGCTTGATGGTTCCAGAACTCCTGGGCAGTTGGGAGCCTGGGATAGCCTGGAGTTGGGAGGGGCCTGGAGGAAGGGGCTTCAATTTCCTGCTCTGAAAAAGGGAAGAATAGCAGGCTTTGGTCTGAAATCTTTCTTCCATATGTAGTTGAATGCGAGCATACCTGTCTTAGGGACAGTGAAATTCCAGAGGCTCCTGATCATTCCTCTCCTGACTTTGCTTTGTTTCAAGTGAGTTTCCAAGACCCTTAGGAGTCTTGTGGTGTCTAGGATAGTGCTGCTTTCTAACGGCCAGAGTGTTAAGTGGAGGGCTCTAGATACTGTCACATCCTATTTCCTAGAGCCTGACATGTGCTGGGTGCCCAATAAATGTTCCTGGCTGCATGATGGACTGGCTCCAGTTAGCCTCTGGATGAGGGCTGGTAGAGCAGTGCTGGTGGAATTCTAGAAAGCAGGGAAGTTGGGGCCTGCCACAGTGCCTCATCTTCAGAAAGAAGGGAGCCACTAAAGACCAGAGAAGAAAAGCAGAATTGGAGAATGGGACTGAGCAAACGCATTAACAGTGCTTTGAGGACAGTGACTGCACCAATTCTGTAGGCAGCTGAGCTCTGGGTTTCTCTCCTAAGAAGACAGTGAGAGAAGCACCTGTCTTATCTCAGAAACAGAAGCCAGGCCCACTCTAGAATAATTTAATATTTCGTCCTCTGCCATTTACTTCTAGGAAAGTACCACTCTCCAGGTGACAAAGGTGGGCTCTGAGGAGGGGATAGCACCCACTGGCTCTTCTCGAGAACAGTGTTTTGCTCTGCCATTCCTGCTGATAGTTTATCCAGCATCACTCTTGGGGGGTCTCGGTAGGATGGGAGCTGGAGTTCAGAATATTCCTGGTAGATAGATGGATCAGGAATGTGAAGAAAGGGCAGGGGACCTGTGGGATGGGGTTGGGCCCCCAGGTCACTCACCTGCATCTGCCCTGGGCAGCAGGAGGAAGGCCAGCAGGAGCAGGATTGGTTGCATCATCTCAGGAAGTCTGCCCTGGTTGGAGCTGCTGTTGTTTCCTCCTTGCTCTCTTTTAGCTCTTGGGAGAGGAAGGAGGTGGAGTGGACTCAGTGACTTCATGTTCCTCTTTGGTTTTGCGGTGCCTGATCACAGAAGGTTTTCTATGAATGCTGCCCACCCCCACTGCCTCTGCCTGATGACGTCCTCTGGGGGCTTGTGTGAGAATCGTGCAGTGACCACATCAGCACCCACAGCTGATGACTCAGAGTGGATCACCTATTCAGCCTAGAGCAGGAACCCAAGCTCATGAGGTGGACTGTAGGATGTGGTAACAGCCAGTAGAGATACTAGAGCACTAGAAACCTGAGTTTCCAGTGACAGAACCACCAATGCTTTCATGGCCAATCCATCAGGATAGTTTCTTTAGTGAGTATGTGTTTGAGCCCTTCTCTTGTGCTAGAACAAAACATGTTGGAGATGTGTCTCTTTCCCTTAGAAAGAGGAGATAGAGTATAGTTTGGGGAGGGCTATGGTAGAGCAATACACAAGGCAGTAACAAAGCATGGCCACCAACTACTAGACCCATTTATTGTTGCAGCTTCCTTTCTAAGGGATTTCTAACATCCACTATTTAGGTAGAAATGTTTAGTGTGAGAGGCCACCTCTTTTCTGAATGCTTTCAACAGAACTCTTGTACTTGACATTTTTTGGGCCTAAATTAACAAATTGCTATGGTCCTAGGAGTTGAATCCACTTTGGATAGGCTGGGATCAGTCCACTCAAACCACTCAAACCAAGAATGAGAAAGGGCTGCTTCTCTAAAGGATGTTTGGGATGCTAAACTGCTGATATCATGTGAAATGAGGAAGCATGCCAGGCAGCCAAAGATTAGTAGTTGTCATTTTTAGTGTTCTGTCTCCTGTCCAGAGAGCCACACTTCTTACATATCAAGCTCAGCACATAATAGGCTTACAGTAAACATTTGCTAAACAAACTACTCTAATGCTTTCCCTCCCCTAGTCCCACACCCCTGACAGGCCCCAGTCTGTGATGTTCCCCTGCCTGTGTCCATGTGTTCTCGTTGTTCAACTCCTACTTGTGAGTGAGAACACGCAGTGTTCTGTTTTCTGTTCCTGTGTTAGTTTGCTGCTGATCATTCCTCTCCTGACTTGCTTTGTTTCAAGTGAGTTTCTAAGACCCTTATGAGTCCTGTGGTGTCTATGATAGTGCTGCTTTCAAATGGCCAGGGTGTAAATGGAGGGCTCTAGATACTGTCATATTCTATTTCCTAGAGCCTGACATGTAGTGGGTGCCCAGTAAATATTCATGGCTGCATGATGGACTGGCTCCAATCAGCCTCTGGACAAGTGCTGGTAGAGCAGTGTTGGTGGAATTCTAGAAAGGTGGAAACAAATCACATGAATCAAACCACATGGAGAGACTTAGTTGTTCTTTTTTTTTTTTTTTTAATTGTACCTTAGGTTCTGGGGTACATGTGCAGATCATGCAGGATTGCTGCATAGGTATATACATGGCAATGTGGTTTGCTGCCTCCATCCCCCTGTCACCTATATCTGGCATTTCTCCCTATGTTATCTTTCCCCAACCTCCCTACCCCCCGCTGCCTCTCCCCTAGTCCTCCGCAACAGACCCCAGTGTGTGATGCTCCCCTCCCTGTGTCCATGTGTTCTCATTGTTCAACACCCACCTATGAGTGAGAACATGTGGTGTTTGATTTTCTGTTCTTCTGTCAGTTTGCTGAGAATGATGGTTTCCAGATTCATCCATGTCCCTACAAAGGATACGAACTCATCGTTTTTTATTGCTACATGGTATTCCATGGTGTGTATATGCCACATTTTCCTTGTCCAGTCTATCATCGATGGAAATTTGGGTTGGTTCCAGGTCTTTACTATTGTAAACAGTGCCGCAATTCAAGAAATGGTGCTGGGAAAACTTGCTAATCACATGTAGAAAAATGAAACTGTATCTCTATCTCTATTTATACAAATCAACTCAAGGTGGATTACAGACTTAAGATAAAATTGATAGTTCATTAGCTAGCCTAACCAAGAAAAGAAACACTTTCCCTCATCCTCAATAGAACAGTTGAGGCAAATAGCAAGCATAAAGTAAGTGTGGATTTAAAAGCAAATATACCAGGATTGATGTGGTGACTTACAGATGTAATCCTAACACTTCAGGAGGCTGAGGTGGGAGGATCACTTGTGACCAGGAGTTTTAGGCCAGCTTGGCAACGTAGCAAAACTCTGTCTCTACAACAAACAACAACAACAACAAAACACTATCCAGGAATGGTGGCACATGCCAGTAATCCTAGCTACTAGGGAGACTGAGATGGGAGTTCAATTAAGCCCAGGAGTTCAAGGTCGCAGTGAGCTATGATCATGCTACTGCTCCCTACCTGGGTGACAGAGCAAGACTCTTCTCAAAACAAATGAACAAACAAACAAACAAACAAACAAAAACAAATATATTAATAGCCATATTAAATGTAAACATTCTAAATACTCCAGTTAAAAGTTAAATAATAGCAGATAAGTTATAAAAACAAAACATAAATCTGTGTGCAGTGCAGCAGATTTTGAAAAGTTGAAGGTAAAAGAAAGGAAACATATTTGCTATATTTATAGTAACCAAAAGAAAACACTTATAGGTGCATTAATACCAGATAAAATTGACAAACAAAAATTGAAAGAACTCCAAGAATAAATAAATCCATCAGTGTCTCAGAAATTGGCACAATAAAGATGATTTAAACAGTTCATTTAATAAACTAGGCCTAACAGTTCTAGAACACCATACCCACCCACTGCAGAATACATATTTTTGTAAGTTCACTCAGAAACTTTGCCAAAATCAATCACTTACTGGGCTGCAAAGCAACTCTTGAGAAATTTCAGAGATGTATTTTTTTCAAATGTTGTCTAGTCACAACATAATTAAGCTAGAAATCAATGAAATAACTGTAAAAAAAACCCATAATATTAGAAAAAGAGAAACAAACTTTTTTATTTATTTTTAAACTTTTAAATAATGTATGTCAAAACAAAATTTATTAAAAATGAAAAGTTTTGAACTAATAATAGCATTTATTAAAATTGTGGAACTCAGCAATAGCAGATAGAGGATATTTTATAGTCTTAAAACTCGTAAATCACAACAAACTGAAATTATTGAACTGATCACATATCTCAGGAACTTTAGAGATTAATAAGTGAGATAAATTCAGTAAAGTAGGAGGAAGAAATAATAAGAGACAGCAGAAATTAATGAAATAACATGCAAACATACAATAGAGAGATTAAATACAGCAGAGATTAACCATTTGAAAGGGCTAATAAAATTAACAAACCTTTGGAGAAATTAATTAGGAAAAAAGAGAGAAGGCACAAATGTTTAATATCAGGAACTCAAAATAGAATACTTTTACAAATGCTTGGACCATGAAAAGATAAGCCAAGAATATTATAAATACATTTATGCTAATAAATTTGAAATTTTAGACAAAATAGAAATATCACCACCTAACAATATGGACTTAAAAAGAAATTGCAAAGTTGAGTAATACTAGAACAATCAAAGAAATTGTGGCAGCAGTCAAAAATTTTTCTATATAGGGAACTGACCTAGATGACTTTACTGTTAATTTCTACTGAAACTGAAGAAAGGAAGACTTTTATTATTCTACAAAGTTCCCCAGGGAAGAGAAAAAGGAACACTACCCATCTCCATTTATAAGATTGGCATCACCTTGATTCAAAGAACAGAATAAGGAAGGAAATTTATAAGTCAATCTCATGCATGATTCACTGAATCAAAGCCTTACATAAAGTATTAACTCTCAAAATTAGCCCAACAATATAGAAAAAGGTTGATACATCATGAGCAAGTTGGGTTTTCAGATCTAAGAATGCAAACCTTATTTAACCTTAGACAGACCAATTAATATACTTTGCCACACATATTTTAAGAGAGCAATAATAAAGTTATCTCAATAAACATAAGATATTTTGATAAAATTTAACATCTACTCATAACAAAAATACCCTTTTAGTAAACAAAAATGGAAATACATTTCCTTACCCTAATAAACAGTGTTTGTAAAAGGTACCTAAACCACTTAATCCATCTCTTCTCTAGTAAGAAGATGAAGGTTTCCATCTTTCCCACAAGAACAAGAAAGCCTTTCTCTCCAGGCTAATTTTCACACAAACCTGTGATTCTGGTATTCTCCTACTAGCTCTCTTCGTTGAGCAGCCTTGAATTTGGAAGTTCTCCTCGTGGGATGCTGTTAGGGAAATCTATCGAGATTAAAGAGAGAGGATGTGAATAGACTAAAGAGAGAAGCAGAGCTAGATCAGAGATTGGGAGAGTTACCGGCGCTAGAAGGTCTTTTTCTGCCTTTAATCACAGCTCATCAGACCAGATTCTCTGCTCTGACATGTGTTCCAGTGTTTGGAGACCTGGAGCTTTCTTGTTCAGGGGAGATCACCAGGGCACGGAGACCAAGCTCTACTCTTTCTCTGCTAGGGCATACCTGAAAATTACTGTTATGTAGTGGGTCCAGGAGTGGTAAATCCCTGACAAGAAGGATCATTATAATGGTCTCTCTTGAGTTGCACAGTGAAAAGGTTTTGTCTTCTTCATGTTTTAGGGAAACCCAGGATCAGACGTTTATGGAGGGCAATGTGGGGATAGTAGTTTGGGTTCAAAAGTTCCATTCATTTTTGAAGGAAAAGTGAGAAAGAAGAGGAACTGAAATTCCTAGTAATTCTCGGATATTATTCCCTATAGATAACCTCCACCTAGGTCCCCTCATCAAGAAAGGTTTATGCCTTAGTCTTCATGGTCCAGGGCCAGGCCCTCTAAGTCATCTGCTAACTTAATGTTCCATGACTAAATGAGCAGTATGATTTCCTTTTCTCTCTCTTTCTCTTTTCTTTCTCTCAGTTGATGCTCCATCTATACCAGGTTGCTGGTCCATATTTGGACTTGGATGAAATAGCACACTATGAGGCATAAAACCTGGCTTCCTGAGTGGCAGCTGAGGGGAGAGATGTAGCTGAACCAATCAGCTACAACCTCATTCCAGTGCCCATACTTACACAGTGGAAAACCCTCCAAACCCCACTTCTGAGAGCCCACTAATTCTAGATTTCACATTTCCCAAATCCTGTATGAGATTAGTTCTTGCTTGGTTCAGAGACACTGTTTTACAAGTAATGTTCTCCCTTGCCTAGCAAGCAATAAATTTAGCTTTTTGTTTCAGACACTGAGTGCTATTCTTTCCTGTGACAGTCGTTGAAATTGTTCTAGAGAAGTAAGTCCTACATGCTGAATGTCCAAGCTTGCTAAGCAACTTGCCTGGTCTCTTAGCAACTTGTTGTGAAGTAGTGGGCAGCTATGGTACTATAATACATCAAATTGCATTCCATCTTTACATGACTCATTCTTTTTCCTCACTGTCATTGTACTTCCCAAACAAATTGTTATCATTTTTATTCTTGCTTCAGGCTCTGCTTTTATAGGAGTCCGGATAGGACAAAGTGGGAAAGTACACTTTTTGATACTTCTTCCTTCATCTCAGTTTGGAGGTTAAAGGTAAGAGGGAGTCTTTTCATAAATTAAAACAAGACAATTTTCTTGGACATTATGCCATTAAAACTTTTTCTCAGCTGAGCGAGGTGGGGTGTCCTACAGTACCAGCTACTCAAGAAGTTGAGACAGAAGGATTGCTTGAGCCTGGGTATATGAGGCTGTAGTGTACTGTGATCATGCCAGTGAATAGCCACGGCATGACATAGCAAGACCCTATCTCTAAAAGAAAAAGAAAAAGTCTTTTATCTCCTGGCACTTTTTAATTATTTCTCCCCTCTGTTTAACCAAGGTTTGTGATGGAGGGTCTTTTCTCTTTCCATTTTATGATACTTTTCTGGGAGACTGACCAGGAATTTCACCTAAATACTTCCCATTGGTAGAGTAAAGCCAGCACTGCAGCCTTATAAAGAACATTCTGGGGGGAGGACTCAAGATGGCGCTGTGAGAACAACCCAGGATTGGAGCTCTCATTGAATCCGCAAACAGGTGAGTCGGAGCTGCATTTCCAGACTGATCTTTGTTGCCCACAGAACGGGGAAACTCCCAAGTATAAAAAAGACACGGGACGCCAGGCAGTAGGACTGCCTGGTGAAGCCGGCAGCCGGGGCAGCGGTGGCCGGCCCTACCCAGCAATCCCCACAGGGCGCGCTTGTCCGGGTGCCCTGTTGAACCGGCAACCTGAGACTTGAGAGGGCTGGACTTGAGACTGAACGAGACTTGGACAGTAGGCCAGCCCAGGGGATTGCAGGGACAGATCGTTTGGGATACCCAGTGGGACGAACAAAACCGCGATTTCAAACTATCCCGAGCAGACGGTCCGAGACGCTCTGTGGGGGAGGGGCGTCCACCACTACCGAGGCAACCCGCCCCAACTGAGATACACGCCCACTGCTGACGCAGCCAGCCATTGCCGAGGCAACCCATCCCTACTGAGATACACGCCCACTGCTGACGCAGCCTGCCGTTGCCGAGGCAACATGCTACAACAAAGAGACTCCGCCGCAGGGCGTGGCGGAGACCACAGCAGAGCCTGCAGGAACAGGGCGAATCATACAACAGCAGGGTGGAGCCTCGGCAGCCAAACAGTGGCTAGTCTGCCTTCTAGCTGGGCAGGACACCTCATCGGACATCGAAAAATAAAGCCCGAACCCCCCAACACAGAGCATTTGAGAAAAAAAGGGTTTTTTTTTAATGAGCTCTGTTGCAGCAGAATCAAACATAGCAGCCTAACAGCCCTGAATGAACAACAGAGCTCACAGCTCAGCAATTGAGCTCCAAAAAAGTACAGACTGTCTCCTCAAGCAGCTCCCTGACCCCTCTATATCCAAAAGACTGACATTTGGCAGGCATCATCCTGGGACAAAGATAGCAGAAAAAGAAACAGGTAGCATCCCTCACTGTGCCACAGCTGCTAGAGGTGCACCCCAGACAAGCAGGGCCTGGAGTGGACCTCAGCAGTCATACAGCGAAGGGGCTAGGCTGGTAGAAGGAAAACCAAGTAACAGAATTACTTCATCATCAACAATCTGTGTGTCCACTCAGAGACCCAATCGAAAAGTCAGCAACTACGCAGACGACAAGCGGATAAACCCACAAAGATGGGAAGAAACCAGCGAAAAAAGGAGGAAAACACCCGAAACCAGAACACCTCGCCTCCTAGAAAGGACCAAAACTCCTCACCAGCAAGGGAGCAAAGCTGGACGGAGAATGACTGTGACGAAATGACGGAATTAGACTTCAGAAGGTGGATAATGAGAAACTTTTGTGAGCTAAAAGAACATGTATTAAATCAATGCAAAGAAACTAAGGAACTTAAAAAAAAGATATGAGGAAATGGTAACAAGAATGGATAACTTAGAGAGGAATATGAATGGATTAAAGGAGCTGAAAAACACAATACGAGAACTTCGCGAAGCATGCACAAGTTTCAATAGCCGAATTGACCAAGCAGAAGAAAGAATATCTGAAGTCGAAGACCAACTCAATGAAATAAAACGAGAAACCAAGATTAGAGAAAAAAGCGCAAAAAGGAATGAACAAAGTCTCCAAGAAATGTGGGACTATGTGAAAAGACCTAACCTACGTTTGATAGGTGTACCAGAAGGGGACGAAGAGAATGAATCCAAGCTGGAAAATACTCTTCAGGACATCATCCAGGAAAACTTCCCCCACCTAGCAAGACAGGCTAACACTCAAATGAAGGAAATACAGAGAACACCACAAAGATATTCTGCAAGAAGAGCAACCCCAAGGCACATAATCGTCAGATTCAACAAGGTTGAAATAAAGGAGAAAATACTAAGGGCAGCCAGAGAGAAAGGTCGGGTCACCCACAAAGGGAAGCCCATCAGACTCACAGCAGATCTCTCGGCAGAAACACTACAAGCCAGAAGAGAGTGGGGGCCAATATTCAACAATCTTAAATAAAAGAACTTTCAACCCAGAATTTCATATCCAGCCAAACTGAGCTTCAGAAGTGAAGGAAAAATAAAATCCTTTGCGAACAAGCAAGTACTCAGAGATTTTGTCACCACCAGGCCTGCTTTACAAGAGCTCCTAAAAGAGGCACTACACGCTAGGAGAGATATACGACTCAAGATGGCGCTGTGAGAACAACCCAGGATTGAAGCTCTCACTGGATGCACGGAGAGGGTGAGTCGGGAAAGCATTTCCAGACGGATCTTAGTTGCCCACAGAACGGGGAAATTCCCAGGTATAAAAGAGACACGGGACACCAGGCAGAGGTCTCCGCTGGCATAGCCGGCAGCTGGTGCGGCTCCGGCCTGCGCCGGAGCGCAGAGGCGCTCCACAGCACTCCATACAAAAGCGCACTGTTACGGGTGCCCTGTTGAACCAGCAAACTAAGACCCGAGAGGGCTGAACTTGAGACTGAACGGGTCTTGAACTGTGACCCAGCTCAGGAAATCCCAGGGACTCAGCGTTTGGGGGAGTGCAGTGCGACAAACAAAATGGTGATTCTAAACGCTCCCGGTGAATAGGTTTTTTTTTAAAGCACAGCTCCGCGGGGGAGGGGCATCAGCCATTACCGAGGCAATCAGCCCCTACTGAGGTACACGCCCATTGCTGACGCAGCCTGCTGCTGCCGAGGCAACCAGGTACAACAGAGAGACTCCGCCACAGGGCGTAGCCCGTGGCAACAGGGCGTAGACCACAGCAGAAGGGTGGAGCCTGCAGGAAAAGGGCGAACCTCACACCAGCAGGGCGGAGCCTCGGCAGGCAAAAAGTGACTAGACTGCCTCCTAGCTGGGCAGGACAGTGAGGCAGACACTCACAAGGAAAGCGCCAACCCCCCCCAGACAGAGCATCTGAGGAAAAAAAAGGGGTTTTCTTACGAGTTAGGTTGCAGCAGAACTAAACATAGCAGCCTAGCAGCCCTGAATGAACAACAGAGCTCACAGCTCAGCACTTGAGCTCCTACAGACTGTCTCCTCAAGCAAATCCCTGACCCCTCTGTATCCATAAGACTGACATTCGGCAGACATCATCCTGGGACAAAGATAGCAGAAAAAGAAACTGGTAGCATCCCTCGCTGTTCCGCAGCCGCTACAGGTGCACCCCAGACAAGCAGGGCCTGGAGTGGACCTCAGCAGTCGTACAGCAAAGGGGCTAGACTGGTAGAAGGAAAACCAAGTAACAGAAATACTCCATCATCAACAGTCTGGGTGTCCACACAGAGATCCAATCAAAAAGTCAGCAACTACACAGACAACAGGTGGATAAATCACAAAGATGGGAAGAAACCAGCGCAAAAAGGAGGAAAACACCAGAAACCAGAACACCTCGCCACCTAGAAAGGACCAAAACTCCTCACCAGCAAGGGAACAAAGCTGGACGGAGAACGACTGTGACGAAATGACGGAATTAGACTTCAGAAGGTGGATAATGAGAAACTTTTGTGAGCTAAAAGAACATGTTTTAAATCAACGCAAAGAAACTAAGAACCTTGAAAAAAGATTTGAGGAAATGATAACAAGAATGGATACCTTAGAGAGGAATATGAATGAATTAAAGGAGCTGAAAAACACAATACGAGAACTTCGCGAAACATGCACAAGTTTCAATAGCCGAATTGACCAAGCAGAAGAAAGAATATCTGAAGTCGAAGACCAACTCAATGAAATAAAATGAGAAACCAAGATCAGAGAAAAAAGCGCAAAAAGGAATGAACAAAGTCTCCAAGAAATGTGGGACTATGTGAAAAGACCTAACCTACATTTGATAGGTGTACCAGAAGGGGACGAAGAGAATGAATCCAAGCTGGAAAATACTCTTCAGGACATCATCCAGGAAAACTTCCCCCACCTAGCAAGACAGGCCAACACTCAAATGCAGGAAATACAGAGAACACCACAGAGATATTCTGCAAGAAGAGCAACCCCAAGGCACATAATCGTCAGATTCAACAAGGTTGAAATAAAGGAGAAAATACTAAGGGCAGCCAGAGAGAAAGGTCGGGTCACCCACAAAGGGAAGCCCATCAGACTCATAGCAGATCTCTCGGCAGAAACTCTACAAGCCAGAAGCGAGTGGGGGCCAATATTCAACATCCTTAAAGAAAAGAACTTTCAACCCAGAATTTCATATCCAGCCAAACTGAGCTTCACAAGTGAAGGAAAAATAAAATCCTTTGCGAACAAGCAAGTACTCAGAGATTTTGTCACCACCAGCCCTGCTTTACAAGAGCTCCTGAAAGAGGCACTACACATAGAAAGGAACAACCAGTACCAGCCATTCCAAAATCACACTAAATGCTAAAGAGCATCAACATAATGAAGAATCTACAACAACTAACAGGCAAAACAGCCAGCTAGCATCAAAATGGCAGTGTCAAATTCACACATAACAATATTAACCCTAAATGTAAATGGACTAAATGCACCAATCAAAAGACACAGACTGGAAAACTGGATAAAAAGCCAAAACCCAGCAGTGTGCTGTATCCAGGAAACCCATCTCACATGCAAGGATACACAAAGGCTCAAAATAAAGGGATGGAGGAAGATTTACCAAGTAAATGGAGAGCAAAAGAAAGCAGGAGTTGCAATTCTCATCTCTGATAAAATAGACTTTAAAGCAACAAAGATCAAAAGAGACAAAGAAGGCCATTACATAATGGTAAAAGGATCGATGAAACAAGAACAGCTAACGATCCTAAACATATATGGACCCAATGCAGGAGCACCCAGATACATAAGGCAAGTTCTTAATGACTTACAAAGAGACTTAGACTCCCACACAATAATAGTGGGAGACTTTAACACTCCACTGTCAATATTAGACAGATCAACCAGACAGAAAATCAACAAGGATATCCAGGGCTTGAACTCAGACCTGGAGCAAGCAAACCTGATAGACATTTACAGAACTCTCCACCCCAAATCCACAGAATATACATTCTTCTCAGCACCACATCACACCTACTCAAAAATTGACCACATAATTGGAAGTAAAGCACTGCTCAACAAATGCAAAACACGAAAAACCCGTCAAAAAATCAATAAATCCAAGAGCTGGTTTTTTGAAAAGATCAACAAAATAGACAGACCGCTAGCCAGATTGATTAAAAAGATAAGAGAGAACAACCAAATAGATGCAATAAAAAATGATAAAGGGGAAATCACCACAGATTCCACAGAAATTCAAACCATCATCAGAGAATATTACAAATGGATAAATTCCTGGACTGCTGTGTCCTCCCAAGCCTAAACCAGGAGGAAGCTGAAACTATGAATAGACCAATAACAAGGGCAGAAGTCGAGGCAGCAATTAAGAGCCTACCACACAAAAAAAGCCCAGGTCCAGACGGGTTCACAGCCGAATTCTACCAGACACACAAAGAGGAGCTGGTACCATTCCTTCTAAAACTATTTCAAACAATCCAAAAAGAGGGAATACTTCCCAAATCATTTTACGAGACCAACATCATTCTGATACCAAAACCCGGCAGAGACTCAACAAGAAAAGAAATGTGGGTGAAGGGGAGAAGGAAAGAAATGCACACTGCCATGTGTGTTTCTACGCAACTGTCTTACATGCTCTGCTCATGTACCCCAAAACCTAAAATCCAATAAAAAATTTAAAAAAAAGAACATTCTGAGATTCTCAGCCCAAGTGTTGGAAGGAAGAATATCTTGGACTTTGATATGGTTTGGCTCTATGTCCCTTGTAAGTTTCCTGAGGCCTCCCAGCCATGCAGAAATCTGAGTTGATTAAACTTCTTTTCTTTATAAGTTACCCAGTCTCAGGTATTTCTTCATAGCACTGTGAAAACAAACTCATACATGCCTTCTACAGGCAAAGCATCTCATTGGGAAAATGAGATGTCTCTACTGGCAAATAATTTAGTGACAAAGGAAGAGCTGGGGCTCAGTCCTTCAGAAGAAACTGCTGGCCTCAAAGAATATTGTCTTTTATTTCATGCTTCCATATACTTCATTATTCTTGTATTACAGTTATGTGATTATTTAGTCATACAATGATGGCCATAACAGCCAAAGAATCACTGAATGTAGACTATGGTGTGCTCAGTGACAGCCTTGAGGGCAATGGAGTGCTTTTATGTTGTCAGGGAATGATGTAGATGATAGGAAATGTTGCAAAATACACAAGATGTGGACTTTAAGACATGGGATGAATATGGAGTTTTTTTTTTTTAAATTTTTTATTGGATTTTAGGTTTTGGGGTACATGAGCAGAGCATACAAGACAGTTGCGTAGGTACACACATGGCAGTGTGCTTTGCTTTCCTTTTCCCCTTCACCCACATTTGGTATTTCTCCCCAGGCTATCCCTCCCCAGCTCCCCCTCCCACTGGCCCTCCGCTTTTCCCCCCAATAGACCCCAGTGTTTAGTACTCCCCTTTCTGTGTCCATGTGTTCTCATTTTTCATCACCCGCCTATGAGTGAGAATATGTGGTGTTTCATTTTCTGTTCTTGTGTCAGTTTGCTGAGGATGATGTTCTCCAGATTCATCCATGTCCCTACAAACGACACAAACTCATCATTTCTGATTGCTGCATAATATTCAATGGTGTATATGTGCCACATTTTTCCAATCCAGTCTATTATCAATGGGCATTTGGGTTGATTCCAGGTATTTGCTATTGTAAACAGTGCTGCAATGAACATTCGTGTACATGTGTCCTTATAGTAGAATGATTTATAGTCTTTTGGATATATACCCAGTAATGGGATTGCTGGGTCAAATGGAATTTCTATTTCTAAGGCCTTGAGGAATCGCCACACTGTCTTCCACAATGGTTGAACTAATTTACACTCCCACCAACAGTGTAAAAGTGTTCCTTTTTCTCCACATCCTCTCCAGCATCTGTTGTCTCCAGATTTTTTAGAATATGGAGTTTTAAGGAGAGTGGTAGTGAGAAAAAAACCAATAGTTTGTAAGTTACTTAGTAGATACTCAGAAGACTGTTGAAGGATGAGGGATAGAATAAAATAGTGACTTTCCAGTAGCTTCTTGGAATCTCCAGAGAATCAGCTTGGAGAAAATACAGAATGAATTAATTAATTATCTGCAAGTGAATTTTTGCATTTTCTCAGTTCATGCAACAAGTCCATGCAACTTTTTATGTCTCTCTATAGATAATTTGATTTCTGACATTTGATCTCATCCCCTTTGTCTTTTGTGTTAATGGTTACTTTAAACTGAGTGATGTTCAGGCCCCTTTCTGCATGTCTACCTTCCACCATTAAGGTTCCTTTCTAGGAAGGTGACATTCTAAAAGTGAAGACTAATTGTGTATCCTCAGTGTTGCTTTTTCTATAAAGAATAGATTTTCATCTTTAGGAGTTCCACCAACTCTGTCTATTTAATGTAATTTCCATCCCAGTTTTTTCTTTATCATAAAGATTTCTTTATTATAAAATGATTGCACACTACATGCCTGATGCTCCACCTCAATGTTTGCCTCTGGCATCTTGCTTTCAACCTAAACTCTGACCAGATGGAAAGGAGAAGGGCACAAATGACACACTTGGGGAAACCTGCAACAGGCAGACACCAGGAGCATGGTGGGTGGAATCCATGTGTGAAAACCCTCTGTGCTATGGCTTTCAGATGGATGGTAGACATCCCGACATGGCCTGAATCACTCATGATAACAAACCCTGACAACATTTTCAGTGCTCTAAATTTGACAAAAACAAGATAATACTTCAAAGACATGTCATAGAAAAATGCAAAATATTGAGGGGATGAGTTAGGGCTGAGAACTTATTGTGATTACTCAATAACCACAAACTTGCAATTAACTGCTGCAACCACAGATCATCCTTCTAGGGTTCACTCTGTAGAAACAGCCGTTGATTTTTTTTATAGTCATTGTAGCCACAGCTGGAACCTCATAAAGAGTTCATGGTGGGCCTTCGATCAAAGCGGAAGATGCTATTTCTTGCAAATTATGAATATTTTTGTTGCTGTGAGCTGATATATGGGATAGCCAAATTATAGCAACATTGGAGAATCAGTCCCTTGAAAAGGGTTTTCACATAATACAGATGAAGATGGAAATGTCTCAAGTCTGGGAAATTCTTTCATTTAAAAAAGATGTATTAAGTACTTGTCCCCTAAGTGTTACTGTCAAAGCACTGGGAATGAAATGGTGAACACTAACAGATTTAGCTTCTGATCTTGAGCAGTGAGACATACATTGACCGAAGAGAACACACTTATATGATTATAAATGGTGGCAAGTAATCTGAAGAAAAAAAATCATGAGAGAGTATGATAGGCGAATTTGACCTTATATAGGGGCCAGGAAAGACTTTGCCAGTAATGCAAACATACAGCTGAAGATGTAAAGTGTTCTCTTGTCTGTTAAACAAATCATCTTGAGGCTTCACATATATAGAGTTTCTGGAGTGTTCTGAGAAATAATGAGAAATTATGCTCAAAAATAATTTCTTCTATTTTCCATCATTATGTGGAATTCAAAGGTAATTGGCAGAAATCGATAAAGTCTTCAAAAATGTAAATCTTCTGTTCAACCAAAGGTACCATAAAGTGTAAAAACAAGTCTGGAATGGGAAATAATATTTATAATGATTTACCTGATGAGAACTGGTATCATAGAGTTGCTTCACAGAGTTGCCAGAATGAGATTTTCATTTTAAAATCAGATTAATGCAACTTACCTTCTAAATGCTGTCTAATATTTTCAAATTTCATATCAAATAAAACCTAAGTTTCTTAAAATGCTAAAAGTGAGAGTGCAAGTGGGGTTTGGGGAGGCCTCAACGAGCTCAATCTTGTCCGAATTACTAACTCTTCCATTTGGTAACAGAATAATACAGAATTACTTGAGGTTATCAGGAAATGCCCAGTTTTGATTCTCCAAGCTGCATTTGCAGGGGCTGTTTGGCACACTCAGAGTACCTTGTGTGTGTCTCCCTTTGGTCAGGTCTCTGTTTGAATGCTGCCACCTCTAGGAGCCTCCCTTTACTCCCATGATGTTTAGGCGGGGTTTCCACCATACTTCCATGTCTTTCTAACTTCATTATACAACTTACGATGACTTTGGATTGCATTGTCATAACTTACTGGCAGATGGCACATCTCCTTTAAACTATGAACGTTTTAAGGGCAGGAGGCATGCCATTTAACCTTTGGATTCTGAGCCCATAAATGTTCTGGATGGTAGAAGCTATTTGTTTCTGGGTCTATGCCTGCAAGCCCGCGGTGTTATGGGGCCTCCAGGAAAGAGAAGGGCTTAGGACCATTTCATTACAAACCGCACACGAAGGGGACAGGACTCTTAGATGCAGCACTAAAGAGCATGTTCTGATCCTGCAAAGAGGACAGGAAGACATTTCTGCAGCTAGGTCACCCAGGGGACAGACAGTGGGCAGAATCTAGAGCGGGGAAACCCAAGCGACAACCTTGGGACTGAGAGATGGACAGCCTGTCTGTGGTGAGATCAGCAACACAGGGTGAGGTACTAACTAATAAAGAAAAAAAGTTAAAGTTTATTTTTTATCAGTTCCCCAAATGAGTAAAAGTCCAGAAAAGTCTCTGTGTTTATAAGAATAATAGGTAAAATAGTAAATGATAACATAGCTAATATTTATCAGATGTTACTAGAGGCGTGGCTTTTTTCAAAGTGCTTTATGTGTATTAACCCATCTAATTCTTAAAACAAGCTCTTGAGTGGGTACCATTACGAGGAAACCAGAGCAGGGGTGTGTAAATATCTGGCACAGTACCTCAGAGCTAGAGGTAGAGCTGGGTTTCAAACCCAGTGGTGTGGCTTGTAACTGCTATGCTCAAATGCCACTTCTAAGTGAATCCTTAATCTTGTAAGTGTTGTTTAGATCTGAGGTGTTTTTGATGTGCACTTGAACCATTGTTACCAGAGATTGTGATTGAAGAGGGAAACATCTCTCCATATTGTTAAATGTTGGTATATTGGTGTCCGGGTATGGTGGCTCACGCCTGTAATCCCAGCACTTTGGGAGGCAGAGGCAGGCAGATTACTTGAGGTCAGGAGTTCGAGACCAGCCTGACCAACATGGTGAAATCTTGTCTTTACTAAAAATACAAAAATTAGCTAGGCATGGTGATGGGCACCTGTAATCTCAACTACTCGGGAGGCTGAGGCAGGAGAATCACTTGAACCTGGGAGGCGGAGGTTGCAGTGATCCGAGATTGCACCATTACACTCCAGCATGGGTTGCAGAATGAGACTCTGTCTCAAAAAAAAACCAAAAAACAAAAAACGGTGGTATACTGGGTATACCAAGTTTGAGACTTTGGGCACACCTGTACTTTCATGTAAGAGACAGTTATTGATGACCCAGGCTGGGAGCTTTAAATAGAAGTCTAGATGCTATTTTCCACCAACTTCAAACCTGTAGAGGATGACAGCTGAATAGAGGAATACCAGCATCACTGTGTTTATATAAGGGGCACATTACATAGAATGTTTTTCTACAGGAAAAGAGAAAGGGTGGCAGCAAATATAGCACAAAATAGTCACGCTGAAGGGCAAAAGGGAATGCAGTAAAGAGACTGTTGTGGGAAGTTAGCCTCACTTCCTTACCACCTCCTCTAGTTTCCTGACATTCTATCAGTTGAAATCACCCAGGGGGCCTGACAGAAGCTTTGGCAGCTTCTGTGGACAGGAAGTTGACAGGGAACCCAGGTCATGTTTATTAAGAATTGGGAGAGGTCTTCTCTGGGGTGTCTCTGACTGGGTTCAGTCACATCTGTGGTGGCTGCTAGGGTGAAATAGACCTTCTATTACTTTGTGGTCTCCTGCTGCAGACTGGTGATCCTCATTTTGATTTTATGCTTTCTGCAGAGGGCACAGTTTATGAAAGGCAGTTACTACAGATGGAATGTTGAGGTGGGTTGGAGCCGATGGTAGTCATATACAAGTGGAGCTCCTGTCCAAGAGGCTTCTGTGGGCAAGAAGGCCACAAGAACTCTGCTGGCCCATATGGTGCCATTCTACAAATTAGAAAAAGGCACCCCCTTTTCTGAGATCTCTTACTTCCATCTATCAGAAAATTATCACAGTATACTGGCTGAGTTAGAACAGGGCACTTTGTTAAAATGCGTTGTTGAATTTGTCATAATAAGTATACAAATTGGCTGATGTCTCCAGTGTGAACAATCACCCTCTCAGGTGGGTAAGGCCTGTTGACCTTTAAAGTTCCTCTCTAAAGGAAGAGAGCACCTGTCCTTCGCTTGGGTCCCTCCAACTGGAGGATGAGACCTAAGCTTTGACTCACTTGACAGTTTCTCAGATCATTAGCCTAAGCCTCCTCCTTATTATTACTAAGTCCTTTTTTTTTTTTTGCCTCCTACTAGCCCAGACTTTTTCTTATCACGAAAAGCTGAACCAGTCTTCATATTTCTTGGAGGAACGCATGAGAAGAAAATACTCCTTCTTACAGGGTCCACTGAATTTCCTGATATTCCACTGATGTTTTGTGATCCTTAAGGCCTGGTCTACCCTGATATCCCAGGTCAAATCCAGGTGAACATTGTCTTAAGCCCCTTGGCCTGCCCACAGATCCACCTGGTCTTGTTTCCACCCAGTCCTCTGTGTCTTCTGATTGGATTGGTGTTCACGCCCTGAGTATCTGAGCCTTTGAAATAATCTTGAACCTGATCCAGAAAAGGTTTAATGTCCTAGGAGAGAGATATCTCAAAAACTCTTCAAGTGACCCTGAACTGCTTCCTGCTCATTTTTCTCAACTATTACCCTTGAACTTCATGGCATTTGTGGCAGACAGAATCCTAAAATGACCCCCAGTGATCCTCACCCTTGTATAATCCCTCCCCTCTGAGTGTGGTTGGAATCTGTGAGCAGGCTGGAATCTGTGGCTAGGATGATTATGTTACATTGTACAGCAAAATGGGGGCTGTCTGGGTAATCTAATCATATGATCCCTTCAAAAGCAGAGAGTGTTCACAGTTGGTTGCAGCAGAGAAAGTCATACATAGAGGTTGCATGTTTGAGAAGGATTTGAGGTACTCCTGCTGGCTTGAAGATCCTGGGGGTCCTGTGCTGAGGACTGAGAGGAGCCTCTAGGAGCTGAGAGCTGCTCTTTACTGAAGGCAGCAAGAAAATGGGCCTGCAGTCCTACAACGGCAAGGGATGGAATCGTGTCCACAATGAGTTTGGAAGCTCATTCTTCCCCAGAGCCTTCAGTTGTGAGCTCAGCCTGGCTGACACCTTGATTTTGGCTCTCTGGGATTTGGGCAGACAGCTCAGTTGAGCCTGCCCAGACTTTTGGCCTACAAAACTGTGAGATATTAGGTGTTACATTAGGGTGTTGAATTTGTGGTAGTTTGTTACAACAATAGAAAATGAATAAGCATTAATCAGAGATAGTCCACCTAACAGAATCTTGATATGTTCTCAGGGTAAAGCAAGATAAAGAAAAGATGAGGAGAAAAAAGGAAGACAACAGCAATCCCACCTGGAATGTGACCTAAAGAAATAAAAAATGACCTTTCTTTAATTTTTTTTCCTAAGTTAATTTACTCTGCCTCATCTGAATCTTTCATTTCCCCCTTTTCCATTTCCTCTAACTTTTGTCTCACACCTAAATTGAGACTGTGCGTGGAGTACATAGGAGTGCATGAATAAGAGGCGTGGGATAATAACCAGCAGATATTTATTGAACATCTATTCTGCATTTAGTAATATTTTTAGTGATTTATAGAAATTCACTTAACCTACGAGAGTCCTGGGAGACTAGGCTATTACTATGATTGATGGTTTTGTAGTTGAAACTAATGCACAGCCAGGTTAAGCCAAGTTTGTGTGTTTAGGTACTGGTAGAACCAGGCTTCAGATCTAGGCAGTCTGGCTGTAAAGTGTGCAGACTTAACTACTACACAGAAAATCCTTATCCAAGTTAAACTTCCTTTTGGTATTACAATATATCTCATGTATGCTGTTAGATTCCAAGCCCTCTTTAAACCTCCCTGCACCATCTGCATAGTGGCCGTTCCCTGGTCCTCTTAGAGATCTCCTGATACACAGGATAAGGTCAGATTTCCTGCACCTCTTAGCAGTGGCGATGGTGGGGAGTGGTCTTGTGATTTTCTTGCATCAAGAGTTGCCTTGAGCAGATTTCTGAGTTAAATTGAGAGGGAAAAGTCTGCGAGAGAAGGTTTTATAGCTCACCGGGGCCCCAGCAATAGCCAGGCTAGGTCAGGAAGGGAAAACATCAGGTCAAGGACTGAAAGAGAAAGTGCCAAGGTGGTAGAGTCTGAGGGTCATGGAGACTCGCCCCTGCATAGCCCTGCTTACTGAGATTCCAGGGTAGAGCGCTCCTGCCACAGTCAGCATGCACACAGTTGTCAACTCTGTCCAGACAGGGAGCCCAAAAGACCTCTGCCCCACCCCCAGTCTGATTTTAAAAAAATCTGGTGGTTTCAGAATTAGTTTCCTGTCACTGGCTGGGGGAGATTTCATAAAGCCACAGGTGTTTCGGACACTAAATTAAGAAGAAACATGATAAGCTTATGGCTTTTCCCACTAACCTTTCAGCTGCCCCCACACGAGGACATGGTGAGATAGGGTGGGCCAATTTTTTTTTCCTGTGCATTATCACAGTTCTGGTTGCATGAGTCCCCTCCCTGGTGTCTAAGCAACCATATCCAAATATCTCTCACAGGTCCAAGCTGTATCCGGGGCTCCCTATATCTGGGCTGCCAATCTGAAGTACATAGTTTCATTACAGAGTCCAAACCTGTCTTCCCTGGGAGATGAGTTTTATTAAGATCCCTCCAAAGCATCCTTAAGATTTTCATGGTTCACGTTTGTGGAGAAGGCTGTAAGATTCAGCGCTTTGGGGATATTATTTGGGGCTGACATTGATGGCTGCTGCCCAATACCCATCTCTTCTTCTTCCTTACTAAAGAACTTAAATTTTTCTTGAGTCATAAAGTACCCAGCTAAAAATATTCAAGTTTCTGAGACTCTTTTGCATGTAAGAATTTACAAGTGATACAATTCTAGCTAATGAAAGTCAACAGGCAAGTTTTCCAGGAGAGATGTTTTTAAAGTGTGTCTTCTCTTTAGTCTTTTGTCCCTTTCTCATCCTGCTGGGAACTTGAACATTCTGCTTAGAGGAGGAGTCATCTTATGACTATGAGATGATAAGATTGAAGGCTTTTCTCTCCCTCTTTCTCTCCCTTTTACTAGTTGGCTTTCTTTTTTTATCTCCATCACAATGTCTTGTTTCCAGTCTAAATTTTCTGCTCATGGAATAGCTCGTGATGCTCTGGTGAAGCACTCTATTGGATTCACTATCTCGTTATGGTTTCTAGAGGATGTCACCCTCTCTACGGAATGTTCAGTGATATCTTGTTCATGTGGAGATGTGGGTCTGGAAACATCTTGCATCTGGAAGTGAGAGGGATAAGCTCATTACAAAGACCATAGGGCCCATACATTGTCCTAATAAAATTTTCTGATCTCATGGAAAGGAATCTTCTTATTAAGGGAAATAACAATAAATGCCTAATGCTCTTAGCTTAAATTAAAAAAAAAGTGAAAAAAGCAAGAAGAGAGAAAAAGGAGAAAGAAGAATAAGGAAAGAAACAAAACAGAGGGAAAGGAATCATGATGAAAAAACAGCCAGAAGCATTAGAAAGTAGCAGTGGAGGTGGAAACTTGTGAAGGGCTGCCAGGGCCAGCCCTGAAATGCAAAAAAGAGAAGTCCTTGGCAGAAGAAAGCGGAATCATCTCTGAAAGCTTAGCGGCAGAACACATCTGACTTTAAGAACCCTCCAAAAGTATTACTGTGCCACAGTAATTAAAGATCCATAAAATATTGGCTGTTTTTAGGGATATTTAGATACAAGGCAAGCTAATGAAAGTCTTTTTATAAAGTTTCTGAAGCTTGCCTATTTCTCAGCAGGTAGACTAGAAGATTCTCTGTAATACAGGAGAAGCCAATTCACATCACGGTAGAGTTTTTACTCCCAGAAAGTAGTGTGAATACAAGTAGGACTACTATTGACAAAGTTATTCTGTTATGAATATCAACATTTAAAAATTAAAGGTAAAAATTAAAATAATAGTAAAGACAAAAAAACTTGGTAGAGGTAAGCATACAGAAGTGTTGTCACATCAACTCAAATTTTTTTCATGGAGGTTATGTGATGGCAATTCTCAGAAATGATGGATGATTGAGTTCCTTGTAGAGTATGAGTATCTTCAAGATTTGAGCCCCATTTTGTGTAGCCAGCAGGATTTAAACATTGATAATTAAGACATGTTATATTTGGAAATGTAAATGTTTAATGTATCTGTACACTAAAAGAAACAATAAATAAAGTTAAAAGACATAAATTCCAGAGCAATCGATCCCCATAAAGCATGTTCTTTTGGCAAAAGATACGTTTGGCAACAGATTGACCCAAGTTTGAATATCAGCTTGACCATTTACTAACTTTGTGACTTAAGACCAAGTTATTTGAACTCCTTGAGCTGTTTCCATGTACGTTAAAAAAATGTCAGCACACAGGACTGCTAAAACGATTAAACGAGATAAAGTATGTGATATATTATGCCCAGAACTTGGCATAAACCAATTTAATGATGTAGTTTTGCCCACGTAAATGCTGGTGAACTTTACATCTTCATTCTGAGCCAAATACATAAAGCTGACCTAGTGTGCAGATTTTAACCCTACAGTTTCCCCTGCATATGCCAGCCATTCAGAAATTTGAACAACTCTTATGTTCCCCTTAATTTTTTAAAAAGAGGCTGTCTTTTTCTTTTTCTCTTCTGAGATTATTTCAAATCTTCTTATCTATGTCAAATTTTATCTTCACTTCTTATTGACCCAGTGGTCTTATTAACCATCTTCATACTCCACAACATTCTTCATGGTAATCTAGACATAGGCTGTTATTTGGAATAGGAAATCATCATCAAACTGGTTTATTCTGCAGACACTAGTCATGTATGAAACCTCCTAACTTAGTACCTGGAACAAATTGATGTTTAATAAACTTGTGTGGAATATAAGTCATCATAATGTTAAAGATTCTGTTAAAAATTATAAATATTTCAACATATGAAACACAGAGAAAATAGTACAGTAATACCCATGCACTCATCATCTAGATTAAACAATGATCAAGGTTTACCATATTTTAAAAAAAGCTACTTTAAGTATTGTGCACTGAAACCTGTTCTGAGTGAAATATCAGAAAAAATTTGGAAAAAACTATGACCTGGCTTTACCTCAGCCATGGCATCACATCCCTTCTTGTGACACATAAATCATGGGTGGGCTCTCCAATAAGCTCACCACAAACGCCTGGAATCGAATGCTGGGAAAGGTGAGGAGGACATGCCTTCACACTTCAGGCCCAAAGAGATGAAAGTTGATGACGAGGTGACTGTGGCTGATTGTTCCAGTAATGTGCAAATCATAGGTCACATCTTTTAAGTACTATTCTGTCATGTCAAATGAATCCAACCATATTATAGCAAAGGCTTTTCTGGAAGGTGAAAAATTTACATGCCATACTCCACTTTAATTAAAAACAATGAATGAATGTAAAGTCCACACAGATGAATTTTTTCAGGAAAAATGACAGGGTTTCACCACTGGGGCCTGTATTCCACTTCATTTGTGTTAGGAACCTTTAGGACAACCCTCACCCACATGTGAGGATATGTAGGTTGAATTTCCATTATCGACTTGATGATTCTCATATATAGAGGTCCGTTCCAGAATTCTCTCTCTAGCTCCAGGTTGATAATCCTAACTGACTTATGGCACCTTAAGTTGGATGCTCTATGAACAAAGACCATCCAACTGAAGGTCAAACTCAAAGGTACAAAACTGGGCTAATTACTTCCTCTCTCTTTCCAAACGGAATCTTCTGGAATACCTCAGTATTCTTGAGTTTAACTTTCACAAAGCACTCCTACCTTTAGAAAACCGAAGTAAAATCCATATAACATAAAATTAACCATCTTAAAGTGCACAGCCCAGTAGGATTTAGTACATGCACAATGTTTTGAAGCCATTATCTCTGTCTAGTTCCAAGACATTTTCATTACCCCAAAAGGTAACTTACGTACCCATGAAACATTCCTCCATTTCCCTCAGCCCCTGAAAAACACAGTGTATATCTGTGGATGTATCTATTCTAGATGTTTAATGTAAATGGAGTCATGCAATGCAACCCTTCGTGTTTGGCTTCTTTAACTCAGTGTAATGTTTTCAAGGTTCACCCATATTGTAGCATGAATCAGTACTTCATTCTTCTTTAAGGGTGAATAATATTCCATTCTATAGATATATCACATTTTGTTATCCATTCTTCAGTTGATAGACATTACTCACTCTTAGCTATTGTGTGTGGTGCTACTATGTTGAGCAACTGTCAAACTGTTTATCATTTTACATTTACATTCCACATTTTACATTCCTGCAGCAATGTACAAGGGTTCTAATTTCTCCACATTCTTGCCAACACTTGCTTTCCTTTTAAACATTACCTTTTATTTTTTTAGCTATCCTAGCAGGCATGAAATTGTATCTCATTGTGGTTCTGATTTGTGTTTCCCTAATGTCTCATGATGTTGAACCTCCCTCTCCCTATCTGCCCATGTCTAGTCACGTGACATTAGGAAGAGGCAAATTTATAGGTCATTTTAGAAACATAACTGAAGTTGAGGACAATGCATTCTTGGACACTAACCTTAATCCTGGCTTCATTTATATTAGCACCCCTGTTTCCCCTTTATTTCTAATTCTTCATTTAAAATTTTTATTTATTATGTGGTATACAATTTTTGTAGGCTACCTCTTTTGTTTTTTTAAAATCCAGAGCATAAGTAAATTTAAAAGTCCTATGTCATTTACTTCTTATCCTTTTTTAAAAAAACAAAACAAAACAACTTTTATTGTTTTCTTTAAGCACACATAAACTATGCTTATTTTAGAAATTTAGAAATTAGACTCAACAAGTCAAAAAGTAAAAGGAGTAAAATAAGAATCTTCTATAAACCCACCACTAACCATGATCAGTATTTTGGCATAATTCTTTCAGCCTTTACCTACCTACCTTTATATATCATCTGTCTAGCCACACTATTTATTTTTTAAATGGAATTATATTATAAATTCTTTTTTATAACATACTGTTTCATCTAACAATATATTATGATCATTTTACTTCATAATTAACTATACTGCCATGGTTGTAAATTTTTAAACTTTGATTTGCATTATCACTGGAGTTACCCATGAAAATAAGGATTTCAAGTCAACTCCCAGAGCTTCTGATTTCATCATTGGGATCCACACCAGAAGTCTGTATTTTTTACAGTCTTCTGAGTGATTCTGATATGGGCCATCCTTGGGCTCTTTGAGATTACTTCCACACCACTAATTTTAACTATTGCTGAATTCTTCATTGTGTGGATACAGCACTATTTATGCAACCAGTTACTTATTTGTGGTCATTTAGATCATTAGTATTTTTTCATTATTAACACATCTGGTGTAAACATCCTTATGCCTGCAACTTTGCCATCATCCATGACTGAGCATTTGCTGCTTATACCCAAACTGTGTGGTATGTTACAGTGTTGGGGCTCGGTGAGCACTCCTCCCATTCACTGAATGGAAATTGAGATGCAGACGCTAGAGAAGGCTTCTCAAAAAGCCACAGGAGGCCCTGGAACGTGATTGAGAAGATTTAGGGTTTCATAGGAGAAGTGGAAAGGGAAAGCAGCTCAGTGTGTGAGGAAGTGAGATTCGAATTCCATATGCTTAAGACTGGAAAGAGTTTATACACCTGGGGCCCAGCCAGCAAAGTCTCTTATTTCTCTAGAAACTAGGAGAGGGACTAAAAGAATCCCCTTTGTTGAAAATTTCATAGTAGGGCATCAGCCTTGGGTCAAAAAGAAGGAATAATGGGAGGAGAGAGAGCAGAATGAGACAACACAGCTTTCTGTCCCAACACAGCTCATGGAAGAGAGGCCAGGCAAAATGAAAGCATTCTTTGTGCTAAAAATTTATGAGAGATACCAAGATACAAATAGAGTTTCTTTGGTGTTGAAATGTCAAAGAGGTGTAGCCACCGTTTAGGGATGTGACACATTGAGGTTTGGGTGCTTTAAAGAACTTCAAAGAAAACACAGCATCTTTTTGGGTTTTGATGGCTGGTGTCCATTTAAGAGACATTAGAGAAGATGGTGATTCAATGGTGTCAACACAGATAGTGCTGAGGTGCTTTGATGTAGCTTTGCAGGCAGTGTCAGCCTCAGCAGGAAGGAGCGTGAGCCAATGTCGAAGAAGGGAAAACCTAGAGCTCCGGGCATTGGCCAAGGACTTGCGTGTGAGACTTGTGATGCATCTCCTTTGAGGGACTTTCAAGAATTATGTGGAAGGAGGGAAAAGGTAAGGATGTGAGTAATGTACCTGGAACCCCCAAATTCTACATTAGCAATGGAGACAAAAGCCAGAAAAATTCAGGTCGCTCATGGACCAGTGCAACAAGGGCAGTGCCCACCTGAGAAGTAGTGGAGAGCAGTGCAGGCCTGGAAAAGATTGCTCATGTCCATGTGGTGTGCGTGATCACAGGAGTGGGTGAGGGAAAAGGTATCTGCTGAATCATTTATCAGAAGCCCCTCAAGAGTGACCAGAACCCCAGGTTATTTCTTAGCAAACTCAGCCTCTTTTCTCATTTTGAGGTAGGTGAGGAAAACCAATTTTCCCCTCCACCCCCATTTCCCCTGCTCCCCACCCTAAGAACACTGAGAGTGAATGTTTGCCTCTGTAATGGAATCAACTCTACGAAAACTCCCTCGGCATCCTGCTCCATGTTAAAACAGAACATGATTATGGGCAAGGGAATGGAAAGGGGTGATCTGGGACTGAGGTCACTGCTGAGGATGGACTGTCCCTGTGCAGAAAGAGCTTACGGACTGGCCCTGTGGAGAAACAGGTACATGCAGTAAGTAAAGCACACAACCTCTAGGTGTCTGGGTTGGTCCCAGCAAAAGCCTGAGTGACCAGAACCGGATGCAGCAGCTTCCTGTTTGCGATTTCACAAAACTCTGCAAAAAGCAGCAAGCTTTTCCAACCAGATCAAGATTACACTTGTCTACTTAAATTTATTCATTAGTCTGGGGAGAATTACCATTTTTAAAACTTCATGTGTTCCCATCTGTAACATTCACAACATTTTGGATTCAAGTAAGAGAAACCTGACATAGTAGTGCAAACAATAAAGGTTTCTATTTCTGATATGACAAGCAGTCTGGAGGTGAGCAGTCCAGGGCTGCTGAAGTGACTGTGCAACGTTTCTCACAGTGCATCTCATCAGTGTCTTGGGCATCTGTTCATATATGTTGATTTTTCTCCTTTTGCTTAACTGCTTCCTTATCTCAAGATGGTTGCAATTACTCCAGGGATCATGTCTCAATTTCTATCAGGAAAAAGGAAGAAGAATGAGGGTCGATGCCGCACCTAAAAAGCAAAACAAAGAAATAAAAAAACAATAAAATAGAAACGACCTCAGACTTCTGTTTACCTTCTGTTGGTCAGAACTTTGTAAAGAATTATGCCTATCTGAAAGAAAATTGAGCAAAAACACATTTTATACTCCTCTCTCCCTAAATTGCGGATTTTGTTAGCAAAAAAGGTGGCGACAAGATTTCATATAGATAACTTGTAGCTCTGCTACACCATCAATATTGTATATCTTTTCAATTTATTGTCTTCTTTTATGTTCTTTATATGCTTTTATTATTTTAATCTGTAAATGTCTTAAATATCGATTGGATTTTTTTCTAGACATCCTGTACTTTTATTACTGTTACTGTTAAAACACACATTTTCATTGGTTGTTGCAGAGGAATTGGTTTTTGTATATTGACCTCATTAAGTATAATTAGTTGTACTAGTTTGTAGACTCTCTTGGGTCATCTATGTAGAGGAAGACAGGCATATCATCTGTGAAAATTACTGCTTTATTTTATTTTCCAAGCCTTACATTTACTCCCTTTTCTTGTCTAATTGATAGGTTGGGACCTCAAATACAAGCCCAATTAAAAGGAGTTCATGCAAAAGGGGTGATTTTTATTAGGAAAGTGGCAGTGGAGAAAAATAGAAGTGACTATGTTGCTGAGGCACTTAGGAAATGGAATCGTAGGGACGTGGTGATGGATACATTTGTGGAGTAAGAAAAAGGTAGAAGCCAGTTTAAAAAAAAAATTGTATTTTGATGTAATTTCAGGATTACAGAAAAGTTGCGAGAATAAGACAAAGAATTTCTGGGTACCCTTCACCAAGATTCCAAATGTCAACATTTTCTACATTTCTCACTCTTTCTCTCTTTTTATTTATTATTATTATTATTAAGCTCTGGGATACATGTGCAGAACATGCAGGTTTGTTACATAGGTATATACATGCCATGGTGGTTTGCTGCACCCATCAACCCAACATCTACATTAGGTATTTCACCTAATGCTATCCCTCCCCTAGCCCTCCAGCCCCAGACAGACCCCGATATGTGATGTTCCCCTCCCTGTGTCCACGTGTTCTCATTGTTCAACACCCACTTATAAGTGAGAACATGCAGTGTTTGGTTTTCTGTTCCTGTGTTAGTTTACTAGGAATGATGGTTTCCAGCTTCATCCATGTCTCTGCAAAGGACATGACCTCATCCATTTTTATGGTTGCATAGCATTCCATGGTGTGTGTGTGCCACATTTTCTTTATTCAGCATTTATGTGACCAAAAAACATATGAAAAAAAGCTCATTATCACTGGTCAGTAGAGAAATGCAAATCAAAACCACGATTAGAGATACTATCTCATGCCAGTTAGAATGGCGAGCATTAAAAAGACAGGAAACAACATGCTGGAGAGAATGTGGAGAAATAGGAACGCTTTTACACTGTTGGTGGGAGTGTAAATTAGGTCAATCATCATGGAAGACAGTGTGGTGATTCCTCAAGGACCTAGAAATAGAAATTCCATTTGACCCAGCAATCCCTTTACTGGGTATATACCTAAAGGCTTATAAATTATTCTCTTTCTCTTTTTCTTTCTTTTCTCTCTCTCTTTCATTTAAAAGTAATTTGCAGGTATATTTGCCTTTCTAAACCTAAATTTTTCAGTGTGTTTTTCCAAAAGCAAAAATTTCTGTTTTAAACCCTGACTGTTATTAAAATCCAAAGTTACTATTGCTATATGCTATTATTTAATCTATAGAACATTTTCATATTTTTCCAATTGTTCTAATAATGTCCCTTATAGGAAAAGAAAATCCAAGATCACGCATAGCATTTTGTTGTCTTTCTCTCTTTAATTTCGTTTTCATCTGGAGCAGTTTCTGGGTCTTTCTTTGTATTTCATGGCTTTGATAGTTTTTAAGAGGACAGGCTGTTGTTTTGCAGAAGGGCCCTCTGTTTGGGTTTGTCTGATGGTCCCTAGGATCACATCCAGATCATCCGGATTGCAGACTTTTGGCAAGGATCTCACAAGAGTGATGTTGAGTTTTTGCATCACATCAGGAGGCTCTGCTGTCAATGAGTTCCTTTACTGGCAATGTCACATTCCATCAACTGGTTAAAGTTAAACCTGCTTGGTTTATCCAGTAAAATAGCAAATTTACCAATTTACCTTCTGTAATCAGTTAAGTATCTTGTGGGGAGATACTCCTTAAATATTCTCCCACTAGTTGCAATGATTCTTGCCTAAAAAAATTATTAATAAGATGACTGACAAATGATTTTCTGATGTTGTCATTCCTTCTACATCTATTATTAGCCAACTTTCTTCTGTAAAGAAAAGTCTTCCCTTCTCTCCTACTTATTTGTTTATACTTTCATTTATTTATATCAGTGTGGACTTTGGAATCCTTACTTTATTCAATAGGTTATAATCCTATTATTTATTTTGATGCTCAAATTGTCCCATATTTCAGGAAGTAGTCAATTTTAATTTTCAGGTGTTTGGCTTCGACAACTGATTGAGTGAGCCTGCTTTTACTGAAATAAGAAACCAAGGAGAAGGAGAAAAATGTTTCCCATTGTTGCTTTACTTTGCATCCTTTGATTGCTTGTGAACTTTAAGCCACATGTATTTATCTCCTTTTGTGAATCATTTATTCATATCCTGTGTCCACTTCTCTATTTGTTGTCAGAATCTTTTATTGTTTAAGGATATCAGTTTTTCCTTGACATAGATATTATAAATTGCTTATTGAGAGGATACAATGAATTAGAAGCTGTACCAACAATCTTATTTAACAGTCACGACAATCCTCTGACATAGTACTGTTATTATTTTCATTTTAGAGATGAGAAGGCAAGAAGGCTTAGAAATATTGCCCCAGATCGTCGGCTAGCAACCACTGAAAGCCCATATCTGTGACACTAAAACTTTGATTCTTCATCTATAATTGTGCATGCTGCATGTATGGAAAGCTTTTTACATTTTTTTAGAATTCTGAGAAATCGAATGTCATCCCCAGAGCCCTTTTAAAGTTGCAACCACAAGACCAATTATTGTAATTACAGCTTAAATTCAGAGTTATTGTATCTAGCATATCAGTGTGAGATGTATCATCATATTTATGCCGTAGCAACATTCTACATTTATACTTGACAGTTCATTTAGGACTCAGGAAAATAAATATGTGAAGTAAGTGAGTGCTCACATTAGTGCTTGTTGAGGATGAAGTGACATCTAGTGGACACCTGGTAAGGGTCACACACTTTGCAAAGATGACATGGTTAGGAAAATTAAGACCGCTGGCTGAGAGCACAGCAACCCGGGAGGCCTCCAACCCAAACCCCAGGAAGCACCTCAGCCTTTTATCTGGGAAACAGAAGGTTCAATAAAAATGGTCTCTTGGCAGGACGTCGTGGCTCACACCTGTAATCCCAGCACTTTGGGAGGCCAAGACAGGTTTATTGCTTGAGCCCAGGAGCTCCAGACCAGCCTGGGAAATACGGTGAAACCCCCCCTCTACAAAAAATGCAAAAATTCGCCAGGCATGGTGGTGCTCGCTTGTAATCCCAGCTACTCAGGAGGCTGAGGCTGGAGGATGGCTTGAGCCCCCCAGAGTGGTTGGGGTGAGCTTTGATTGCACCACTGCACTCCAGCCTGGGTGACACAGCGAGACCCCAACTAAAGAAAAAAAGTGTCTGAGGCCCCTTCTGGCCCTGACTTTCTGGAATTCTCCCATTCTTCTATAATAGGCACTTCTTGGTTTCGCTCATTTTTGCTTACTTTATTTTTCTTTCTCTTACTCTTTCATGTGTCCTCTCTCCTTAGCTTCATTTTTCTCCTCTGATGTGCCTTAAATCTGCCAGGAGCTCCCTTTGGAAAAACTCTGCCTGGCCCTATTAGCCACCTGATCAAAATGGTCATACGTTGGTGGCCTGGGGGCTACTCTCCTTAATTTGTAATCCCAGAACCCCTGATTTACACAGCAGGGGAGGGAGGGGATCTGTGAACTCCTAAATTGCCGCCTTCCCGTTCCCGCGACTGCTCTGACTGTCTGCATGGCGCCCTCTAGTGTCCAGACTGAGCTCTTTTACTGTCTAGACCAGGGAGTCCAGAGATTTTTTTTTATCCCCCACGTGAGGGAGCAATTCAGGGAAAGTAAAACTTAGTAAAAGACATCATTCTACCTTCAAATAATAGTAATTTCACCGAGTTCCAAGAAAAATGTACATTCTTAAAATTTATATTGTACAACTTATTGAATAGATGATCAATTAGAATATGGGAAGAAAGGTTTGATTTCTAAAATATTAATAAGCATATTTGATATAGTAACCCAGGGGAAGCAACTAGTCTCTTATTTCTTATGTTCATACAGTCCTGTCCTTTAGACATCCCTAAGAGTGTGCATGTGTTTAATCTAAGTTCAGCACTGAAATAGCTGGAGGGAGCTATCTCGAACCCTAACCTTTCTGTGAAGCCCCAGATGGCCCACTTAACTCTCCACATGTACCCGATAGACAAAACAAATGCAATTGTGTGTAAAGCAGAACTCACGTTTCCTCCCGTCCTGACCCTGCTCCACCCCATTCCCCCTTGGCACCACCATCCATTTAGTCCCATAGGCCGGAAGCCTAGGAGTCATTCTTGAACTCTCTCTTTGCAAAGCTTGCATCCAGTTCACTGGTCATTCCTGTTAGCTCCACCTTCAAAATATATTCCAAATATAGCCACCTCTTACTGTGGACTCCGCTACCACCTTATTCCAAGTCCCCATTATCTTTCTTCTGATAACAGCAGTAACATTCTAAGTGGTCTACTTCATTTCTCCCCTCCCCGTCCCCACTTGTTTCATTTAACAAGCAGAGCAATCTTAGAAAAACGTATCACATGTGTTCAGAACCCTCCAATGACTTCCTGTCTCAGAATTAAACTGCAAAATCCTTCCCATGGCTACCCTCTGACCTTGCCCTCATCCACTCCTCCCACCCCTCATTCCTTTCCAGCTGCAGGAACGTCCTTTCTGAGATGCTCTATCTCCAGATCTTGATTTTCTCCTGTGCTTCCTTCAGGTCTCTACTCGAATGCCGTCCCCTCAAACAAACAAACGAACAAACAAAAAACCCAACTCTCTTAGCCATCCTGTCACAGGGAGCCACCTCCACACTCTCTAGTCTCATATCCTGATTGATTTTTCTTTCAGCATTTACCCCTGAGAGCAGGTTCCCTGTCTTGATGTGTTCGTACTCTGCCCTCCCTAAGATGTCACTAAGATGTCAGATTCAAGGCCAGAGCATTTGTTTTGTTTCTTGCTGAATCCTCAGCTTTAAGCACATAGTGGCCACTCATTGATGGATTAGGGAATAAATAAATTATTAGTGTGAACCATGTGAAATTGTTGACATTCTAAAAATTCTGACCCACAAAAATAGCAATTCAAATAATTCATCTTCATATATAATATTGGTAGCATTTTATACCTAGGGAAACTGAAACTCAATGAATGAACGAGAGGCAGACTGGGAGCATTTCATTTCATTCATGTAACACAGAATTGTGTTCTAGACACTGCTAGGTTTGGGAGCCATTGCGGAGAAGGGCTTGCCCCATCTCCTAACTCAGCCACTCTGCCTTTGTGGCTAAAGGATCTCTTGTCAGCTCTGGCTGGCAGGAATGGGCAGGGCTACCTGTGAACCCAGCACATCCACCACCTCTCTGCAGAAGGGCCAGTCCAGGGCAGTGTGGACTGCTCCCCGTGCTTCTGTGACCTCTGGCATCCTGGGTCCCTGCCTGGTAGGCCTTGACCCTATTTCTTCTGTCCCAGAGGAAATGTAACACTGCTTCTGTATAGTGCCACCCCTCAGTCTATCCCCAATCTCCTCTTCAATGTTGTGAAGCTGGAAAGGACACACACAGGCCACTCTCTGGACTGCTGATCCCCATGCATTGCTGACCCTCAAAAAAGGGTCTGGATGGGAAACTGCACTGATCCTCCAATACTTCCATGCTCAATAAACCCTCTATGAGTTGGAAAGAAATTCAGAAATGGAGAAGTGGGCAGGTTGACCTATTTTGCTTTCACAGCAAGGGATATATAGCGCCAGGGTGATGGTCAGGGTTGATTATTAGATTGGTGAAAAAGTTATTGCTGTTTTTGCCATTACTTTTGCACCAATCTAAAAAATGTATCAAACTTTTCTCCCCCAGACAGCTGGCCCTCTGAGTCACAGTGGGAGCAGAATGCCATAGGAAGGAGGTGGAAAATGAAAAAGCCACAAGATTGCCTCTTTCTTTTAGCCCTTTTCCAAGCTCTCCTTAAATTTTCAGCTTCTCCCCTTGATCATTTTCCCCAAACAGGGCTTTGTTTCAGAATTATTAATAACTGGAAAAGTTTCCCTTGTCTCTTTAACTGGCATTTTGCTTATCCTGTGGCTTATTGAGTCCTAGGGGATTTATGCCCTATAAATTAATAAGACTATTATTATTATGTAGCTCTATTCAGAGCATTAGTTGAAGGAGAGAAGTGACATTTTTCTTTATTTGCTTTAGAAATGTGTTGCAGTCACAATAGCTCTCCTCCTGCCTAGGATTAATGGCATAATTATTCACACCAGGCAACAGAGATGGAATGAGTTTGAACTTGGCATGAATTAATGCACCAAAATATGCCTCTTGTTCTCACTCACTGCCTAATTAATTCTGAATTATGAAATTCTCGGTGAGCTACCCAAAAACATGGTCACTGGATTCCGGTGCAATTATTCTTTCTTTGCAATAAAAATCAAGTGATTTGATAGTTATGAGCTGTTTGAAAAGAGAATGTCTATTTGAATATCCTGGGAAGGAGAGAGCAGACCTCATAAGGGATTTTCCTAGAGGTTTTATAGTAAATAACCTGTATATGATGGACGTGCAAGGGTTCCCAGAGGAGACTGAACTTTGCATGAACCAGCTTTACTGCTAGAGAAATACAGGGCTTAGGAGTACTGTGCCTTCATGTCTAAAATTTACACTATAGAAGGCCATGCCTTTGGATTAGGATATTTTGTTCAGAGGTTCCCAATTAAATATGAATGAGTTGTCCATGGAGAGTGGCACAATCACCTACCAACCCCCAAGACAGAGTAAGGAGAACTTGCCACTGCATGGTCAACTTTACTCACACTTTTGCTCACATCTCTTATGGGGATAAAGAATCATATGAATTATTGGAACTCAGTATCATGCTCAATGTGGCTCTGTCTAGTCCTCTCCTGCAATTCCCCAGCATACTTCCAATAAAATTCAAAGTCCCGAAAATGTTTTTAAAACCCAAGATAATCTGGTTACTGCTTAACTTATTTCTTCTGCTGTGACTACATCTGGGGGAACATGAGATGAAACTTGGGTGTGGCAGGAAAATGAAAATGTCTATTTCTATTATTTTATAAACATGTGATCTTCATTTCCATTTTAATAATGTATGCAATCATATAGTATGCCACTATTGCACGTGTATTTTATTACTAAATATTTACAGAGAGGGAATATGTGCTCTAAAAATATTTGTAGGCCACTTTTCTGGGTTGCTGTCTGTTTCCAGGAAGTTCTGAGCAGGGTGGGGGTAGTGGGTGTCCATGGTGGTGAGGAACACAGAGGGAGTGGAAACAGAAGGGAATAAAATGTTGACAACTTGAGTCTGTCTGGGTCTGTGGGTGAGGCAAATATGTAAGTGTGACTGTGAGGGTCAGTCTTCTCAGATGTGTGCCTGGTGAGAATTCTCAACTTGCCACTACCATGGCAAATAGTGGCCTGAATTAGTTTCAGGACAGTACTGGGCACATAAAGCTCCTGCCTGACAACAGCCTCTCCAGGCCCAGGTCTTGCCCTCGATGTTGGCCTCCCTAGGCCATCTCTGCCTGCCTGCCTGCCATGGAGGCTAAGGTCTCTAAAGACATACTTATCCATCCAAATTCAGGAGAGGGCCAGGTTGGGAATTGCTTCCTCATTCCTTTCCTTCCTCCTATCCTCAGTCTCCTCACATGCATTTGCAACGGTGTGCTCCTGCATGCACACCCAGTGCAGATACACACTTCCGCACTTAGAACTTCCCATCTGCTCAGAGGAAGACCTGGCTTGAAACTAAAGAGACAGAAGAAATGATCCATTCTAGATCTCTCATTCTGTGGAGTAGGAAACAAAGACTGAGAGATATAAAACACAGTCGTTCCTGGCAGAACTAGGATTAAATTATCTAGTCTCTTGACTTCCAGCCTCTGGAATCCCCACCCCTCCATGGAAGCCATTTTATCTCATTTATGCCCATTTTCTTACAGGGAAGCTTTTACTCAGAAGGCTGGCTGCATTCTCACAATACTAGGTCTTTAGAGCACTGTAACCCAGGGGGTCCTCAATAAGGAGGGTGCACATAGATGTGCCCTCCACATGCAGCATCCGCTTTTCCTTCAGTTTCGTACAACGTGATCCTCATTCAGCAAAGCCTGTGAAATACATTCCAGGAAGCACTTCTTTTCTCTTTATTTACAAACCTCTATGAGTCCTCCCAACCCCTGTCCTCCAACTAGCAGGTCCCCACTGCCTTACGGAGCAGGAGCCTAAGCAAGTACTTGAAGCCTAATTGATCTGGATGTTTAGAATCAAACTTCATTAGCTGAAATTACTGCAGTTTGCCTAATTTGTTTCTCTATGTGAGCTCTGATAAGGTTGGTTTAACATCTTCTAAACTGTGGTGTTTATCATCATCAATGCCTACTCAAATTACCCCTGCAGAGTAATGGGCCAGGAGGAAAATGGCTTAAAAGGTATAGCTGTTTTGTGTGGATATTCCTATACACACCATACACAGTGTGTGGTGTCCAAGTCACTACAAAAAAGCACTTATTTCCACAGGGCAACTCCACTTTTTAAAAATAAAACACTGTCAGAAAAATCCTGTCAATCATCAATATTCAAACATTTTTAGGTGTTAGAAGTTCTATACATTTTGAGATTTTTTTTTTCTGTGCATAGACAGGAATAAACCCATTGTTTAGTTATTTTTCCAGTCTGCTAGAAACTTTTGACTAACCTGTGCATGTGTATGTGTTTGCAAATACACATATTTATGTTTGCGAACAAAACATTAATCTAAAAGAGGTTTGTCTCTAAGAATGGTTCTATTGATCTATCCCAAATACAAATGAAGTTTTTGCATGATTGAAAGTTGTATTGAGTCTCTGGAAGGAACAATGGTTGCTTTTATAAGGAGAGGTGCTGAGAGGGAAACTTGCTCCTATGAACCCATTTATCTATGTATAATTGCACATATTATTTTATCCAAAAATTAAAATATGCACTGTCAGTAACAATAATTCCAAATAATCATTTTCCATAATATAATAACCTGTTAGTTGTGCTCTCTCTCTCTCTCTCTCTCTCTCTCTCTCTCTCTCTCTCTCTATATATATATATATATATATATATATATATCGCTTATATTTTTATGTACACACAAATATGTCATTTCAGTGTGTTCTGGCAGTAGCCAGGTAGGTGTTTGAGAGTTGTATTGACAGTCTGTCCATTGGTCATTGCTTTAACACGGAAATTGAATGTGAGAAAGCATGGCCAGCACTGAGAATATGGAGATTTATTTTAACATCATCACACCTACTTCAGTATTTTGTGTCCTTCTCCAAGGATGAATGAACATTTCATTCATTCATGTTGACAGAAGCTCTGGTTTCAAAAGGGACCAGCCAACATCAGATTTGTGTGTTTTTTAGACGGTATAGATAACCTTTTTATATTGATAAGAATCAGCATATTTCCCACATTTCCTTGTACTTCCTTTTTTTTTTTTTTAATTGGAGACCAAGTCTCTCACTGTCTCCCAGACTGGAGTGCAATGGTGTGATCTCGGCTCACTGCAACTTCCGCTTCCCAGGTTCAGGTGATTCTCTGGCCTCAGCCTCCTGAGTAGCTGGGATTACAGGTGCCCACCACCACACTCGGCTAATCTTTTCTATTTTTAGTAGAGACGGGGTTTCACTATGTTGGCCAAGCTGGTCTTAAACTCTTGACCTTGTGATCCTCCTGCTTTGGCCTCTCAAAGTATACCCACTTGTGCTAGAAATGGAAAATTCAGAAAATGAAACATATGGAGAGCCCAAACACCATGCATGCACAAATAGGGAACTCAGGTAATAAAGCAAAATTTGTCTTTCTTAATTTGTTATCCACATGATTGTATCGATTCTTGACTTAAATACCAGGCATCCCTGGACTGACTGCATGGGAGTACAAATGATGTAGGGAGTAATTGTGATCACACTGACATGTGTATTTAGGTTTTGCTTGACAGTTCTCACCAGGGGAAACGTGAAGCACATGGGCCCTTGTCCCTTTTCAAAGTCTCCCCCACATCTGATATTTTAAGGAGCCTTCCAGGGGTCACTCTTCACTCAAGGGTCACTCTAGAATACCTCCGAACTGCTTCTCACTCCTCTGGCAGCTTGTGCTTTGCTGTCGTTCACTTGCAAGCCTTTTTCCAGGTACATCCCCCAGGTTGGCATGACAGCACCAGGGCTGCCCACCTGGCTCAGGAAATGCCACCCATCCTGTGCGTGGGCCCTTGCTGCTGCCATCCGCTTGCCAATGGAGAGGGAAATAGCCATGGTCTTCATTGGGTCTGACTCTTACTGGGATCCTGCAGCCAGGTTTCATGACCCAGAGCTGCTCCAGTGCTTCTGCTTTTTCAGAAAACAGCTGTATTCAGATAATTCACATACTACACGAATTGTCCATATAATTGTTATTATAATTGTTATATAATTATATAACAGTTGTAATTGTTATTATAATTATTAATAAAAATTAATAACAGAATACCTGGCTACTGCCAGAACACACTGAAAAAACACTGATTAAATCAGTGTTTAAATGGATGATTTGTGTAGTATGTGAATTATCTGAATATAACTGTTTTTTGAAAAAATTAATAATAATATTGTGTTAATTTAAATAAATTTTAAAGTGTATACAATGGAAAATTTGCCATTTTAACCACTTCTAAGTGTACAATTCAATGGCATTAATTACATTCATGCTGTTGTGCAAGCACCACTATTTCCAAAACTTTTTTGTCAACCCAAACAGAAACTCGTAACCATTAACAAATAACTCCTTATTTCTCCCTTCCCCAACCCTTGGCAACCTCTAATCTATTTTTTACCTATGAATTTGCCACGTTCTAAGTACTTCCTGTATGTGGAATCATATCCATAGATTCTTATCCTTTTATTTTGGCACCTTTCATTTAGCATAATGTCTTCAGATGCATTCATGTCGTAGCATGTGTCAGAACTTTATGAATTTTAATGGCTGAATAATATCTTGTATCGCTATATCACATTTGTTTTTACGTGTTCATCTTTTGATGAATATTTGGGTGGTCTCCACCTTTTGGCTATTGTGAATAATGCTGCTATGGAAATTGGCTCACAAGTATGTATTTGAGTCTCTGCTTTAAATTTCTTTTGAGTATATACCTACAAGTGCAATTGTTGGATCATATGGCAATTCTGTGTTTAACTTTTCGAGGAACCACCAAACTATTTCCCACAACAGCTGTATCATTGTACATTCCCACCAGCAATGTGTGATGGTCAATGCTTTTACTTTTACACAATACCACGTTTCCCTCCAAGGCAGGTAAACACAGATGGGGCTTCTTTGAAGGGGCAGTTTCAGTTCATGGGTGGATGCTCAGAGGTACCTAGTGCCTCATTCTAATCTGGCTTCTCTTTGTTCCTTCAGTTGTCTGCTAGTCATACTTGTTCATGCCTGGCCCCCGGTTATTGATATGGCTTGAGTTCTAGTCCCCAAACCTTTTAAAGCCTTAGTGCAAATTAGACAGAAAGCATGGATACAAGAAAGGGGACCTACTGCTAGTTCCAGACCCAAATCTCTACTTTGGTTTAGCTGGGTGAAACTTTTAATACTGTTTTCTCATAGAGACTGACCTGATGGCTCTATCTGAAAAGGCTAAACAATTTAGTGAAAAACATCAGTCATTCATTCTATGAGTTTTGAAATGGTTAATAAGCTGTGTGAGTCCAGGCCCTCTAAGAAGCAGGCACCAAGATGGGATGAAGGCCGGACATGGTAGCTCATGCTATGATCTCAGCACTTGGAAGCTGAGGCAGGAAGGTCTTTTGAGCCCAGGAATTTGAGATCAGCCTGGGCAACAACATAGGTAGACTTTGCCTCTACAAAAAGTTAAAAAAAAAAAATTAGCCAGGCACCATGGTGCACACTTGTGGTCCCAGTTACATGGGAAGCTGAGGTAGCAGGATGGCTTGAGCCCAGGAATTTGAGGTTGCAGTGAGCCATGATCACACCACTGCACTCTAGCCTGGGCAACAGAACAAGACCCTGTCTCAAAAAAAAAAAAAAAAAAAAAAAAAAAAACTTATCTATCAATCTATCATCTTTAATAGAAAAAGAAAGAAAAAGAAAAGAAAAGAAAAGAAAATAAATGGAACGAGACCTGCAAAAGATCTCTTTGGGAAATGCCTGAGGTCAGCAGGGAGTCAAAGGGGCCAATAGAGCCATCAGTTTGAGGCATAGGTCTGACTCCCAGTCAAAGTTGGGCATCAGAGGAGGCCCTTATCTCCTAGGAATGGGCCTGCCTCAGTGCCTGTCATGCTCAGCCTTGAGCTAGAAGCATCCCTGGGAAGGTAAGGTCTCAGCACAAACACGATGATGGGTTTCAGAGCAATAGCTGGGGCCACAATCTTCTGAAAGCTGGGGCCACAAACTCTGAAAGGTGCAGTTTCATTGAGATAATCAAGCAGGTTTGTGCATAGTGACATTTAGAGTGATTCTTAGGAGATTTGTGAGAAAACAAAATTCGACTGGCAGGATCTTTTGGCATTTCCTGTCAGAGACCGTCTCTCCTGACAGCCCTCTAGAAATTTCACACTATACTGTATGTACTTATCACAGCAGCCTGACAACACCTCACCTTCCAAAGTGCTTGGGTCTGCGGTCAGCTATGTGTTAACTTCTTGATCAAAGCGGGGAGTGCTAACTAGAACACTACTAACAGAAAGTCACTTGGCACTGAATCTGCTGAGTACCTTTAGCTTTGAGCACTCTGACAACTATGAAACCACTCTATTTTGATTAAGTCCCTTATCCAAATGGCTCAAGTGGTGGAGTCAGAACTGGAAAACAGAGCTCCTGATGCTCAACCCAATGCTTCTCTCAGTATTTTTCAATGGTAGTTTGTTTTCCCCTTAAGTTCTCCTTCACTGTTAGAGATAGTGTGGAAATCCCCTGGGACCTGTGGGCATCTAAGAGGGATGTTTTGCTCACTGTGGGGAGAGGACTTCATTCTCTGCCATCTCACCTGACCTCTGATGCCTGCCTTTACTATTTCCTCCTCATTAACATCTTTGCCCAATTATCCTTTGTCTCTCAGCATTCTCTCTCAGTTCCAGCCACAAACCTTGGCTGTGTCATCCCTGCTGCATCTGGCTCTCCTGGCTTGACCCAGAGTCCCACTGGGTGGATCAACCAGGAGCTGTCTCCACATTGGACACAGCCTGGGGCCTTCCCACCCTTGTGCTAAAGGACCCCATCTATGAAGGTTGGGACCTGCAGCTTGGCCACACATCAAGGAGAGAATTGCTGATGTCATGGAATAGGCTTTTGAATTCAGCAGACCTAAGATACCTTCTCACCCTCAGAATCCATAAACTTTTAGAACTCTATTCGTAGCAGGAATGTACTCTTCTATGTAGCAATGAACTGAATGAGAGAAAATGCATTGACTGCCGACAGGGCAAGGAGTTTGATTTATGAGGGGGCCTATCAGGCTCGGCAGCAAATTTTCACTGCTCCTCCTGCTGCGGTACATTAGTATTCAGCTGTTGCAGAGTTTTAAATAGTACCTCTCCCCTCGAAGGAAAACTTCAAGGTCCATTGTTTACTGAAGCCTACAAATTCTCCCAGGGCATCAAATGCTAGACTGTCAGCCCCAGGGTCAGGGAGGCTGTGTTTACACAGTTCAAGGAGAGCCTAGGGAAGGTTTTTTTTCCCTGCTTTCTCTGCATGCTCCTGGGAAGGGAGTCTTGTGTTTGCTACGCTGTCTCTCCTCATTGGAAATGGGGACAATGCAGTTTTTGCTCTCTGGAAAAAACATTTTTACATATAAGACCATGTGATATATAATTCTGTTTTCATTTCACTCTTACTAAAAACAAAATGGAGGCACTGAGACATTTTGGTCACGCAAGATACAAGTCAAGGCTGGACGTACAAACAGCAACAGCAGGACTCCGTGTTTGTAGAGCCTAATACAAGTTGGAAAGCCTTTCGTGCTTAGAAACGGATTCCATCTTAAATACATCTTGAAGGGTTACAGGGCAAATGCGGTCATCTCCACTTTATTGGAAAGCATTCGTTCTTTTAGCAAACAAGTATTTAGTACTTACTAAGATTTTCTTCCTAATTTTTATTGAGTGCCAGGCACAAGCTACTTGCTGTCTAATCTAATGCCCAGAGTGACCCTGTGAAATAGCTGCTACTGTTAAACCCATTTGGCAGATGAGGAAATGAAATCACAGAGGAGTGATATGGGATGGCAGAGCTAGGATCTGAGTTTGTACAGTCTAACTCCAGAACCAGTGCTCTGGACTGTTCTGTGGTACATACAAGCAGTCTATAAACCACATGAATAAATAATAATAGAGCTGATAAATGCTATGAGGGAAATGTCCAATGTGCCACAAGAAAATAGAGCAAGAGTCCTAACAATCTAGAGACTGAGGAAAGGCTTCTCTAAGAAAATAACAATTAAACTGAGGCCCGAGGAAGAGGTAGGGAAGCTCAACGAGGGAGCAAGGCAGGGAAGAGGGGAGAGAGGGTGGGAAGAGTGTGCTAGAGAAAGAGAATAGCACAGGCAAAGTCTGAGGGATGGGAGGAGGCTGCACTGTGAAGGACTTGAAAAAAGCTTGGGTCTTTGCTGTCTAGAGAGCATGGGGGACAGAGAGAAATCAGGTTAAAGAGATAGGCAAGGTAAGGCTTCATGGTTCATATTAGGAATTGACTAAAAGCACTGGGAATTCACTGGAGGGAAGATTTCAGCTCATGGAGAGGCATGTGGCAGCTGTGAGGCGAGAGGATTAAAGGAGGCAAAAGCGGAAGTGGAGAGAGTGGCCAGGTAACCAAGACAGGAAGTGGTTATAAAGAGAAAGGAGCAACCCTGCTGATGTTGAGGAGGTAAAGTTGAAATGACCTGGTGACTGCTGTGAGCTGGGAGGAAGGGAAAGCAGACAACATCCAGATGCATGGCAAAACCCCTCAGTTGATAGTGATGCCATTTCCTCAGAGAAAACACAAGAGAAAAGCCAGGTTGGTGATGTGGGGAATAAATAGAACACAAGTGAAATTTTGAAAAAGTTGAATTTCAGATGTCAGGGAAATATGCAGAGAAACACATGAATCTGGAGCTCGCAAGGGAGTTCTGTGCTAAATATACACATCCATGAGTCACTGAGACGAACCCCAGGGAGGATTAAAGATGAGGCCTGGATTATAACCCAGCACACCACCATCTTTCAAGTTCCAAGGTCCTGTAAAGAAGGGAGACCTGCAAAAGGAGAACGAAGGGGACAAATCAAAAGTGAGAAAAAAAACAGAACAATAAAGTTAATGAAAAGGGTAACAAAACCGAAAAGGGAACATGTAACTAATATGAAGACATCAGGTAAAATGAGGATTGAAAAGTGAACACTGATTTAGGTTTTCAAGGGCATGAGTGGCCTTAGCAGGGGCCACTTTAGTGCCCTGCTGGGTAGAGACATTATGTTACAGTGAGTGGAGGAGGGAGGGAGTGTAAGGTAGTGAATGGCAGAATGAGTGGACAATGAGTGAGTAAAAAGAAAGTGCAAGGAAGAGTGAATGAGTGGAGTAGTGAGTAGAGGAGTGAGTGAGTGTAGGAGTGAGTGGAGTGAGTGTAGGAGTGAGTGAGTGTAGGAGTGAGTGGAGTGAGTGTAGGAGTGAGTGTAGGAGTGAGTGAGTGGAGGAGTGAGTGAGTGGAGGAGTGAGTGGAGTGAGTGTAGGAGTGAGTGAGTGTAGGAGTGAGTGGAGGAATGAGTGAGTGGAGGAGTGGAGGAGTGAGTGGAGTGAGTGAGTGGAGGAGTGAGTGGAGGAGTGAGTGAGTGGAGGAGTGAGTGGAGGAGTGAGTGAGTGGAGGAGTGAGTGAGTGGAGGAGTGAGTGGAGGAGTGAGTGAGTGGAGGAGTGAGTGGAGGAGTGAGTGAGTGGAGGAGTGAGTGAGTGGAGGAGTGAGTGGAGTGAGTGAGTGGAGTGAGTGAGTGGAGGAGTGAGTGAGTGGAGACCAAGATTGCTGACAAGAACTCACAGTATTTCGCTGTTGTGAGGGAGCTCCATGCTGGGAAAGTGTCCCTGGAGGCTGCATGGTAAGCCATGGTTTCAGGCAGGTGCACAGGTGTGCCTCGTGGAGGGTAGTAGTTTTTCAGCCACAAGTAGGGACTAATTCTTCGGTAACAAAACTTCCTGCTGCTGACTTCTACCCTGTGTTAATTTGAAAATGTTTTCCTTGAGGGAGTAATATTCTGGGTCAGATTTTAGAATTTTCCTTCAGGTTGGACGTGTCTGTCTTACACATAACTGGTCCTACAATAATGTAGAATTCATGTCTACATTTCTGTTTCAGGCCTTTTGGTCCATAAGAAAATTTGTTGTCTTAGATAAGAGAAATGAAGACCATGCTCAGGTTATGTGCATGCATTTAATTAATGTGTAGCGTCTAGTTTTGTGGCATTTAGGAAAGAGTTGCATGAAGGGGAGGGTATTTTAGGAAATCTAAGACTGAGCACTGGTTTGTCCATGAACTGTGGCTGTGACAAAACCCTCTTCTGCATTTGGGGTCAGGTGCAAGTCTAAGTGAGAAGTAGGCAGCATTTTTGTGTGCTCAGCACAAACCCCAGGAGTCCTGATGGACATTTCATCACGATGCACAATGGAAGAGTCTTGATGAATGTCAGAGAGAAGGACAGATTGTAATGCCATATTCATTCAAAGCACTCACTTGCCTATTATTCCCATCCAAGAGTCATTCGTTTTTTATTTGAGAACTATATTAAAGTATAACAAGAATGAAAGGTGGGCTAAGAAATCTTATTGCCCACGTAAATGTTCCCTTCTGCTCCTATCATTCTTCAAAAAGAAGAAGACACATTGTTCCATACTTGTAGAGGCCCTGCTTCTGAGGGACCCAGGGATATGTTTGGAAGACCCAGCAAAAAAGGAAAGAAGCTTTCTAATTGTGTGTGTGTGTGTGTGTGTGTGTGTGTTCGGAGCCAGTTTGTAAATTTAGATCACAAAATTCCTGAAGAAGTTCAAGGTAGGGTTTCTAGAATGTTGCAACACTCCATAAAAAGGAAAAAGTCAACTGTTTGCCTGGACTTAAAAGGCGTGTTTTAAAACACATTACCTGGATTTACTAAATGTTTTGTCATTGAGTAAATGTAACCTGGTCTAATTTCATCCTAACTTGGCACCCATAGATTGCTCTGACCTCCAGCTGTTATTATAACCTGGCTTATGGTAAATTGGGTCATTATATAAAACTTTTCAGTAGCCTCATGTCTCAGGTTGTTTTAAGCACTTCTGTCTGTATGGTAACTCGTTCGTTGCAGCTCCCAGAACTCCACTTCCTCTTTCTATCTTCTTCATGTGGTAGCAATAACAGTATAGGATAAAGCTAAATAGTACATTCTTCTATGAGATGCCATCACATTCAAATGAAGCTCAACTGTTTGAGGCTTTTGATTCTGCATGTAACAACCTATTTGATGAATCAGAAAGGAGGGCAAGCCATTTGACTTAAGAGAAAGGGCCAGTGCGTTTAAGGGTCTTTGTCACAAAGCAATGGCTTCTTGAATGGTATTTTCCCAGGTCTGGAAAGCAACTGACCTCTGAGACAAGTTGAATTTGCCTCAAGCCTCACTGCATTATGCCATTAGAAAGAAGCTGAGTGAAGCCCAAAGATGATCAAACTGTGCAGCCTACCTGACTTCTTAAATCCCTTTGTGGAAAGAATCCTTAATTGCGAAATTTCTCCAAGAAATTTAATTTGCTCAATTTCTTAATAAATCTTCCTGTAATTTCTCAGTGGACCATGCAGACAATATTTACTTGATTTGAATAAATGACTAACAATATGGATAAGGAAGCTTCTCTTTAAAGTGTGTCCATTGATTAATGACTTGGGCAAGATTCACTTTATGGTTCTTGGCTGCCTTATTAGTCATTTTATAATCATGAGTTTTTGTCACTTGAAAATTCAACTTTCTCTGTGGAAACCCAGTTGCAGTCACGTGTTTTTTACTGTTAACTAGGGAGAATGTGACCATACTCACCCTGTGACAATTCAATGACTTTGCCTTTGGAAAAATTTACTAAGCTTTTTGATAGTGCACCCTTGAAGAACACTGCCCAATAATATGGAGAATCACAAAGCTGGGCAGGCCCTTAGATCTCTTCCAGCTGAAACCGCTGATGTACAGAAAAGTAAACTGAGGCATAGAGCCAACAACAGGGTTACCTGCATTGTTAGGCTGCCCACCCTAGATCAGTACAAGCTTCTTCTACTAGGAAATACATGAGCTTTTGTCCCAAATTTACCTTCTGGTTGGGGAAGTAAAACTGACACATGTAAACATGTAAAGATAGCACACAGCAAGATATCAAGTATAACCAGATGTAGCCCATACTCAATGTAACAGGTTGCATTTTACAGTCATGCTGGATATTAGGACCAGTCCACAGTTCAGGTTGGAAAACAAAGCAAGCTTTGAGTCAGAGCAGAGCAGCAACAACTGTCATTCTGTGGCACAACATAAACCTGGGCCACCTGCCATTTCAGTCTGGGTTGCATGTGGCAAAATTGTCAAATGGATCAGACAGAGGGGCTCCAGGATGCAGAGAACCCAGCCTAGAACCACTATGACAGGAAGGTCAGAAAAGCCTGAAGCTCTTGTCCGGCAGGACTTTCTTCTACCTCATTCTGGCAGTGTCTTTCCAAACAGGAGGCTGATACGGTACAGGAGCTAGTAGCACAGGTTCTAGAGCCAGGTGGACCTGGGTAGGTCCCAGACCTGCTACTATGTCATTGTGTGACTTTGAGCACTTTATTTTACTCAAGTTTCATTTCCTCATCTGTAAAATGAGGATATAATTAATGCCTGCCTGACATAATTCTGTGAAGATCAACTGAGTTAATGAATGGAGGTAAAACATTCAGCAGTTTCTGACAATGCTTATTGCAAAGATCTATTACTAATATACTCAAATCAACTATGCTATTAGCAATGAGAGAGTGTGTGTGTGTGTGTGTGTGTGTGTGTGTGTGTGTTTCCATATACTGTGTTCTGGCTGTTTTAGCCATCAAGGAGAGATTTGATTTATGGGATTCAGTTGGTTGTACAATGAATAGCCATATAATAGCTGGAAACAACAAATGATGTTAAGGTGGAATCATAAGGAACAGCTCATTTGTAAGTGGTCCTGTCGATTGTTAGATGTTTATCAATCGGCTTCTTTTTTACAGGCACAAAAAAGACTACATTTCCCAGGCTGCCTCACAGTCAGGTTCAGGCTATTTGACTAAATTATGGACAGTAAGATGTGAGAATTCATGTGCACCACTTCCATGTTGACATACACCCACCTGATGATTCCCTACTCTTGCCACTCTTTCTTCTCCTTTCATGGTCACGTGTTCCAGATGGAGTAACCACTAAATGGAATGAGCACATATCCCTTAGTTATTGCTTGTAGTAGAGCCAAGGAATGCAGTTACCTACACTTTATAATATTGCATGATCAAGAAAGAAATTTTTATTGTGTTAAGACTCTGATTGGAGATACTATAATATTAGGATAATAATTTAAAGATTATTATGGAAACTAGCGTTAATTATCCTAATGCCTAATTGTGCAGACTGGCTGACTAGAACTGTTCAAATGCAAAGAAAATGAAGATAACAAAAATGTCCATATTGAAATAATTCAAAGACCATGGTTAATAATAGTCAATTGTATTAATTAAAGTACAAGCCATTTTTAATGTCATGCCCAAAATTATGTTATTGGGTTGAATTTACTTTTGATTTTGCTGTTAACCAGTTTTTTTTTTTTTTAAATAATACCCCAAAAGGCAACATTCTGACTTGGGACTGAAAACAGGGTGTATGTTCAGTTGTTGCCAGAAAATGCCCTTCACTATATGCTGCTGAGTGAAAAACAAAAGCATATTTCAAAAAGTACAGATTGACTTCATTGAAAAAAACTATTACAGTGTCTACAGTGATGTTTCTCATGGCAGTGGGGTTATAAATAGTCACGTAATTTTTTCCTGTGTACTTTATTATGTTTTGTAAATCTTCCTCAAAAGCACATATGACTTGTAAACAAAAAGATAGTAAAAAGCCGTCTTTATTATTTAAATATTTTTTATTTCAAGTCCTTTATTCTTTTGCAGATAAATAATCCCTGATATTACTAAAGTAGAAAAGCAACAATAAAATAGACTATTCATATAGATTTTGATAGCAAAATCTTGCTATACAAAGAATTTTATCTTTGAGCTTAAGGGCTTGAGCAAGTCAAGTCACATCATTAGTTCCAGGTTGTGGGAGGAAGTGCCACAGCTGAGCTAGCAGTACCGAGGTGATTTTCAAAAGGAGGGATTTTAAGCTGAAATAGCAGAAAGACCAGAACATTGGCCTGAAATACCTATGTTTGCTTTGGAAAAATACCAGTAAGAAAAAGTTCACTGTAAGAAAGATATTTCTGGTGCAGTTTCTTTAATAGTCTTCTAGTGGCTTAAGTATTCTTCCTTTTTTTTTTAAATAAAAAACTGCTTTACTGAAGTATAATTGATATATGAAAAACTTCTCCCATATTTAATGTATACAATTTAATGTTAAGCCATAAGCATGCACCTGTGAAGCCATCACCACAATCAAGGTGGTAAACACATCTATCACCCCCAAAGATTTCCTGGTGCCCACCCCTTCTTTCTGCAGGTAAGAACAGGACATGAGATAGAACCTCTTAAATGTTTTAATTGCACAATACAACACAGTATCATTAACTATAGAAACTGTGTTGCACAGCAGATCTCAGGAAGTTATTCATCTTGAACAACTGAAGGTTTTTACCTACCGAGCAACAGCTTCCTATCTATCCCTGCCCAGACCTACCCCAGTCACCATTCTCTGCTTCTATGAGTTTGACGATTTTAGATACCTCACATGAGTGAAATCAGGCAGTCTTGCCCTCTCCGATTAACTGATTTCCCTTCATATATTGTCCTCCAGATTCATCTATGTTGTCACATATCGGAGGATTTCTCTTTTTTCAATGCGGCATAATATTCCATTTTATATATATATATATATATATATATATATATATTCTGCATTTTCTTCAATTAATTCATCCATCAATATGATTTAGATTATTTCCATATCTAGAATATTGTGAGTAATCCTGCAATGAGCAGGGAGTGCAGATATCTCTTTGAAATTCTGATTTAAATTTTTTGGATCTATACCCAAAGTGGGATTGGTGGGTTATATGGCAGTTCTATTTTTAATTTTTTGGGGAGCTTCCATACTGTCTGTCATGGTGGCTGTACCATTTTACTTTCCCATCAACAGTATACAAGGGTTTAAATTTTTCCACATATTCACCAATTTATCTTTTGACTTTCTGATAACAGCAACCCTAACAGGTATACAATGTGCATCATATACCATGACCTAGTGGGATTTATCCCTAGGCTGCAAGGATGGTTCAACATGTGGAATTCAACTAATGTGAATTCTGTGTCCCTTCTGTGGCATTGCATCCCCTCCTATGTGACTAGGTCCTGGTGAGAGAACCAAGCTCTCTCTTGCCACACTGCCTTGTCTTAGAGCCTGCAGATATCCACTGTTGCCCAGTCATGCCCCAGCATAGCATTCATCTGCTGTGGGTGCAGATGGCTGGGAACTGGGGTGGTCAGAGACAACTGAGGAGATGGGCTTTTCTCCAGTTGGACGTAACTCTGGTCAATGACAGTAGTTCCTTCTCTGTAATAGCTTGACCCCTTTGTCTTGGCCTAAGTTTGGTTTTCTCTCACCCCACTTATATCCAACCTAAGTTTAGTCTTCACAAAACTTCCTGAGAAAGTGTTTGAACTCCAGCACACAGTTGCAAAACCTTCACTGAGCATTTGCTAAGTGCTAGCATGGAGTTAGGCCTGGTGACTCACTCACACTTGATCATGACATCTGTATAGTATCACTGCATGTCACTCACACTTGATCATGACATCTGTATAGTACCACTGCATGTCACTCACACTTGATCATGACATCTGTATAGTACCACTGCATGTCACTCACACTTGATCATGACATCTGTATAGTACCACTGCATGTCACTCACATTGGAGAAAACTCAAGCTCAAATGCCTGCCTAGATGTTCTTTCTTATATTAACTTTAAGGATGCCAAAGTCAGCCTAGCAGATAGACTGAAGATGGGCATTGTTTTCCCTCACTGACATGATTTGTTATTTAAATTATTATAGTGGAAGGCATAGAATGGGGTTCTGATGGAAAAACCTCCAGCTAGCTTGTACACTGCCATTCCCTCTGTCACAAATACTTGGAGCCAATGCAGGCATAGCAAATGAAGCAGGTCTCTGGCACTTTTTCTCACTTCAGGGTGAGTGGAAAGGAAAATATTATTTCTCAAAAGTTTTTTCTTCTATGGACTTCTGCACAGAACATGGCTTTCCTGAGGTGCCTGGCTACAGGTGCAGTATGTCGTATTGCTGGATGAGCTTATACTTTCCCCCAGCCAGAATATGTCATTTGCTAGTCTTGACACTGTAACCCACATCCTCATACAGTCTATTCCTTTGGCTTAGATTTGTACCTAAAAACAAATAAAAACCCTGTTAAAATGTGTCTTACCTCCAGAGCCACCTTATTGTTCAATGGACGATTGCATTACTGAAGGAACCCAGAATAGGAACTTCCTCGATTACTTATTTGCGATGAATCATGCTCTGTCATCCAGTGGCATTCTTCCTAGCTCTGTTAACTTTCCCTCTATGTGTGTCTGCCAATGAATATTCTGATTCCGCAAGAGTAAAGATTTTATCTTACTTTTTTTTTGTATAGTCTGTAGTGACCCAGAATTCTTTAAGGAAGGTGCTGAGTGGATATTTTCAGTGGGGCTAAATAATGATTTTCTGCTGCTCTCCATTTATTTCTTAACTCAGTTTAGATTTAGAAATGATTAGAGTTGATACTAAAGACCGTTTCATCCTATCCCCAAACCCCAGCATTGTGTAAATAAGAAAACTACACTAGTTATGAACTACCCAGGATAACACCCTCATTAGTGGAAGCATCAGGACATGGCTTTTCACTTCAGTGCTCTCTCTATTACAGAGTGCAGTATCCAGGCATCTAATGGGGTCAGGAGGAAATGGGACATAAAATAGGTAAGTTCTGTAAAGGAGGAAGCACCAGGAGAGTGAGGTAGACTCTGAGGCTGGGAAAGGGGAGGGAGGCTACCAGGGATCATGGTGAAATCTAAAGGTAAGAACAACAAAAGAGGAAGGAACATGGGCGAGAGCAGCAGGAATGGAGAGGCAAGCTTCATTTAACTGCTCTTTTGCCAAGGTCTGAGCCAGCTGTGGGAAGTTACCGTATTTCAAAAATGGCAGCAACAGTGCCTCAGATCCAATCAGCTCCTCTACAGCAGGACCTTACCACATCCCCAGCAGGAGGTGTGTCTAGTTCTTTTCCCTTGAACCTGGACTGGCCTATGACTTTCTAGTAACCAGGAAAATGTGGCTAAAGGGGCATATGTGACTTCTAAGTCTAAATGTTAAGAAGGCATATGTGACTTCTAAGTCTAAATGTTAAGAAGGCAGCCAGCTATTGTCTGGTTTTCTTGGAACATTTGCAGGGGGTAGGGGTGGGGAGCAGTGGGGGCAGCCAGCTGCCATGTAACAAATCCAACTAGCCTGAGACCATTGTGCTGGAGAGGTTGCAGGTGGGCACTCCAGTAGACAGTCCCAACTGAGCCCAGCTTTCCAGCCATCCCTGCCAAGGTGCCAGACATGTGAATAACCCCACCTGCGACTCTAGACCAGGCTATCTGCCAGCTGAACACCACAGAGTGACCTCACTGATGCCTTTGGAGTCAGAGGAGGGGGGTAGAAGAATTGCTCTGTCAAGCCTGACTGAATTTTTGACATATATGACCTGTAAAATATAGTAAAAAAGGTTTTAGAGAATTAAGTGCATGCCCACACGTACAGGCTTGGGCCCCGGGGACCTATGGTCGGCAGTCGGCCCCACCTTCTGTTTGCAGGTGTTGTAAGTCATGGTATAGCTCAATGGAAAATCCATGTTTAGTTCAGTGTGCAAACAGGAACTGATTCTACTTGAAAAGGGGAATCGAAACACCCCACATGGGTACCACAGTGCAAAGGAGAAGGTTAATTGTGGAAAAAGATGATGCCAAAGCACATGGTCCCAGAATGCTCGGCCCAGAGAGACACAGAGTTGCACTCCTTCACAGCCATGTTCATAATAAGATAGCATATTCCCAGTATACTGAAGCAAAATTTTTCTGTCCAAAATCCCTCCTGGATATAGAAAGGCACATGAGTCTCCTTTTTGTGCTGGAGTTCTGAAAGTTAGAGCTGGGCATGGAGAGGGCATGGGTGTGTCAGTGTGTATGGAATATTGTATTTCCAAAGATAGCGTCAGCAATATCTCCTCTCTCACTTGCCACTCTTCCATCAAGAAGGTAGTCTGTTCTCTCTCCCTTTGAATCTGTGCCAATCTTGTGATTCTTTTGAGCAATGAAATGTGGTGAAATGGGACCTTGAGAAGCCTGGCAGCTTCTGCTATTGCTCTCTGGAGGAAGTCAGCTTTCATGGAAGAAGTCCAACTCTCTTAGAATGACCATGCCACGAGAGGCCAACCTTGCCATATGGAGAGGCCTCGGGGAGGGGAACTCAAGCCCCCAGCTGACAGCCCTGGCTGGATCACAGCCGCCAGCCAACACCAACATGTTGCCAACAACGTGAGGAATGTTGGTGTGGTAGTGGGTCCTCCAATTCCAGTCGAGCTGTCCCAGCTGACTACACATGAACAGAGGTGGGCTTTGCTTGCTGAGACCTGCTCAAACCACCGAACCATAAACAAATAAATGGTTCTGTTGTCCTGGGCCATGAAGTTTGGAGGTGGTTTGTTATGTAGTCATAGCTAACCAAAATAGGAGGAAAAGACATAGAGCTGGCCTGTGCGCGTGGACGTACCGTGATGGGGGTATGAAAGTAAGTTCCAGGACAAAGGCCTGGAAATCCAGGGACAGGCCATAGCATTGGATTCAAAAGGGGTGACTGAGAGTCATCAAACAGATCACAAATGGAGAGTTTGCCTCAGAAATTCGAGAACATAGAACAGGGGACAGATACAAGGAGAGGATACCAAGGCAATGGTTAATTAAGTTTGTGGGTTATTTTTTAAAAGTGTCAGATCAAGAAGGATTTTTGAGGGATTTTCTCTGACCCCCTTCATATAAATTGCTTAAAGGATACAACTAAAGCAAATATAAAATAAATATTTCTAAAATTTGATTTTAATAGGACTTTGAAGCAAGCTTATATCCCAGTCCATGGCAGGGGCAAACAGCAAAGAAAGGCCATCACTCTGCCCTTACCTGTGCCAGGTAGCATCCCATGCAGTCCTGGTGGCTGAGGCAGAACGGGGTCAGGATTCACTGTAATGCATTGTTGTTTACATAGTAAATTTTATATGGGTCTAATTTCTTGCAAGGGCCCTGTTATCTTCATAAAGCCTTGACTTAAAGAACCCTTCTTTAAGGGTTTGTGTGTATGATATAAATACACATTCAGGAGGGACCTTGTGGATATGAAGATTCTAGTACTCAGAATCTGTAAATAGCTAGGTAAGCGCCACCATTTGTAGAATTCTTTTTTTTTTATATATATAAAGTATTTTTATTTGTATGAGATGTTTGGATTGGCTCAAATGCTTAATACTTTTTTTTTTTTTAATTTTTTATTGGATTATAGGTTTTGGGGTACATGAGCAGAGCATGCAAGACAGTTGCGTAGGTACACACATGGCAGTGTGCTTTGCTTTTCTTCTCCCCTTCACCCACATTTGGCATTTCTCCCCAGGCTATCCCTCCCCACCTCCCCCTCCCACTGGCCCTCCCCTTTTCCCCCCAATAGACCCCAGTGTTTAGTACTCCCCTTTCTGTGTCCATGTGTTCTCATTTTTCATCACCCACCTATGAGTGAGAATATGCGGTGTTTCATTTTCTGTTCTTGTGTCAGTTTGCTGAGGATGATGTTCTCCAGATTCATCCATGTCCCTACAAACGACACGAACTCATCATTTCTGATTGCTGCATAATATTCCATGGTGTATATGTGCCACATTTTTCCAATCCAGTCTATTATCAATGGGCATTTGGGTTGATTCCAGGTCTTTGCTATTGTAAACAGTGCTGCAATGAACATTCGTGTACATGTGTCCTTATAGTAGAACGCTTTATAGTCTTTTGGATATATACCCAGTAATGGGATTGCTGGGTCAAATGGAATTTCTATTTCTAAGGCCTTGAGGAATCGCCACACTGTCTTCCACAATGGTTGAACTAATTTACACTCCCACCAGCAGTGTAAAAGTGTTCCTTTTTCTCCACATCCTCTCCAGCATCTGTTGTCTCCAGATTTTTTAATGATCGCCATTCTAACTGGCGTGAGATGGTATCTCAATGTGGTTTTGATTTGCATCTCTCTGATGACCAGTGACGATGAGCATTTTTTCATATGATTGTTGGCCTCATATATGTCTTCTTTCGTAAAGTATCTGTTCATATCCTTTGCCCACTTTTGAATGGGCTTGTTTGTTTTTTTCCTGTAAATCTGTTTGAGTTCTCTGTAAATTCTGGATATCAGCCCTTTGTCAGATGGGTAGACTGCGAAAATTTTTTCCCATTCTGTTGGTTGCTGATCCACTCTAGTGACTGTTTCTTTTGCCGTGCAGAAGCTGTGGAGTTTCATTAGGTCCCATTTGTCTATTTTGGCTTTTGTTGCCAATGCTTTTGGTGTTTTGTTCATGAAGTCCTTGCCTACTCCTATGTCCTGGATGGTTTTGCCTAGATTTCCTTCTAGGGTTTTTATGGTGCCAGGTCTTATGTTGAAGTCTTTAATCCATCTGGAGTTAATTTTAGTGTAAGGTGTCAGGAAGGGGTCCAGTTTCTGCTTTCTGCACATGGCTAGCCAGTTTTCCCAACACCATTTGTTAAACAGGGAATCCTTTCCCCATTGCTTGTTTTTGTCAGGTTTATCAAAGATTGTATAGTTGTATGTATGTTGTGTTGCCTCCGGTGCCTCTGTTTTGTTCCATTGGTCTATATCTCTGTTTTGGTACCAGTACCATGCTGTTTTGATTACTGTAGCCTTGTAGTATAGTTTGAAATCCGGTAGTGTGATGCCCCCCGCTGTGTTCTGTTTGCTTAGAATTGACTTGGCTATGCGGGCTCTGTTTTGGTTCCATATGAAGTTCATGGTGGTTTTTTCCAGTTCTGTGAAGAAAGTCAATGGTAGCTTGATGGGGATAGCGTTGATTCTGTAAATTACTTTGGGCAGTATAGCCATTTTCACGATATTAATTCTTCCTAACCATGAACATGGAATGTTTCTCCATCTGTTTGTGTCCTCTCTGATTTCGTTGAGCAGTGCTTTGTAGTTCTCCTTGAAGAGGTCCCTTACGTTCCTTGTGAGTTGTATTCCAAGGTATTTTATTCTTTTTGTAGCAATTGCGAATGGCAGTTCGCTCTTGATTTGGCTTTCTTTAAGTCTGTTATTTGTGTAGACGAATGCTTGTGATTTTTGCACATTGATTTTATATCCTGAGACTTTGCTGAAGTTGTTTATCAGTTTCAGGAGTTTTTGGGCTGAGGCAATGGGGTCTTCTAGGTATACTATCATGTCGTCTGCAAATAGAGACAATTTGGCTTCCACCTTTCCTATTTGAATACCCTTTATTTCTTTTTCTTGCCTGATTGCTCTGGCTAGAACTTCCAGTACTATATTGAATAGGAGTGGTGAGAGAGGGCATCCTTGTCTAGTGCCAGATTTCAAAGGGAATGCTTCCAGTTTTTGCCCATTCAGTATGATATTGGCTGTTGGTTTGTCATAAATAGCTTTTATTACTTTGAGATACGTTCCATCGATACCGAGTTTATTGAGGGTTTTTAGCATAAAGGGCTATTGAATTTTGTCAAATGCCTTCTCTGCGTCAATTGAGATAATCATGTGGTTTTTGTTTTTGGTTCTGTTTATGTGGTGAATTACGTTGATAGACTTGCGTATGTTGAACCAGCCTTGCATCCCCGGGATGAATCCTACTTGATCATGGTGAATAAGTTTTTTGATTTGCTGTTGCAATCGGCTTGCCAATATTTTATTGAAGATTTTTGCATCTATGTTCATCATGGATATTGGCCTGAAGTTTTCTTTTCTTGTTGGGTCTCTGCCGGGTTTTGGTATCAGGATGATGTTGGTCTCATAAAATGATTTGGGAAGGATTCCCTCTTTTTGGATTGTTTGAAATAGTTTTAGAAGGAATGGTACCAGCTCCTCCTTGTGTGTCTAGTAGAATTCGGCTGTGAACCCGTCTGGACCTGGGCTTTTTTTGTGTGGTAGGCTCTTAATTGCTGCCTCAACTTCAGACCTTGTTATTGGTCTATTCATAGTTTCAGCTTCCTCCTGGTTTAGGCTTGGGAGGACACAGGAGTCCAGGAATTTATCCATTTCTTCCAGGTTTACTAGTTTATGCGCATAGAGTTGTTTGTAATATTCTCTGATAATGGTTTGAATTTCTGTGGAATCTGTGGTGATTTCCCCTTTATCATTTTTTATTGCATCTATTTGGTTGTTCTCTCTTTTATTTTTAATCAATCTGGCTAGTGGTCTGTCTATTTTGTTGATCTTTTCAAAAAACCAGCTCTTGGATTTATTGATTTTTTGAAGGGTTTTTCGTGTCTCAATCTCCTTCAGCTCAGCTCTGATCTTAGTAATTTCTTGTCTTCTGCTGGGTTTTGAGTTTTTTTGATCTTGCTTTTCTAGCTCTTTCAATTTTGACGATAGGGTGTCAATTTTGGATCTCTCCATTCTCCTCATATGGGCACTTATTGCTATATACTTTCCTCTAGAGACTGCTTTAAATGTGTCCCAGAGGTTCTGGCACGTTGTGTCTTTGTTCTCATTGGTTTCGAAGAACTTCTTTATTTCTGCCTTCATTTCGTTGTTTACCCAGTCAACATTCAAGAGCCAGTTGTTCAGTTTCCATGAAGCTGTGCGGTTCTGGGTCGGTTTCTGAATTCTGAGTTCTAACTTGATTGCACTATGGTCTGAGAGGCTGTTTGTTATGATTTCAGTTGTTTTGCATTTTTTGAGCAGTGCTTTACTTCCAATTATGTGGTCAATTTTAGAGTAGGTGTGATGTGGTGCTGAGAAGAATGTGTATTCTGTGGATTTGGGGTGGAGAGTTCTGTAAATGTCCACCAGGTTTGCTTGCTCCAGGTCTGAGTTCAAGCCCTGGGTATCCTTGTTGATTTTCTGTCTGGTTGATCTGTCTAGTATTGACAGTGGAGTGTTAAAGTCTCCCACTATTATTGTGTGGGAGTCTAAGTCCTTTTGTAAGTCATTAAGAACTTGCCTTATGTATCTGGGTGCTCCTGTGTTGGGTCCATATATGTTTAGGATCGTTAGCTCTTCTTGTTGTATCGATCCTTTTACCATTATGTAATGGCCTTCTTTGTCTCTTTTGATCTTTGTTGCTTTAAAGTCTATTTTATCAGAGATGAGAATTGCAACTCCTGCTTTTTTTTGCTTTCCATTAGCTTGGTAAATCTTCCTCCATCCCTTTATTTTGAGCCTTTGTGTATCCTTGCATGTGAGATGGGTTTCCTGGATACAGCACACTGATGGGTTTTGGATTTTTATCCAATTTGCCAGTCTGTGTCTTTTGATTGGTGCATTTAGTCCATTTACATTTAGGGTTAATATTGTTATGTGTGAATTTGATACTGCCATTTTGATGCTAAGTGGCTGTTTTGCCTGTTAGTTGTTGTAGATTCTTCATTATGTTGAAGCTCTTTAGCATTCAGTGTGATTTTGGAATGGCTGGTACTGGTTGATCCTTTCTATGTGTAGTGCCTCTTTCAGGAGCTCTTGTAAAGCAGGCCTGGTGGTGACAAAATCTCTGAGTACTTGCTTGTTTGCAAAGGATTTTATTCTTCCTTCACTTCTGAAGCTCAGTTTGGCTGGATATGAAATTCTTGGTTGAAAGTTCTTTTCTTTAAGAATGTTGAATATTGGCCCCCACTCTCTTCTGGCTTGTAGTGTTTCTGCCGAGAGATCTGCTGTGAGTCTGATGGGCTTCCCTTTGTGGGTGACCCGACCTTTCTCTCTGGCTGCCCTTAGTATTCTCTCCTTTATTTCAACCCTGTTGAATCTGACGATTATGTGCCTTGGGGTTGCTCTTCTTGTGGAATATCTTTGTGGTGTTCTCTGTATTTCCTGCAATTGAGTGTTGGCTTGTCTTGCTAGGTGGGGGAAGTTTTCCTGGATGATATCCGGAAGAGTATTTTCCAGCTTGGATTTATTCTCTTCGTCCCCTTCTGGTACACCTATCAAATGTAGGTTAGGTCTTTTCACATAGTCCCACATTTCTTGGAGACTTTGTTCATTTCTTTTTGCGCTTTTTTCTCTGATCTTGGTTTCTCGTTTTATTTCATTGAGTTGGTCTTCGACTTCAGATATTCTTTCTTCTGCTTGGTCAATTCGGTTATTGAAACTTGTGTTTGCTTCGCGAAGTTCTCGTATTGTGTTTTTCAGCTCCTTTAATTCATTCATATTCCTCTCTAAGGTATCCATTCTTGTTATCATTTCCTCGAATCTTTTTTCAAGGTTCTTAGTTTCTTTGCATTGATTTAATACCTGATCTTTTAGCTCACAAAAGTTTCTCATTATCCATCTTCTAAAGTCTAATTCCATCATTTTGTCACAGTCATTCTCCGTCCAGCTTTGCTCCCTTGCTGGTGAGGAGTTTTGGTCCTTTCTAGGAGGCGAGGTGTTCTGGTTTCGGGTGTTTTCCTCCTTTTTGCGCTGGTTTCTTCCCATCTTTGTGGATTTGTCCGCTGGTTGTCTGCGTAGTTGCTGACTTTTCGTTTGGGTCTCTGAGTGGACACCCAGAATGTTGATGATGAAGTATTTCTGTTGCTTGGTTTTCCTTCTACCAGTCTAGCCCCTTTGCTGTACGACTGCTGAGGTCCGCTCCAGACCCTGCTTGTTTGGGGTGCACCTCTAGTAGCTGTGGCACAGCGAAGGACGCTACCAGTTTCTTTCTCTGCTCTCTTTGTCCCAGGATGATGCCTGCCTAATGTCAGTCTTTTGGATATAGAGGGGTCAGGGAGCTGCTTGAGGAGACAGTTTGTACTTTATAGGGGTTTAGTTGCTGAGCTGTGCACTCTTGTTCATTCAGGGCTGTTAGGCTGCTATGTTTTATTCTGCTGCAACAGATCTCATTAAAAAACCCCTTTTTTTTTTTTTCTCAAATGCTCTGTGTTGAGGGGTTTGGGCTTTATTTTTGGATGTCCGATCAGGTGTCCTGCCCAGCTAGAAGGCAGACTAGCCACTGTTTGGCTGCCGAGGCTCCGCCCTGCTGTTGTGTGATTCGCGCTGTTCCTGCCGGCTCTGCTGTGGTCTCCGCCACGCCCTGAGGCGGAGTCTCTTCGTTGTAGCGTGTTGCCTCAGCAACGGCAGGCTGCGTCAGCAGTGGGCGTGTATCTCAGTAGGGACGGGTTGTCTCGGCAACGGCTGGCTGCGTCAGCAATGGGCGTGTATCTCAGTTGGGGCGGGTTGCCTCGGTAGTGGTGGACGCCCCTCCCCCACAGAGCGTCTCGGACCGTCTGCTCGGGATAGTTTGAAATCGCGGTTTTGTTCGTCCCACTGGGTATCCCAATCCCTGCAATCCCCTGGGCTGGCCTACTGTCCAAGTCTCGTTCAGTCTCAAGTCCAGCCCTCTCAAGTCTCAGGTTGCCGGTTCAACAGGACACCTGGACAAGTGCGCCCCGTGGGGATTGCTGGGTAGGGCCGGCCGCCGCCGCCCCCACTGCCGGCTTCGCCAGGCAGACCTACTGCCTGGCGTCCCGTGTCTTTTTTATACTTGGGAGTTTCCCCGTTCTGTGGGCAACAAAGATCAGTCTGGAAATGCCGCTCTGACTCACTGTTTGCGGATTCAACGAGAAGAGCTCCAATCCTGGGTTGTTCTCACAGCGCCATCTTTCCATTTGTAGAATTCTATCTTCACTGTGTCTATTTCCAACTGTGTACCCTGTGTGGTATGTTAGCATAGATCATAATTGATGCATTATCACCTTAAAGAAATTGGATTTATTATTCCATCTCTTGCTTCAATCACATTCAGAATATTCTAAATTTCTAGTGTCTCAGCAAAAGCTATGCTGAGGATTATGTTAGCCCCGTCCCTTAACAGAGCTTAGCCTAAGCTTAATTATGGAATATTCCAAGGCTGCTTCTTGTTTCTGCAGCCATTTTTTGTAATATGTTGTTCCTTTTACCAGGGGAAACAGGAATACCATGTCCTGTGATAACTAACCTCAGTCCTAGGGTGCCATGGAAGCCTGCCCCCTCTCATGTGCATTATGCTCCTCACCTGCCCCCTCATCCACGAACACTTACTCATTTTGATGATGTAATATGTGAGATATTTTTTGAATAATTTTTGACACAGTAACATGTTCATAATGTTGTTTACTTGAAAAGGAACATAACGCTATGATAAACACAGCATTAAAAATGTAATAGAAGTAGAAATTCCATTATTTAAACTACTAATGGCAACATTTCTTTTAGGGAGAAACTGTTCTGCAAATATAAAATAATTTGTTCTGCTTTAGAAAATAACGTGATAGAGGCACTTGACTTAGAAGGAAAGGCCTGAGGGTGAAGAGTTGGTAGGAGTATAAGAAACAGCAGGCAGTGGCTAAATTGCTCTGCAGGAGCCCAGAAACAGGGAAAGAGAGCCCAGAGGTATTCCCAGGCTGAGGACAGTAGGGCATATGATGGCTGGTGGGGATCCTCTGGCAATGCGGATGGCCAGAGGACACTGTGAGGAAGGCCTGGCTGATGTTTTATTTGAAGCTATATGCTGCAATATACACTTTCACTCTCTGGTCTTCAGTTACCACAGTCACAAATATAACAGTTGTGTGTGTGTGTGTGTACATATGTGCTTGTGCATGCACTCAAACATGCACAAATGTGTGTTTTGGGGAAGGAGGCAGATCTGGCAATAAGCAGAGATAACATTTATGGAGGCAGAAGCTGGAACCAAGAACTGACTATGAGAAAATAGACTCCTTATCAATCTGTAGAAATTTAAGGAGGGCTTTGGGCTTTTACAAGTAGAGAACTGAGGTTTGCACCATTTTATCCAGACCTCAAAATCCATAATTATGTAGCTGGAAAGAAGAATCAAGTGTTAAGATTCGTTATCTCTTGGTGGTGGGGATAATTTTCTTCTTTAGGGTGTTTTCTATTATATTTTCTACATTGAGCATTTAGTATTTTTAAAATTAGGAAAAGTTTTTAAAAACTGCACTCATTCTGAATGTTCCTGAATTTAGCCATAAGTTGGGAAGGACTTAACAAATTAATCTCATACCTGGTGTTAGTGACTAATAACATATAATGAATGGATAATAATAAACATGTGCAAAACATTGTGTTTTAGCAGGGGCCTCCTGGAGACTGTAATTCTGAAGGGCAAAGGAATATAATTTCAAGTAGAGGAAGACAGCATGACTCAAGTAACTCCATATTTGACTTATCTAAAGACGTATGTTGCCCGTTAGCTAAAGGTGTGGATAAACTCTGGAAATGGAAGGAGAATTGTATCTCATGAGTGATATTTGAGAAAAGCAGAAGTTCTCAAGGCACCCAGAAACGTACCTGTGGAAATTCTGCCTCTGTCTGTGAAAATTGGCACCAATATTTCCTACTGGGCTCTTCAGCTATCATGAATTGTTTTCTCTTGGATTTTAAAAAATATACGCTGGGCGCTTTACTCTTCTTTACCCTCCAGAGTGGATAAAATCCCTAATAGCTTGAAGCCCAAGATTTGTGAACATATGTTTTATGAGGGCAGGGGCCGTGCCTGTCTTCCCAGCTGCCTCCTGAGGACCTAGAACAAAGCCTGGGACAGAGAAGGATACAATAGCGACTGATAATCACTTATTTTACTAAGCGTTTACAGTGTGAAAGGGCTTGTTCAAAGGACCTTAAATATACTCCAAGCGTCTCATGCATCCTTACAACATGCTGGTGAGGCAGATAAATTTTTTATCCCTATTTTGTAGATTTAAAAAGCTGGGACACAGGGAGATTAAGTCACTTACCCAAGTTTGCACAAATGGCAAATTGTGAAGCCAGCCGTAAACTCAGACTGCCTGTGTTTATATTCTGATGCTTTGGTAGCTGCTGTATAAATGGAAGGTAGCTAGAGGAAGGGAGGCAGGGAGGAAAATGTCAGTCACTTCGAGTTATTTTTCTTCCCCTTTGGCAAGAGGATGCTGCAGAGGTCAATAATTCCCTCTGAATTCAGGTGGGGTCCCTTTGAAAATGAGCGACAGAGAATTTTGTGTTTCTCTATCACGGGAATAGGAATTTGACTCCCGGCACCCCCATCTCAACCCCTGACACTGGATGAGTTATCTGCGGTCAGCCTTGCATTTTTTTAGCTTTTCTTTGGAGATGTATCAGGTGACAAGCTGGTCGGTGAAGCAGTTTCCCGAAGAGGCTGCGCCCTTCCCTGAACACTAGAGGGCAGTATTTCAACAGGCCTGAGGATTTTGAACGCATCATTAAGTATGCTTTCATTATTTTCAGGAAAAAAAAAAAAAAAAAAAAAAAAGAGCCTGTTGGACTGATTATTTCAGCTCAAGAATTTGAGAGTCCAGGGTAGGATGCATTTTAATGACTCCAGGGAACCGATCAAATTAAACACATTATCCAGGATTTTCTTCCCTGGCCTCCTCTCACCCGCCTTCTCAGTGCTTCCGTCTGGGCTGCATGAGTCGCAGCCCTGCGCCCCGAATCGTCTGGCTTGCACAGAAGCAGCCCTTGCTGAAGAACCCAGGGCCAGAAAAGGCCTCAGCAGCTTGTCTTGGCGCAGATCCTCCAAGATCACCTTCCAGCAAGACAAACTTAACCGTTGAAGGTTGTGTGCCTAGCCAGCATACCTGCAGCCGGATAGGATGGCCCTTGGCAGGGAAAAACCAACCTAGTCCTGGCGGCTGCCACATCCCCGAAGACCTAGAGCTACACACTCAGCTGGGAGCTTTGCATATGTGATCTCTAATCGTCTCAAAAACCTTGCAAGAAAAATAGTTTTACCATTTTGCAGACAAAGAAACAAATACAGAGAGGTTAAAAAAAATGTGCCCAAGGTCACAAAACCAGCAAGTACAGAACTGGAACTCACATCAGAATGTCCCGCCGCAGAGCCTAGGATACACATGCCATCTACCTATAGCCACTGCCTCTCCCTCTCTTAATCCCTTAAATTCCCATAGTTGGCCAGAACATTAAGTGGACACACTGCATAATTTCCCTTGAGGGGAGGATGGACAGAGGCATCTACTTTGGACCTTGAGAGTGTAAACTTCAAAGTTTTATTCATTCTCCATCCCCTGCAGCTCCTGGAATAAACTGACATTTAATGGTTGCTCAGTGCTGTAAAGATGAACTTTATTTAATTTAATAATATTCTGTATCTCCTTCAGTTATTTGACAGATTTACTGATCATTGTGAAGAAGTTTTTTCACTTTTATATAGGAGCTGTTTCTGCTCAGCTTCTTGTTAAAACACCCTTAGAAACCCATAAGTAAATGTTGTAACTGCATTCTTAGCTTTATTCTCACTGATAAGAGATATAAGTGATTTTTAAAAGGCAGAACTAACTAATCAATCCAAACAAGCAGCTGTAATGTGATTTTAGAGCAATCTGCATGATAAGAGTTGGCCAAGGAGAAATAATTTCCTATAGCAGTGGGGTAACGTGCAAATGAAATATACACTCCAGGCTCCCTCACATCACAGAATGTCTGAGAAATGCCAAGCATAATGTGTTTATGAATGGGAAAGCCAATGGTGTTATATTTTCTCTCAGGTTATTCTCAATCTCATTTTCAGAAGGGACAAAATAGCTCTAAACATTTCTAAATATTTTACTCCATATGGTCCAAATCCCAAGCTTAAAAATATCTACCAACTGCCCACAGAAAAGGTGTTTTAACGAAAAATAAAGAATCAATTTAATTGGAAAATCTCCTTAGGAAAGTTTTCTCAGTGGTAAAATATTGGCTGCCTGCCCTGTGGTGTAGTTGAATGTCTTCTAGCAAAGGCTGGACAATTATTCATTAACCATGTCATGGAAAGTTCACAGTTGGTGGAATGTTGAAATGGGTGACCCTGGGGGATGTTTCCCTCACTCTAAAATTCTAGAAAAGGAAGCACATAGATGGTGATTGCCTTTAATCATAACGAAGTCCGCTATATTATCTTGCAGAGAACCAGGACCAGTGATCTCATCCTCTTGCATGGTCAGAAAGCTTGCCAACTTTCCCCACACCCATCTTTCAACTCCTGCAAACAGGACGGGCCGCCAGTTTTAATAAGCTTCAAAGAAAAGCAAAGAAATCATTATTAAAAATGAGTGAGGAAAGAGTTGCTATACCTAAAATGAGAAAGCTCTGTGGCTGTTCTCACTATCTTGAAAACCAGCTGGTACATGACAGATGTGACAATCAGCACAAACCCTAATTTTTTTCTTTCAACTGTGGACCCAACACGGAAGCCCTGGTGCCCGCCCCTGAGGCCTTCAGCACGCCTGTGAGTGTGTGTGCTTACTTATGGATGGGTGGAGCAGCTGGCCTCCCCATCCAGTGTCCTTTCCTCAGCTCTCTACCAAACATTTCTTGAGTGTCTACTGTGTGCCACGTGTGTCTGTAGGTACTGGGAACACAGTAGTGGGCAAGTAAACCAGGGTTCCTGTTCCCAGAGGACTTACATTCTTCTGGGGAGAAAGACAGAAAAGCATGACTAAATCAGAAAATAGTAGAAATACTTGCTCAGAGGAAAATAAGACATGGAATTGGGAAGGGGAGGGTGTGAGGAACTCCTTTAGGATGTCTGGTGAGGGAAGCCTCTGAAGAGTGGCCTGAATGATGAGAGAAAGCCACGCACGCACAGATCCAGTCAACAGCATTCCAGATAGGGCAAACAGCAAGTTCAATGGCTGTCAGGTGGAAAAGCCCATGGCATGCATGAGAAACACCAAGAAGACCAGTGGGGCTTTAGTGTCATCAATGCAAAGATTGCGATATGAGCTGGGATGGGGGAGAAGTGGCCATGCTGTAATTGGAGAGTGACTGAATCCTGACTGCACTTGAACCATGTAGATCCAGCCTCAGTCACTGAATAAAGGACACTTCAGGATAGCCACAGTTCTGGATCCTTATTCAGGGTACCATTTAGCATCCAGCCATAAGTACAGTTGGCAGAGATGGCCAAAATTCCCTCAGAATGACTCCCCATGTGAGCCTTGAATCTGAAAGTTGGCTGGGGGTGGGGGTGGGGGGGAACAATCACTCTTGTCCTTCATCAACTTTGAAAAATCCATCAAGCATTCATTTACCTGTGATAAGTGCAAGGCCAATATTTCAAAATCTCCCAAGCACCAGTAATTTTTCCCATTGTATCTCTGACTCACCCAAGAGTTTACCTCAGAGTCCCATGAAAACAGCACTCTCTCTGCTGAACAATTTTTAAAACATAATATTATTACAGTCAACTAGAGTCATTGTTCCCCAGGAGGGGAATGATGTTGACGGCTGGGATTTTAGTGTGTGCTGCAGCCTGAAGCTGTGCCGCATGCCACGCACAGTTCCACCACACCTAGGAGCTGTGTTCTTCTCCCCTAACTTTTCTGTTACTTTTATATTCTATTTATAAAGGTAGGTAGAAAATTCTTGATCTTAGAAAATAACTTTGAATGAGAAACAATTAAAAGGCACCTAAACAGAGCCCCACTGAGACTTGGTTCTTTTGGAGAAAGGTGTCCAAACTCCAGCTCACCAACATATGAGCAAAATCAGGCCTAGATCCCTCCTGCTCTTCCTCCCGGCTCCTTCCCTGAGACAGTTTCATTTCAGAAGCAGGCATCCTCCCACTTTGGCCTCCACTCTGCATCTCAGTCTTGCTCTGGGCTTGCTGCCAACCAATCCTGTGGAGTCACCCAGGTGAGAGCGCTGCAGTGTATCGGACTAAACATGAGATGCCTGGAGTTGAGTCCCAGCCCTGCTCCTAACAAGTGTCTGTCTGGTGCCACCTCACCTCTCCCAGCCACAGCACCTCAACTTGTAAGGCCTGCCAACTGAACCAACTACCAGGACTGTCATTTGGCTAGACTCAGATGGCTAATGGCTTTCCTTGTGTAGGACAACTCTGCTGGGATGGGCATCTGATGAGATCTTTGGAAGGTCTCTGAGACCCTTTCGGTGCAGTGTGGGCAAGTCTCTATACTGACCTAGGATTCCGAAAAAGTAATCTCTGTGCTCTTCATACTTTCCTACACCTCTTGTACCCTTCTCCCAGTCAGTCAGAACATCTGGATGAAAAGAAAAAAAAAAACCAGTTACCATCTAGTTTATTTTCTTTGGTTTGACTTCCAAACTAGGCCCCTAGGAGTCAGTCAGAATCAAAAGGGATTACTCTGAGGGGAACAGAACACAGAAATGCCATAATAAAGATTAATAACCATGCCCTCCTCCCTGACTAGAGATTAGGAGGGCTATCTGGGATGGAGGTGGGGGGAAGCAAACAGTGACCCTGGACACACTGTGGAAGCAGCCAGAGGCCATATAAAAAGGAACTGACTGGACAGATGCATGAATAAGGGCCATTACTACCTAGAGAGGCAAAGCACCATGCAGGCACTGCTCCTGCCCACTGCCTGTGGCTCATCCGGTAGAGAGACACCCACTGAAATCCTGACAAGGCTGAGCTGCCACCAGGCTGTCCTGTATGGGACATTTACCATTCTTGTGACTGTCCCAGGATACTAGCAATCTCTTTTCTTATGAAATAGAGCAAGGGACATTGACTTCAAGAAGAGTGGATGGTGTAGAAAGACGAACGCCACCACCTGAAGCCTGTGTGGGGCTGGATGTGGGGCAAATGAGCCTTATTACACAACTCTGTGACCAATTATGATGCCTGGCATTGGCACAGAAGGATGACAGAGTTTGAAGGAATCCAACAAATAGCATTATTTTCCCCAACGTTTAGAATACTAGCCAGGAACCTTGAGAAACACATAAACAGTAGCATTCAAGGAGCCAAAAACACAAGGTTTTGATGGCGTTAGGCCATAGGAGTAAGCATAAGCATGGGTCACAGGATTTTTTTTTTTTTTTTTTTTTTTTTACTTTGTGGATTTATAGGATTTGGACACACCACATAGCCGATTCTTACAGTTGTGTGATGGGCTTTTGACTGATGGGACTGTGATGTCTTAGGTGTTAGTAAACATAGTCCAATGGGGTTTTGATCTTGTAGTGAATGGAAATTTTATCTACAGTCAAGTAGCTGTTTTTATACACATGGGGCAGCAAGTGCCAGCCCTACAAACATACAGGAGCTTCTCTGGGGTAGGTGCACAAAGAAGCCAAGGCAAGGCTGTAATTAGAGGAAAAAGAGAATGTTTTCATATGTCAGTCTTTTAAGTATAGGAGATGGAGCAATTTCTTCATTGCTTGGCTTCAATAACTAGTCCAAGACTTCACAAAGCAGAAGATACATTTCATGTATCTTACAAACAATTTGTATGTGAAGTTCTGCCTTTAAAGTGATGAGCCAGGCTAGATCAGTTGCCCAGTTTCTGGTCCTCTTTTTTTTTTTTTTTGAGATGGAGTTTCACTCTTGTTACTCAGGCTGGAGTGCAATGGCGCGATCTCGGCTCACCGCAACCTCCGCCTCCTGGGTTCAGGCAATTCTCCTGCCTCAGCCTCCTGAGTAGCTGGGATTACAGGTACGCGCCACCATGCCCAGCTAATTTTTTGTATTTTTAGTAGAGACGGGGTTTCACCATGTTGACCAGGATGGTCTTGATCTGGTCCTCTTTTATAATATTTGGAAAACTCAACAAAGACTATTGGCAGGGAAGGGATAGACAGAGACATTATATAAGAAGATGAAGTGGTCAGTTCACCAAGAGGACATAGTTACTATATCCATTACCTAGTAATAGAGCTTCAAAATCCATGAGGCAAAAACTTTAGAACCAAAAGAAGAATAAAGCAAATTCACAATTATACTTAAAGATTTCAGCACACCTCTCCCAGTAATTGATACAAAAAGTAGACAGAAAATGAGTATGAGTACAGATGTTTTAGACAGTATTATCAATCAAATTGGCCTAATAGAATACTTTGCTCTAAAACAACAGAATACATGCTTTGTTCATATAAACCTAGAATATTCATGAGTCATAAAACAAGTCTCAATCTCAATAAATTTAAAAGGATCAAAACGTGCAGGAAAATTAAACTAGCATACAATGGAATTAATTAGAAATTAAGAGAAATATATCTAGAAAATAATAAAATATATTTTTTATATAATGTGTGTCAAAGAATAACTTACAAAATTTAATATTTTTGGATTGAATGAAATTGAAAACACCAAACATCAAAATAATTGAGATGTATCCAAAGCTGTATTTAGGGAGAAATTTATAGCATTAAATGTTTTTATTAAAAAAGAAGAAATATTTCAAATCAAAGATCCAAACTTCTACCTTAAAAATTAGAAAAATAGCAAATTAAATCTAAAGCAAAAAAGAAGGAAGGAAATAATAGAGACAACATTATTAGTAAAATAGGAAATTAAGCAAACAAAAGAGTGAAACAATAAAATCAAAAGCTGATAGTAATAGGCTGAATAATGGTCCCCCAAAGATGTTCATGTTCTAATCTCTGCGACCTGGGAACATGTTACCTTATATGATTAAAAAGAACTTTGCAGGTGTGATTACTAAAAGAATTAAGGGTTTTATCCCGGTGGGTCCTCCAGTGTAATCACAAACATGCTTATAGAGGGAGGTAGGATATCAGAATCATTAGCAGGAGGGGTGATGAAAATTGGAAGATGCAGGGAGGGATCATGGGCCATGGAATGCAGGTGGCCTCTAGAAACTAAAAAAGGTATGAAAATGGATGCAGACTTCAGAGTCTCCAAAAGGAATCAGTCCTGCTGACAGCTTGACTTCAACCCAGTGAGACTCATTTTAGACTTCTGACCTTCAGAACTGTAAAATAATAAATTTGGGTTGTTTTAAGCCACTAAGTTTGTGGTAATGTACTGAAGTAGCAATAGGAAACTAATTCATCAATCCTTTGAAAAGATCAATAAAATAAATAAATCTATAGTCTGATTTATAAGGAAAACAAGAAAGAAAAAACAAAAACGAAAACGTAGGAATAAAAAAGGGGAATCACTTCAGATTTTCCAGATGGCAAAGAAAATTATGAACAACATGTCAATGAATTCAACAGCTTAAATGAAATACACAAATTCCTTACAAGATGATAATTACCATAGCTCTGTGAAAATGAAAATAGAAACCTACAAGGTTGATTTGCATCCTTTTGAAAGCATAGAAACCCAAAGAAAGAAAATAGATAAGCTAAAAATGATAGATAAATAACCTCTATCTATCAAAAGAATTTAATCCGTAATTGAAAGCTTCTAACAAACAAGAAAACTTCAAGCCTAGATGGCTTTACTGTGAATTAGTCCAAACATTTAAAGAAGAAATAATAATAATTCTAGTTGTTACTAATAATTCCATAAAATAGAAAAGGAAGCAATATTTTCCAGCTTACTTAGGGGGTCAGTATTACCTGGGTGCCAAAACCAGACAAAAATATTATGAGAAGAAAACTATAGGCCAATATTTCTCATAACTATGCATGTAAAATTCTCAAATAAATTTGAGCCAATTAAATCCAAAAACATATAAAAAGGATAATATATAATGACCAAGAGGGGTTTACTTCAGAAATGCAAAGTTGATTTAATAGTAGAAGTTAATTAGTATGACTCATATTAACAGATAAATAAGGGAAAATGATAAGACTCATACATGAGGATAAACAATTGGAAACTAAAATTTAAAAATATCTTTTAGGGTAGCATTTGAAAAACATGAAATTCTTAAGTTTAACAAAATATCTGAGAGACTTGTATACTAAATTGCAAAATACTGCTGAGAAAATATTAAAGACTTAAATTAATAGCAAGATATACCATATTCATAGATTAGAAGATGCAATATTGTTTCTTTCCAAATTGATCTATGGATTCCAAGCAATCCCAACACAAATTCTTGCAAGAATTTTGTAGAAGTTGGCAAGGTGATTCTAAAATTTATATGATGCTGCAAAGGACTAGAATAGACAATCTCTGAAAAAGAACAAAGAGAACTCACCCTAATTTTAAGACTTCCTATAAAGTTACATGTAATGATAGTGGGTTATAGGCATCGGTACACACATACTTATTAGTGAATCAGAATATAGACCCACACATATATGATCAATTGATTTGACAAAAGTACCAAGATAATTCAATAAAGTTGGGATAGTCTTTAAATGTGGCTACAACAAGCACTATGAAGAAAAAAAAGGACTTGGACTTTTACCATATTCCATATACAAACATTAACTTGAAAGGAACCATAGAAGAAAATGTAAGAGCTAAACTACAACATTTCTGGGGAAAAAAGGGGGATAAATCTCTGTGACCTTTAGGTAGGTAAACATTTCTCAGGTAGGGTCTTGAACATTAAAATGAAAAACTTCTACTCTTTAAACATCATTGTTTACATAATGCAAGGGCAAACTACAGCCTTGGGAAAAAACATTTGTAAAACACGTATTCTACAAAAATATTTGTTTTCAAAGTATATAAATAATTCAATAACAAGAAGAAACAATTTAATTTTTTAAAAAACAGGCAAAATGTTTAAACAAGCACTTCACTAAAGAATATAGAAGCTTGAGCAAAAGCACATGAAAGATGCTCAACACCAGTAGCCATTAGGAAAATGCAAATGAGACAGAACCACACATCCACCAGGGTGGGTAACATTACAAAGACTGTCAAAATATTGAAATACAAAATGTTAAACATTTTTACATCTTAAAATAGGAAAATATTTCCCCCAAAATCAGAAGATTGTGGAGCAGCAACTGGAACCTCACACGTTGCTGGTGGGAATGCAAAATGATCCAGCCTCTTTGGAAAACAGTTTGGCAGTTTCTTCCAAGTTAAATACATACTTAGAATATGGCCCAGCAAATTCTCTTAGGTATTTATCTAAGAGAATTTAAAAAATGTTTTCATAGAAACACTTTTAAATGTAGGCTCAAAGCAGTGTCACTCATAATTGCCCAAAACTGGAAACTACCCAAATGTTCATTAACTGTTTGGACAAAGAAATTCTGGTATATTCATACTGTGGGATGTTACTCAGGGATAAAAGTGAACTACTCCTGATACATGCAAAAACATGAATGAATCTCGAATATACGCTAAGTGTGTGAACCCAAACCTTTAAGACTGCACACTGCATGATTTGCTTATATAAAATTGTAAAACAGGTGAAAATATAGAGACAGCCAATCAGTGAATCCTCTGGGCTGTGGGTGGGGGAGGGTGTTGACTTCAAAGAGACAGGAGAATTTTGGGGAGTGATGAAAATGTTCTGTATCTTGATTGCCATGATGGTTCCATGATGATTTACATTTATTAAAGCTCATCAAACTGTATACTTGAAAATAGTGAGTTCTGTTGTATGTAAATTATATGTTGATGAAGCCAATTAAAATTTACTGAGTTTTTCAGAAAATAAGAGAACCAAGGGAATAGAGCATTAGGCTGCATTCCACTTTTACAGAATAAGATATAGCTCAAAGGAAGGTTACTCAGAGACAAGACCTTTCAAAAGCTGAGGACAGACGGATCTTGAGGAACACCTGGCAGAAGTCTGGTTTTTCCCTAGACTCCAGGGCACAGCCTTCAGAAGCATCAGCAGCTTCCCTTCAGGAATCTGCTGAGAGTGATATTCCAGCTGAAACTAATGCGAGAAGAGAGCGAAACCTTCCTGGAGAGGCAGGCTTCTCGGATCTGAGTGATTTCAGAAAAACAAAAACAAAAACCAACAAACAAAATAAAAAAAAAATGGTGACAAGCACAACTGTGGCATAGGCCTGAGAGTGCCTTTTTGCAAGAGATAGTGGAGACTAAGTCCCTAGACAGAATCCACATTCACTTCAGCAGTGGGATGGCAGAAACACAATTCTCAAAGGCAAATGGAATCACTTTTCAACATGCTGGATTGGAAATAAAGAAACCACAAAATAAAGCCCAATGACTGGAATGATCACCACTGCAAATTTCTAAATTTTGTTAGAAGGTAGCCTTGTCTCAAAGTCCACCCCCTAATTACCAAGACAATATGCACAGGTGGTCTTCTGGTTCCCCTCTCTAATATGGTGCAAATAGTGCATAATTAGCCTCTAGTTGGTAGAGATTATTCAAATTTTGGGTTCAAAGCCATGTTCTCCAGAGAAAGACATAGAATGACAATTATCATGGCAAAGTTGAAACTAAGAATTCTGTCTCATTTAGATTTATCAGTCTCTTTCTCAGATATCACTGGGTCTTCACTATGGTCTTTGGTAATAATAAGGAGAAGGTTTTGCAGATATAATTTTGCCTGGGATATCTGCTAACTGCTAAGGATTAACATGTTTTCTAAAACAAGTGGGTATGAGACTGCTACTTGAATAATTGTTAGTGTTCTCCTTATCTCCTCCAAAGCAAAGCACATATGAGTAGAGCTGAACTTTTAAGATCCTAGCAGAACTATACCTATCCCAGTGGAAGAGAACTCCATTGCAGCTGCTAAAAGAGTGATACTTCTACCTAGGTATAAAAAGTGTCTCTCTGATAGGCTCAGAAGAAGAATAAACTGGGGAGGATGAAATCTGGGTATTTGATTTCTTTTGGCTTTTAACACAAAGGCAGGATAATTTGATTTTAGACTTTAATATTCAGAGAACTTAATTTTGGAGTTATAATTTCAACCTCAGAAATTCATAGTGGGAGAAGGTTTATACTCAAATGGGAACATTTGTCATTGACATTTTTCTTGGTGTCATTAGATTTCACTGCAGAATCTCTAATGAACTATTTTGGATAATGTGGCTGAGTGTTAATTTAGGATAGGAAATAGAACAGAGAGTACTTGAGTCCAGTATGGTCTTTGAATTAATTTATGTTCTGATCAAATGTATAGCTTTCTGGGGCTAAAAATCATTACTGTCCACTAGCAGTCTCACAAAAGACTAATGGTCAATATTGGAGAAGCATCGTGAAGTGGGAGCTACACAATTCGTACAGACTGCTGATTCTTTCCCCTAAAGGGAGTGCTACACCCCTGCTAAACCACTGGATTAAGGGTTAAGATTTATGACTTAAAAGGGAAAAAAAAGCTGAGGAATGACAGGAGGAGACATTCACTTCTCTCTCCTTATGATTCCAATATGTGTCAAAGTTGAGAACCATTGCATAAGAGAGATGATTTGACATCACTTAGGAACATGTTAGAAATGGACATTCTCAGGTCTCACTCAGACCTGCATCAGAAACTCTTCAGTGGGCCCAGAAATCTGCATTTATAGCAAGCCTTGCCAGTGATTGTGATACACATCAAGTTTGAGAGCCACTGCAGTGGAGTGACTCTGCTGGCCGCCCGTTGCCCCCTTGCTTACCCCTGATCAGTACTCCCACTCATCAGTGGGAAAAGGTGGGAAAAGTGGAAAAAGGTGGGAGTACTGATCAGATTAATGAATTTGGGAGAAGAAACTGGGCATGTGAGATACACCTGGGACTTCTTCCTTTAGTGGTTTCTCTTTCTTTGGGAACTTCCTGCAGATGGAAACTATGCTGTTCGGATCTATTATCCCGAATATATGGCAAGACTGAAGGGCAGGCACTGCCCCTCCCAGAGAGGCTGGAACTGAGGAAGTTTAATTTAGGCAACAGTAATAAGTCCATTCGCCTCTCATCCAAGCCAGCTTCCCAAGAGCTGTATCAGCCATAGTTGATTTCCACCTGTCTACTTTGTTTGTGACTCAGTTGGTTCTGAACTTGGGCAGGAAAGAGAAGTGCCCTCAACAATGTCATGTTGGGAGCTATGGTGCATATGGATTGGGCCAGTTAGGATGGTCCGACCCCGCCAGCACCCTACTCTGTGAAGGCACTTCAGTGTGGGGTTAAGAAATGGGAAGCAAATAGAAATTATTTACCAGGTTTGTCTGTCAGAAGACCCAGAATATTCCTAAACACATTTATTACCATGAGTTTATTTGTTTTTAAGAAACAAAGTCAAGGAGATGACTATTATTTATATTATAGATTGAGGGCTTTCTGTAAGAAATTAGTCAAGAACAGGAAGTAATGAAGATTTGAATTAGTTCATTGTGTTGTCTGTTAAACCCAGATTAGTGATCGTTCATGTCAACTTTTGGATTCTGCATGGACTGTATGTGTTCAACTTAGCACTGTCCATTCATGATCACAGATAATCAAGAGTTATTCACACTTGAGGGAGATCTAAAATGGAAGACACTTCCAGAATTGGATGGAGACATGGTGCTAGGAAACGTCTTCAACCTGATTCTTAAATTTTATGATTGCAAACATGTAGGTTTCCTCTCTTGTGACAATACTTTGTGATTAACTGTGCACTTTTTTTTCTTTTTAGTCTCAGTCTCTAAGATTAAATTAGCCATGTGTCAATAAAGTCTATATTTTTATCATTTCAAAAAAACTGGGCTACTTCCTAAAGTTAACTACTGAAGTACAGATGAAGACACAGCCACAGGGAGGAAGATATAATAGAATGGTAGTTAAGTGCAGGTTTTTGTGTCTTGTTGAGTATTTTCCCAGTGGATTAGTGTTCTACATTTTTTCCTTAAATAAGGATTTAATCAGAATCAGATATTATACAGACACTTCTCAAAAGAAGATATACAAGCAGCCAACAAACATGAAAAAATGCTCAACATCACTAATTATCAGAGAAATGCAAATCGAGCAACAATGAGATAGCATCTCACACCAGTCAGAATGGCTATTGCTAAAAAGTCAAAAAATAACAGATGTATGCCAGATTTTGGCAAAATGGGAATGTTATACACTGTTGGTGGAGTTATAAATTAGTTCAGCTCCTGTGGAAAGCAGTTTGGAGATTTTCAAAGAACTAAAAATAGAATTACCATTTGAGTCAGTAATCCCATTACTAGGCATATACCCAAAGGAAAATAAATCATTCTATCAAAAAGACACCTACACTCTCATGTTCATTGCAGCACTGTTCACAATAGCAATGACATGGAATTAACCTAGGTGCTCATCAACAATGGATTGGATTTAAAAAAATGTGGTTACATATACAGCACAGACTACTATGCAGCCATAAAAAACATTAAATCATATACTTTGCAGCAACATGGATGGAGCCGGAGGCCATTATCCCAAGTGAATTAACACAGAAACAACTAAATACTACATATTCTCACTT